>NC_061122.1:194562904-194913609 GCF_002878395.1 Capsicum annuum | reverse complement strand
CAACAACAACAAACCCAGTGTATTCCCACCCACCAGGTGGGAATACACTGGGTTTGTTGTTGTTGTATTAGTTATTATCTTTAATTTCTTTTTATTTATTACTTACTAGATAATTTATAAAGAACAAATAAAATAAGCTTTGTAATTTCATTCACTTTGCCTTGCCCATTGGTTTTCTTTTCAAAAGCCAAAATTCTGCTTTCTCTTCATCTTCTCTAAATCAAGTGAAAAAGGAAAATTCTTCTTGTTCTCTGAGAAACCAGTCAAGCTCACTTGTTCTTGTCTAAGCAATTTGAAAACCCTTACAAGGGAAGCCTGCAAATTGAGTCGACTAAGAGGTATGTTTCAAGCTTGACTCTTTTTCTTTGGTAAGCAATGATAACTATCCAATAATGTAAATTTTGTCGATTTTGAAGTGTGCATGATTAAATTTAAGTAATGCATAGTGAATTGATTACTCAACATCAATTACATATTGCATCACTAAAATGTGTTCATGAACAAATTCTTGTTAAAGTTGAAAATTTTACCATTTTGGGGTAAAAATCCACTTAAATTTAGATTTTTAAGATCATTGAGTCGAATTTGGGTATGGGTTCTTGTTGAAACTGAAAACTAGGGTTACCAGTTCTGAATTGAGCAATAAAGTTTTAAATTTCAACCCAAGAATCAAATTCAATATGTTGGCAAGCATAATTTTGAATGATAACTATGTTGAAAAGTCTCCAAGGAAAGAAAAGTAGGCTGAGGATTCTATTTTGGGCTGACGACATGGCTGACAGGCTATTACATAAGTGATGGCTTATCAAATCAAGTCGTCACTTGTTTTTCAAACTGATCACATTCTGCCTAAAGCTGACGACTTGGCTAACGTGCTATCACATAAGTGGAAGCTTATCAGACCAAGTCATCACTTGTTGTTTAAATTGTGCACATTCTACCTAAAGTTGATGACTTAGTTGATGGGCTATCATATAAGTGATGGCTTATCAGACCAAGTCGTCACACCCTTGCTCAATCACAGTGATAAAACCCTTTCAAGGGTGGAATTTAAATTGATTCTCTTTGGATTGATTATTTACTCTTGTGTGTTGAGTGATTATTTCTATTTGTCCTTGCTACATAATTGATTATGCCTCCTAAAGGAAAAGCAAAGAAAGTTGCTAAGAAGGTGACTAAGGAGAACTTAACTCGAAGACTCCTCAATGACTGAAAGTGAGAAAGAGGTACCATAACTACAGAGATGCAACAGCAGGCAGAGTCTGAAATAGTTGAATTTTTTCCATAACCTGAGGAAGAGGTGGTTGAAGAAGTTAAAACTAAGGAGGAAAACACCTCTCCATCTGACCATACATCTTCAGACCAGCCCAACTCTAAGGTACCTTAAGTAGAACATCCTTCTTATGAACACCCAACTGGTGAGGATTCTCAAATAAGGGGAGATGTGATTAAATATAAGAATCATGGTGTTTGAGAAAGTGTTAGATGTCCGATTCATGGGGAAGACACAATCTACCACGGCAGAATGACAAGAACAAAAAGAATAAGTATTAAGCGGCCGATATATGAAGAGATAAGAATCATCACTACTGGGTTGCCCTTATTTTTTCTTCAAAAGCGAAGGGTGAGCCTTTGGAGAAAGCACTAAGAGAGAGAGAGTTGTGGGAGCCTCGAATAGTGAACCTTCATTGAATATTAGTGAGAAAGTTGGGAAGTTCTTCACTTCTTCAACCACTATGGCAGATGTGCTGGCTCAGCCTGATGCTTTTGATGTGATTGTTCCAACTGATGATGGAGCAGTAGAGTCAGCGACTCATGATTAACGCATTTGAAGTGTTGCAAGTATATTCTATCCCTTGTTTTTTTAAGTTGGTAGATATGCATTGAGGGCAATGCATGTTCTTTTCTGTGGGGGTAGGTGTACTTGAAACCTCAAGGGTATATTGTCTGTATTCTATATCCTTGAATGTTACCTAGTAAACTGACCTATTTAGGTTTGTTGTTTAAGTTGCGTAGTCTATTTTGTTGTTTTGTTTCATGATGTTTGTGATTAACTAGGAGACAAATACTAGTCTATAAAAGTTGAGATAAACGAGAAATAACTCTCTAAGTGTGTAGTTTCCAACTCTGTGATATGCATATGTATGTGACCATAGTGAATAATTCTATGGCATTAGTGTTAGGGATGCAATAATCATTGCTAACAATTGCCTAAACTAATTAGGTCGCAGCTTGTGATGTACCTTTGTTCCAAGTGTGTGTGTGAGATATTACCAAGTTCCCTCCATATGCTAAATCCAGAACTGGCCCAGTTAGTCTTACCGAGGTTGTAGAATAGTGGTTAGGAAAGGATCATAGGTCGTTTTGATATTAGTCCACTTTTACCCTAAATAACCTTCCATGTGTGAATAATACTCCTTGATCCTAATTTTGAGCCTATATGCCCATTTTTTTTTGCTAATCCTATCACCTTCCCATTTGTATCACAATGAACCTATTTTGGCCCTCGTCCTCCTTAGACATTATGCACTTAAACTTAGGCAAATATCCTAAGTTAAGGGTGGCTATCATAGGGGTGTGTGATGTAAAGTGAGTATGAATAAGGGTAAAATAAGAGAAAAGAATGCAAGACTGGGTGTGGTAGAAAAAGAATAAGAAAAGAAAAGTTGTGAAAAAAAATAAAAGACTAAAAGTCCGCACCCAACCTGAGTATGTTTAATAAAGAAAGGGAGAAATAAGGTAAAGGTTAATAAGTGAAACCCCAAAAATAGTGTAGTGCCAAGGAGGCTTAGTCACTTTAAATACCCTTATGTATCATACCATCCCCAAGCCTATGCTACAAAGCTGAAGAAAAGTCCTATAGTGATCCTAACTTAACTGTCTGAAGGCCTCGGTGATGAAAATAAGGGCAAACTTATCGTATTTGGCATATATTGACTAGAACTTCTTTCTGAGGGAGAGTGTTTCTTAGTCGTCCTCACATTGTAAAAATTGATTTCATATATGAGTAAGGAGGGACTTCTTTGTTGTAAGGGTACATAGGTTATATTACTAGTTGCTTACTCACTTGGGGGAGTGTAACTTGTTGATATGCATGGTTTTTTGTTGCTAATGAGATGCCATATCTTGATTCCCTTTTGTCACATTGTTGTTCTCCATTAACACACACAGTTGAGTTTAAAATTATTGAACTTAGAAAGGGCAAGGTGTTTGAAAAAAAATTGATAATTGACTGTCATAGGTACCTTACATTCTTGTGGTTAAGCATCGTAGTATTGTACTGTATTAGTTGCTTGAGGAAAAATAATTATTTTAATTAGAGGGTGTTGATGTGCGAGCTTTGAGCTAGCCCATTTAAGGCTTTTAACTCAAAATAATTTTAAATTCTTAAGTAACTTTTGTCATTTTTTATTATATTCTCTATGATATTACAGGTAATTCAAGATGCATAAAAACCTACAACAACTTCGTAAAAAGGGATGGAATTTGAGAAAGTAGATATGAAGAATAAAGTTAACGAATTGTCCGATAAGTCGTCAACTTTGTGATAAGCCGTCAGAGAAGTCATCAGCTAAAAATAGTGTGTAGGAGCTGAAGTGAAGAGTTGACGACTTAACCTAATAAGTCGTCAGATCAGGTTATCACATGTAAGTAGAAAACATGAATTTGAAAGAGGAGTTGATGACTTGGTCAGATAAGTCATCAACTCCCTGAAAAACCGTCAAAGGATGTCGTCAACTATGCATAAAAAATCCAGGATTTGAAATTTGACTCCAAAATTAGATTGAGTATTTAAGGGAAAGTTTTAGGTTTTCATCAGCGTCTTTAAACTTATATAAAACAACAGCTTTTCAATAGTTTTCTCTGTATTATTAGAATTAAGGTTTTGGGATTATTATTCTAGTTTTGAGAATTCTCTTGTGATTTAGAAGGAGGAACAATCATATATATTTATCGTTTATAAGTTAACAACTATCAAATTATGAATTTAATATATGTTTTTGATTTTTATATCATGAGTAGCTAATCCTCGTAACCCGAGTTGTGGAATCTATGAGTTTGGTCTTGTAAAGTTATTATGTAATACCCTGTACTTCTACCTATCTTGAAATTATCCCAAGTATTTTAGAAACTTACTTTAAAAGATGAATCTACCTTTATATATGTGGAATTTTTAATATCTTCTCTTTTTATCAGTGGGAAATTGAATTATCTTTAAAACGATACCAATTTTGTCCAAATCTGGTATCGAAGTAAAAAGTTATGGATATTTTACTCGGAGCTGTCAGAATCGCCCAGGTGCGACGGCCAGGTTGACGGACCATCGATCTAGCGATAGACCATCGCCTAGACTGTCACAGCTAAGGTAGTGAGTCAACCGTCTGGATAAGGTGCGATGGATAGGTTAACAGACCATTGAACTTCCGTCGGACCGTCGCCCAAGCTATCGCTATAAGGCCATGAGTCTTTTTTTGGTCCACGTAGGACGGTCAAAATGACGAACCGTTGAGCCAGCGATGGACCATCACACGAGACGTCGTACAAGCCATTGCAGGTCCTGTTTACCAAATATTACCAAATATTAAGTCATTTTAAAGGGTATTTAGGTCTTTTTACACCCATTTTAACCCCTAATTATATCAGACCAAGGCTCATAAGTTCATTATTCATTCACAACATCAAATTAGGGTTTTCTCTCAAATATAATCCCCAAGAACAAGATCTAAATCCTTGTTCAATAAACCAATAAATTCAAGTTCTTCAAGTCAAGAACATCAAGAAACTCACAATCAAGGTATTTCATCTGTTGATTCATAGATTCCTTTCACCCATGCAGCTCATGAATCTCTTTTCAAAATTCAAGATTTGTGTATTTATGATTGTTCATGATTTAAATTGAATTGAAATTTATGTTCATGATGTTGTGGGGTTTTGATTCATGTTTGAAATTACATATTCTAATGATTGACCCTAGGATATGGTGATTTGCATAATAATCATGATAAACCCTTAAATTTACACGTTGATTGATGTATCCATGATTATTAGATGTGTTGATGATTGTATAACCAAAGCATGCTCCCCATGTGTTTAATTAAATGACTATGTGAAGGAAAAGTGTCATTCTAGTATGATAATATGAAATCCCCATTCATGTATAAGTTCATGCATGTTTAGTGTTTGATGAAATGTCTTAGTCAATGAATTATGGATATATGTGTAGCCATTGTGGTGCCTTAGCACTTGTAGTTCATGAAATCCCTATCTTATTATGTTATGGATTGTCAACGTTTGTCATGTATTCAAGAAAGTCATACTTTGTCAGTTTCATGCTATCGAGTCCTGAGGGTACTTGTACCCAACAATTGGCTATTTTCCTAGAGCTAGTGTCATATTTTCAAGATACTCTCAGTCGAGCCATGTTCATAGAAATTTAGTCAGTCATATGACTCAGGAAAACTCAGTAAACTCAGTAATCTCAAAAATCTTAAAAATTTAGTAATCTTAGTAGCATTCTGTTAGTCCGCAGAAATTCAGTTAACTCAGTCCAGTCAGTTCAGTTAATCATGTTCAGTGTCTATTCAGATGGGAGTAGAAATTAGAACCGAGTGAACCCAAGGATGGGAACCCACCTGTTATATAAAGGTGTGATTCTTAGAAGCAATTCTTGTATTCTAGAATTTCATAGCCAGCGCAAGTTGAGACACCATAGCCTATTATATGAGGGCACATATGGTGGATTTACCTATTATATTGGGGTTCCCACCGTTCTCACTATAGTTACCTATTATATGAGTGTTACTCATAAATTGTCCTTACAAGTGGCGTGGTATTGATACCTTTCCAATTAGGGTTACAGATTGGACCCCAACTCAGCCATAATCGTGTATTAGGGGCATGTTGGTTAGATGACTACTTCCCACTATTTCAGTACAGAATCTGGACTGTCAGATATAGTCATTCAATCTCAGTAATAGAACTAAAATAGTTTTACAAAATTTAGGACGGTCAGATACAGTCAACTCGTAACAGTACAAAACTTAGCTAGTTCCATCAGAATCTAGACTGTCAAATATAGTCGCTCAGTATCAGTTATTTCAGTTATACAGTTATTCGTATCTCGTGTGTTATTTCTTAGGTTTAGTAATCATGTTGTCACAAACTCAGTTAAGTTATTATGCATTCATACATGCATTCTCACATTCATGTTACCTAGTTAGTTAGTATAGTTCGTGCATGTGAACCCTTTGTATTCAGTCTACCTCATATGTATACCAATACATTCCAATGTACTGACGTATTTGTGCTATGGTATTTTATACCATAGGTTCAGAAGCATGAGCTCCAAAGCATCAGTAGCATTCCAGTCTCATCAGTCAGAGTTAACAGTGAGTCCTCATCTTTCGGGGACATAAACATTACTTTATTGTCTCATTAATTAATTTATTAGTTGGAGTTAGTTGGGGATATGTCCCATTAATTCCTTATTCAAACAGTTCAGTCAATTAAAGGCTTTTTAGACTACAGTATATTCTGACAGTTTATTTCAGGTTTTGTTTTGGTATTGTGATACCATATCATTCAAAGATTATTTTATCAGTTTTGAACTTTATGGCCTTACTTCCTTTATTT
This sequence comes from Capsicum annuum, assembly GCF_002878395.1. NCBI lineage: Eukaryota > Viridiplantae > Streptophyta > Magnoliopsida > Solanales > Solanaceae > Capsicum > Capsicum annuum. The sequence continues at coordinate 194,906,976 of NC_061122.1, read as the reverse complement.
TAGCATTTATATAGTATATTATGCAGTGTTTAGGTACAGATATCAGTCCTGGGTTAGCTTGTGGTCCTTCAGGGTCGAGAGCACCATTTAGCATTTTGGATACCAGATTCAGGGTGTTACACATTAGTTGATCAAGATTCTCAAGACATTAGGAACTGCTTGATAATTCTCCCGTTGTGCATGCTGTCTATTGGTTGCAAACAATAGGCTAGGCCTAATTATTGGTTTGCTTGAAGTAAGAAATCAATCTAATAGGAAGTGAATTATCAACGGGGACTTAGAAGTGTTAAAGCTTCATTTAATTATTAATGTTGTAACAAGGTTAATCAACTTGAGATAAAATCTGATTAAGTATACAAATTTCCTAAGTTCGAATGAATTAGATAATTGAATGTCTAAATAGGTTGAGAGATATTTATATAGTGCTTTGATAATAATAGTCTGTTATTCCTACATGTCATAAGAATCTTGAACCATAATTATTGTATATCTAGTACCAATAATCATAATGAACATAAATCTGGTTTCCCATAACATTGATTTGAAACATTGAAATAATAGTTGCAAGTTTTTGAATTGAATTTAACAATAACTTATGTTTAATCACTAAAACCCCAATTTATAGGTAGTTATTAACTATTAGTTGGTTGACTCATGAATAACTTAAATTAATACCATATTACCTGTGGGATTCAATCCCAACTTACTTGGGTTATATATTTGACTATGATCACTTACTCTCTCATAAAAGAGGTGTAATTTAGGTGCATCATTGATTGACAAACTAATGATCTTTTAGCTCAAGCTAAATATGAGAAAAAGGAAATAGAAGAAGATCAGTGGGTAGCTAGGGAGACAGAGCTAGCTGAGCAAAGATAAGAAGTAGACAACCAAGAAACACTCTGAGGAAATCATAATATAGCTAGAGGTTCCCGTGTTCAAGTGATCCCAGCATATCAGTATGTGCAGTCATATTAATGTTGGGTGTATTTATGCATTCTAGAGTTACTATTCTAGCTTATTTAGCCTTGTTTTGAGGATGATTTATAAAATTAACGAGGTGAGAATGATATAAATGAGAATTTATGTGTCCAAGTAATTTTTTGCATTGTTTAATGGTGGATTCACATGAGTTTGGATTCAATTTGAGCATTTAGAGTTCAATCGAGCAAACTAGTATAACTAGATTGAGCTAGGTGTTTTTCTAAGCTATTGTGATGAGTTCTAATGTGTTTTAATGAGTTACTAAGGTTTTTATTATGTATTTATATGTGAAACAACTTAGGTATAATGTTCAAGGGTCAATTGGGTCAAGAAAAGAGTCAAAACAATAAGTTAAAGATCTATGTGAATTTAGCCTATGCCTAGCTCATGTTTCTAGTTTGCCGTGTTGGATGTTGTGTTGTTTTGAGCTCTAAATTAATGTTTTTATGCTATAGGATGCTTGGTTAATGGACTATTATGATATATGAAGGATTTACAAGATTCAAATTAAGTGTAAACAATTGAAAAGGCTTGGAATAGATCCTGGAAGCACAAAACGCAGCTTGATGCCAATTTAGATACCTGAAAAGTATTGGGAGAGTGTGTCTGCATTAGAAGGAGTCTTGGAATGTGCGACAGATAAATAGATGTAGAAGGTACCCAAACAGTGATCAATGCGAATATGACACATCGCGTTGATGTACCTAATGTGATAATTGACGCGACACGTCACGGGGTTCGCTGACAACTAGAAACAGTTTCCTTGTTTGACGCGACACTTTACTACTTGATAAGACCACGTACACTTTTGTTTGTGCTGTCAAGTTTTTGGAGTCGTTGTCGGGGACTTGTAACTAGGCAACTATATTATTTTTAGTTCTTCTATGTTGAGTTGTAAATAGTTTTTGTTTAGTTTCTTCTTATTTTCATTTATTTCTATTTTTTCACACTCTTCTCGAGATGTCAGTCTGGGATAGATGGTTTTTGAGTGATGGCAATTACTATTGTTTTTGTGAAGGACACCACCTTGTGGCTTATTGTCCAGATTTTTATGAAAGTGCGTAGAAGAAACCTTCACAATATGATGCGGATAATTTGAGAAAGTTTGAGTACTCAAAAACTAATATTGTGAAAATTATTAAGGAGACACCACTGCCACCATGTCTATAGTGGCTAAGTAAAGAAATATATGGGGAGCATATTAGCCAATGTGTGAATCAAACATAAGAATCGCAGCCACTCAATTGTCATCTTTATCTTGAGACTTACATTATGAAGGTGAATAAAAGTGAGTGTAGTAAATTGTGTAAAATATGAAGTAGGATTGGTTGGGCCTCACTCGAAGCACTTTTCTACATTATGTTTAGATGATGTCTAGTATATGGAATCATTTAAAATAGAGGGAGAATATGAAGATGAGGAGCAAGAATCCTATATTCTTGATTTTACACCGGATAAGCAACATAAAAACACACCTCACTTTAAGGCTGAGTATTTTACCAAGCACATCCATTACTTGGTTCCTTAATTTTTGTACCACCTCTCTATGATCAGGGAAAGAAGATAGATGTGATGTTGGGGTTGAAATTTATATCCTCAAGGTGGAAGAAAAAGTTGATTGGTTCATGCCACGACACTAAATTAGGCTCTTCTTAGGAGGTAACCCAAGCTAAGGTATGTTTTCTTTTCAGTTTTTAATTTTTATTTCACGTAGTTTTTATTTTTGGTTGAGTCATAGGTTAATGGGAAGTCTTAGTACCATAAAATTGAGCTTGAAGCATGGCAAAGAATGAGTGTGGGGTCTCATGAATCTCCTTTATGTAAAGATGCTATTAGCTACGCCTAGAGGACTCTGGAAGTATTTCTATCTTTTACTTTTAAATTCACTTTGTAGACAAAGTAGATTTTTAAGTGTGGGATGGGGAAATTTCCAAATTTTGGCTCAATTTAAAAAAAAAATTAGGATAGGAATAAGTGAGATACTCTTGTTGGTGCTATTTTTAATTACATAATGCAAGTGGATTTTGTATGGTAAAAGCATGTTTAATGAGTGAATTGCTATTTTGAGACTCTTAAGCTCAAGTTTATGACTCTTTTTCATGTTGGCTTAATTTTGAATTTATGTTATTGTTTGGTTAATAGTCTATGATGATCCTATTGAGTTGAGCATGTGCCAGGTGTGTGTAAGGCATTTTTTATATTCCTTGTTGTATCTGATGTCTAGAACTTACCCAGTGTGTGTGCAAAAAAAATAAAGAATGTAGGTTTAGAAGATGATATAGGTACTTTTTTGACAGCCTTGTTTTATACTTTCTTTTTACCTACCATTGTGCAAAATCCTAGTTAACCCCCATTGAGCCTTTAGCTTTTTCTTTAGTAGCATTATATGTAGCCTAATTTCCTTCTTTGATAGACCATAATTTGATACAAAAAAGTTCTAAGTGCTTTGAAAAAAAATTAAATTAGTAAGAAGTTTGAGAAATAAGAAGAAAAAGGTAAATGTGATGCCCCAAGGTAATAGTTATTGGTGTTGGTAATTGATGTATGGTGGTTTGGTGTGATGTAATTGATGCTAAAAATATTTCCATGGTTAAGAAAAAAATTGATTCTTGTGGTAGTAACTATATGCCTACCAGGTGTTAGTGAAAATGCTTAAAAGAGATGGGGCAAAAATAAAAGAGATGGTAGACAAAAACGGGGTAATTTGGTTGTTGGAGATTGGTTTTAAATGTATAATGTAGTGTATTAAAACACTTAGAGAGGTTAGTCACTATTCCCAAATAGTTTCTACCATCCCTTAGCCTACATTACAACCCGAAAAAGTCCTAATTAATGCTAAGCATTAGATTCGACTATTAGTGGAGCATTACACTAAGAGCAATCCTATGGTTCATTGTGTGTAATTGCGAATTCTTTGTGAGAGTGAGCATAATTTGATTCTTGTACCCATTACGTCATAAATTGCATTTTTGTAAGTGATTATGGGTAACTCTCTTGTTGTGAGGGAACATGTTTGATGAATGTGGGTGATTTGTATGATGTCCTTGATTGAGTAATATGCATAAGTTTGCAAACTAGGTGAATCAATTCTTGAGGGTTGGATGTTTTGGAGTAGTGTTCATGAACTTTCAATTGTGTTTGTAATGTGCTTTGTGTAGAAACTTGCATTCCATGTAGTCATTGTAGTGCTAGCTTGAATTTCTTGAATGTAGTAGAAGTTTGGAGTCTTTCAATATTATGATGCTTTTAGTTAATATTTGTTCGAGAATGAACATGGCTTTGAGTGTGGGGTGGTGATGTTGGATGTATTTAGGCATTCTAGCACTACTATTCTAGCCTATATAGCCTTGTTTTGAGGATGATTCATGAGATTAATGGGTTGAGAATGATATAAATGAGCATTTATGTGTCCAAATATTCATTTACAATGTTTAATGGTGGATTCACATAAGTTTTGATTCAATTTGAACATTTAAAGTTCGACCGAGAAAACTAGTATAACTAGCTTGAGCTAGGTGTTTTTCTAGTCTATTGTGTTGGGTTCTAATGTGTTTTAATGATTTCCTAAGTTTTTTTAATTTATTTACATGTGAAACAACTTATTTATAATTTTCAATGGTTGATTAGATCAAGAAAAGAGTCAAAACAATAAGTTAAAGCTCAATGTGAATTTAGCCTATGCTTTGATCATGTTTCTAGTTCGCCGTATTGGATGTTGTGTTTTGTTGAGCTCTAAGTTATTATGTTTAATGCTATAGGATGATTTTTTAATGGACTATTATTATATATGAAGTATTTACAAGCTTCAAATTAAGTGGAAGCAACTCAAAAAGGCTTGGAACGGATCACGGAAGCACAAAATACAGCTTGACTCTAATTTGGATACCTGGAAAGTATTAGGAGAGTGTAGGCACGTGAGAAGGATTCTTGGCACGTGAAACACATCAATGGATTCAGAAGCACCCAAAACATTGAATAAATGTGAATTAGATGCGTCGCATTGATGTACCCAATGCGATAATCTTCGCGGAGCGTCCCTAGGTTCGTAGACGACGATAAACTGTTCCCTTGTTCAACAAGGCATGGGCTATATCTTCCCTTATAAATAGGACATTATTCACATTTTTATACTAACTTTTGGACATCCTTGGAAGATATTGGAGGCTACACAACTTCTTTTTAGGGGTTTTATCTTTGTTTTATTTTACTTTCTTTCATGGTTTTGTATCATCAATCCAAGTGATTGGATGATGAATATTTCCATTAAAGGCTAAAAATTCTTTTTCGGGGTTTAAGGGAATGATCTTGATTACTTTCATTTTGAATTAGGTTTGTTGATTTGCTTATCATTTTTGGTTGTTTGTTTATTCTTGTTTTAACTAATTTAAGGATTAGCTAACCTTATAATACATCAATTGTCAACCTTCTGATCTCGGGAGAGGGAATAGGGAGATAGAACACGGGAATAAGCAAAGTATGGTTCTTTTTTCTTTATAAAATAATAAATTGGAATTAGTATCTACGACAGGGATGTACTTAGATGCCTTACTTGATTCATACATAGGATGATAGCTTTAATTAACTTAATTAGATTATTACATCCCCGCTCAACGATGTAGTTGTAATATCCACATTAGGTAAAAGATTATAGGTTGGGAAACCATGATCTTGCAGTTAACCCTACGAATCAACAACCAAGATAAGCAAGTTAACAAATGAAGTTCAATAATGTAGTATGATTGTTCGTAAGCCTTAACCCTAGGTTTCTATCCTTTGATTGTCGAAAGTCATTTGCTTTTCTGCATTAGCTTTGTTTATTTTTAGTTTACAAATATAAAACTTTATTTGTTACTCTTCTCAATTTGTTAAACTAGAATTGGATAGTCGGTGAACGCAAGTCCCTGAGAGATCGATACTTAGGCTTCCTTGAAGCCACTTTACTACTTGATAAGACTATGTACACTTGCGTGTACGCTTGGGCGCTGTCACATATATAGATGATAAAGAAGGTCTGGGATACATGGAGCTAGTAGATAGTAGAGTCATTATCCCTCCTGTTTTACACCTAGGCATCAAGTTTGACTTAACGAGTGCAATGATCCAGCTCTTAAATATGAAAGGTGTGTTTGCGGGTTTTTCTGAAAATGATGCAAATATACACCTTGCAAATTATATTGGGATCTATAGTTCATATACCATTCAAGGGGTGAATCAAAAGAAATTAGACTAAGATTGTTTCCCTTCCCACTAACAGGAGAAGCATCCCTATGGTTAGGGCAACTGCCAAGAAAATCTATCACTACTTAGAAAGAGTTACGTAGGTAATTCATGAACCGATTCTTTCCTCCATCTAGGAAGTTGCAGCTCAAGAATGATATCTATAATTTTAGGTAGCTTCAGTCAGAATCTATGTACGAAACATGGTTGAGGTTCAAGAAGAAGCTAAGTATTGGGCTTGACCTTCGGATGTCAGGTATGAGCTTATTAGAGATATTTTATAGAGCCTTGACCATTAGTTTTAGGGCCATGACAGACACTATCTATGGACTAGATTTTACAAGACAATACTGGGGGGCAGCTTCGGAGATGTTAGATCAGATCTCACTCACTAACCGAGGGTGGTAAACTCGGGAGGCTGAGAGAGGATTTGGACCATATGCCATTGTTGTCTCCTATGACCATAAAGTATCTGATGATTCAATAGTGTAAGATATTGTGCTGCTGAGAACTAATCTTGGGATACTGGCAAAGTAGTTTACAACAGCAAGTTCTGAGAAAGTGAATGCAGTAGAAGTAAAGGGTCGGCTTCCAAAGCTTATGAGTCAGAATTAGCGGTGGAAAAAAACTATTTGGATCATCAGTTGGCAGGTTTTCAAGCCCAAGGTCAGGGGAACCAAGGTTAGAACTATTATGAAAGATACCAAGATCATATTAGAGAGAGATAGTGACTAGAGAAAGAAGGATGAGTACAGATAGAAGGAAGATTGGCACATTCCACCTGGCAAAAGATATGCAAAATAAAGAATGGAAGAGATGCTAACTAGATGGTAAAAATTCAAAATGAATTAGGAGATCAGCCTTAAGGAGATTAAGCTGACATTTTAGGGTTGACCCAGATGGTCGAATCTCATGCCACTACTATCAAGCAGTTGGAGCACCAATTTAGGAAAATATTAGCAACTTTGAACCAGAGGCAGCCAGGTACCATTTCGAGCAACACTATGTAAAATCCAAAACATGAAGGTCATGTTCTTACTATTAACACAAGGAGTGGTATCACTACTATAGATCCTTTATTACCTGTTTTGGAAGCTCTAAAGCATAATAAGGCTGCAACTGATGAGACGCCTGTTGTGGTGTCAGAAAAGGTAATAGGTGGTGATGATAAGTTACTAAGAAAAGAGGTAATGGTATGGTTGTTGATAAAGAAATAAGATCGATTCTGACACCACCCCCACCTTTTCCTCAGCAATTGAAGTAGAAGAGAGGAAGGAAAATTCAAGAGATTTATTGAGATGCTGAAAGAATTAAGCTTGAATATTCCTCTTCTTGAGGCATTGGGGTAGATGCCTGGATATGTCAGGTTTATAAAGCAATTGGTGACAAAGAAGAAAGGAGCTATGATTGAGGGTTTTATTGGTTTGCACCACTAAAGTGCAGTCATTACGAGGTCTTTGGCCCCAAAAAAAAGGGTAACCCCGGAGTGTTCATATACCCTATAATATTGGGTCATCTCGATTCACCAGAGCCTTATGTGACTTTAGAGACAATATAAATCTAATGTCGTAGGCTATCAAGTAATGTACCAGTCAATACATCAGTTGATGCCTCAGATCCCTATCAAGTAGCAAGAGCATATAACCTATTTCAATTTGTACTAGTATCCACGATCTATATGGGTCTAGTGTAACCCCTTAAACAGGCCCTAATACATCTAGCAATGCGAGTCAAAGATACCATAAGAGTAGGGAATTCCCAAGTACCCTTCTCTCTCCATTATACATTTGTACAGTGTACTTAGAGCATTCCCAGGTACCTTATCATATCATATATGGTCACTATCGCCAACCCTCATATGGGCAAACCTGAGTTTTTAGTTTTCATCTATTGGACTCACACCTTCATGATTAGCTATCACACCCTACCATTCTTACCCAAATAAAACCATTACAATCCAACCTAACCATTATTCCATTATTATTTAGTAAGTCTATAAGTAGTTGTATCATCATACCGACTATATCTTGCAAGAAATGTTCTTAACCAGTATTCTATATAAAGGGATTCCCATGTACCCACAAAGAAGTTTAACTTACCATAATCATGACCACCAAACCTTACCATTTAACCATTCCAAACCATTTAAACCAATTATACCATTTAAGGTTCCATACCAAACCATACCATGCAATAGTTCCATTAAAAGTCCTATAATATAGTAAAAGCATTATCATAAGCATTTTATCAAACATGTTGGGGGCATAATGTTTCCAAAACCAAATCCAATTACCAATTTACCATTCCCATGTAATCAATTGTACAAACCACCATAAAAGAATGTAAAAACATAATTAAAACATGGTAAAACCATAACCAAGAAATTTAATACCCCAAATCCTAACATATATTTGAAAACCCAAAACTATACAATATTTATGCCATGAAAATATTGTAAAAAATATGACTTTAGTTGGAACTAACATTGAGGGAGGCATACATGCCTTAGATTATGATGATGATGGAGAGAAATCACTCATACAAGCCCTAAATTAATCCTCTAGATAAAACCCTAGCCTTTCTTTACTCAAGAGCCTTAGAGAAAATTAGAGAGAGTTTCTAAGTGTTTAAGTTTAGAATAATAGGGTCAGTGATGTCCCAATAGTGATATAAGTTATGGGGACTTAAGATGTTAAGTGAGGAAATGCTAAGATTACCCCCAACATAAACTGATTAAAATTCTTGTCAGATGGTACAACTTCCCCATACTAGTCGTACTCTCCCATATGAGTGGTACCCACCAAATCATACCCTAGACCTCTCTCTTTGACCCAAACTATCCAGCATACGACTAACCTAAACCAATTCATACCCAACCATATAATTAGTACCCCTAAACTGTATCCTTGGCAGATAGAATCTAAGAAAGTTTGAACATTGCCTACCATACGAGTCAATGGTATGAATCATACCCTAACATATAGTTGATGGTGAGCCACTCGTACTCAGATCCAAGTTAAGTTACTAAGTCTCAGATTAAGTAATGAAGAGACCAAAAAAAATGAATCGTTACCTACCATACGACACGTACCTACTCAAGTCTTAGTCATTCCAAAAACCAATCTAACCCACTATTTAAAACTTGTTAACATACCACCAAGAGCATACCAACCGTACCCTATCATATGAATGGTACCCAAAAGTCATATGAAGTCCAAATCCAGAAATCCAGGAAATTTTCAATGGGTTAAAACTCAGGGTGTTTCAAAACTGGCTCTAATACCAATTTTTTAAACCTTAGGGGTTGCACCACATAGTAAGGGACCAGGTCCCTCAAAGTCAATCACAGGAAAAACATAACAAAGAAACCAAGAAGTAAGAGACAGTGCAAAAAAAATAAAAACACAAGATTTTAACTTGGAAACCCCCTTTCTCATGGAAGGAAAAACCATGGCTTGCCCTCATAAGCTCTCCATAATCCACTAAAATCAAACTTTTGATTATATCCTACAATGAACCTGACAATAGGTTCCATTCACTTGTAATAACTCTATTACGAGCTTATCTTTAAAACTCTGCCAAGGACACACCTTAATATTGATTAATTCTAACCAATATCCACCTTAGGTGACTCTACCTAAGGTCTATCTAAACAAAGATAAAAATTTATTACTCTTATAATGTGAGTAATTCATTTACAAATCAAGTTTCACTCAAGAACAATTTCTTTTTAATCACACATAAACAACTAAGAACATGAGTAGTGTGGAATACACAATTTTTGCCTTTTTCTTCTCTCACTCTTTGGATTTGCAAAAATAATTTATTGAATAATCATCTTTTTCCTTTTATACATGATTGATAATTAGTCCTGGAATCTCATTATAACAGATTTCCTAATTATTACAAGCAACACCTGCCAGTTTGTTACACAAATGGACAAAGTTGTGCAAATATGTGCCAGTTGTATTGTTGCTTTGAACATTCAGGGAGCTAGTTCCTTGTAGTTATCTGCTCATCATTAAAACTACATATAGCAGATATATACTAAAAGCAGAGAAAGAAAAATAACACTTATTTGATGTCCATGATAATGTACTAGGGGCTAACTCTTTTGATGATGCAATAAACCTATCTTTAAAGCTATTTGGGGATTTTTTATCTTAAAATCCATCATGAGATATGACACTCCCTATGAAGCATACAAGAAATATTTATTCCAAATTCTTATAAGTTATTTTAAAGTTTGGATATAATCCTAATAAGTTATCAACACCGGGGAAACTCCCATTAAAAGCTACTAATAGGGAAACATAAGAAGGCTTGGGGTACATACCACCACTTCCAGTTTGCATCTCCATAGAAAGGCAGTTAGCAACTATATCACCGTGGAAAAATTGTCTACCACTTCTAAAAAATGGCCATCTATCTTTGGTTAACTTGGAAAATCAACCATAAGAACTGCTAGTTTTGAGTGGTTGGATCCACTAAAAAGGAAAAGTAACAAGCATCGATGAATCTATCAAGGTCCGATAATGCATGCTTCATCTAAAATCTTAAAGGATTTTCAAAGTTTAACTCCTTCTAGAATAAGGTGATAAATGAAACTTATGGTTTTGTGTCAAGAGATGCTAAAGCCAATGCCTCATACTATGGTTAATACCAAGAAATATATGGAAGATAAAGAAAGTATAAGCTCATCATATCATGTTAAAACCTAAAGTGAGAATGATATATCGTCTTAAATGATGGACGACAAAGAAATGGTAGATAGTTCATGGTGTTACCATATATCTATTAATGACGTTAATCTTTAGAAGGTAGAAGATACTAGAGATGCACCAAAATTGGAAAAAGGAGTGAAGATCACAATTGACCATTTAAAGTAATTTAATTTTGCATTTATGAAGACCAAAGGCCAACTTATCAGAGTATTTTTTCTATAGAATGATAAAGAAATCACTAATATTAACATATTCAAAGAATATAAAGATATCCTCACTTGGAGTTATAAAGACATGCTTGGTTTAGATCTAAAAGTGGTAGTCCATCAGTTGGAGGTCAAGAGTGGTGCTCATCCTATTAAGCAAGATCAAAGGTGCTTCAGGTAAGATTTTGAGCCATTGGTTAAAAATGAGGTTAACAAACGCAATTAAGTTGGCTTTATTCATGAAGTTAAAGACCTCACATGGATTCAAGTAATATTCATGCAAGGAAGAAGAAAGGATAAATTTGAGTTTGTGTCTACTTCAAGGATCTCAACAATACATACCCTAAGGATTAGTTCCCAATCCTATTCCTGGGTTGATGATTGATGCAACTACTAGATTTGAGGCAATGTATTTCATGGATGGCTCATCTAGCTATAAACAAATTTGTATGGCACCAAAATATGAAAATTTCACTATATTTCATACACCAAATGGTATTTATTACTACAAGGTGATGCCTTTTAGTTTAACAAATACTAGTGCCATGCAAAACATCTTTGATGACATAATCTATACAAATATCAAATGTTATATGCATGACTTAGCGGTGAAATCAAGAAAGAGGAATGACCATTTGAAAAATGTGGGAATGATATTTGAGTTACTCTGAAGATATCAACATAGGATGAATCCCTTGAAATGTGCCTTTGGAGTTACTTCTAGAAAGTTTCTTGGCTTAATTGTACGACACCAAAGAATTAAAATTGATCAAGAAAGGTTATGTGATTTTATAGATGCTCGAGCCTCGAAACATTCATGAGTTAAAAAGTCTTCAATAAAGCTAGCATATTTAAGGATGTTCATCTCATATTTGAACAAAAAATGTCAACCATTTAGCCATCTTATGAAGAAGGGTGCCCCTTTTAAATAGGACCAAGTTCTTATAAGGCCGTTGAAAGTATCAAATCATACTTGATAAAGACTCTAGTCATGCAGTGCCTATACCTAAAAAACTATCGATTCTCTATATTGCCGCACAAGAAAGTCAATTGGAGAACTATTGGCTCAAGAAAATAGAGAAGGCAAAGAGAACTCTCTATACACTCTCTATAACCTACACAAAATAATGACACCAAATGAGATAAATCATTAACCAATTGAAAATTTATGTTTGGCATTGGTCTCCACTATCTAAAAGTTAAAGCACTACTTTCAAGCTTATATTGTTCATCTTGTGTCAAGAGAAAATCCCATTAACTTTGTAATGTTTAAACTAGTGCTTAGTGACTTGCTTGTAAGGTTTTAGCTCTAATTTCAATATTTTGAGATCCTATATATCCCCTAAAAAGTTGTAAAGTTACAAGTCTTAATACATTTTTTAGTGGACTACCCAATAAATAATGATTGGAACTGACCAATGAACTTCTTGATATGGATGTAATGATTATTGAAGTTTGACCCCTATGAAGGATTTACTTCAATGAAATACACATCGAGATGGAGCTAGTGCTAATGTGGTATTTGTCATTTAGTAAGGAGAGGTTCTCCCATACTTTTTTACCTTGATAAATTGTTTCTCACATACAAAATATTTTTGAATATCAAGTGTTAGTACTTAGACATAAATGGATATTAACATGAAGCAACAACAATTGCAAGCCTTTGGTGACTCCCAATTACTAAACAAAGAGTTCTTAGGATATTATATGTAATGCCCCGAGACTACCTCTTGACATTACATGGTGCTTAGAACCACAAGTGATACAAATCTAACCTATGATACTAGCATAATTCATAAGCAATTGATTAAATTACATCAAACTATAAATAATAAGAACATGAGATGCCATTAGCTAAACTTGTTCAATACAATATTTTTTATACAAAAGAAAAATAAAATTGAATACATCAACTCTGACTGACTATCTAAGAAGCCTCTATAAATATTGACTATAAAAAGTTGGTACATGACCCCAAACTATCTCTAATCAATAAAAATGAACAAAATTAAAATGATGAATCTATAAACTAACTAAGTCCTCTAATAAAGTAAACTCATCACCCACTAGATAAAAGTTACGAATTGCCTGATCATGATGTTGTAGGTTACAATTGATACCTACATTATGAAACAATGTAGACATAGATAAATATATATGTAGTTATTACTACTGGAAGGTACTGAGTATGAGGGGGTGCATGTAATAAGTAAAATTGATATTGATCATAATCATAAAATATGTATGCTAAGTGTAAATAGGCTCACCATAATTAAGAAAGTTGGAATCTAAAATATCTTAAAACATGAATATTAAAGCATAATCAAATAATATGATTTAGCATAAGCATAAGACATAGAATAGAATCTGAGTAAACCAATTGATCTATTACACTTAGTTTGCAAAAACGTTTTTACTGTGGAAGATTCTTATAACCGACATAAACCATTTGAGTTAGTATGGAATCCAACGTTTGACCCATATTGAGAAGGGTTTTTCTATCGTTTCCATTGGTGCAAAACCTTAACTGAACTAGAGTGATCACTAAATTGATCCCCTTGAGACAAGGAGACACTCTCTGGCGAGGTCCCTTAAACCTAAGGTGGCATGCAGTTTCTGGGAAATAGGATGCGAGAAATCCACTTTTTCCTCTCGGTGTAAAATACTACTCCCAATATATAGAGAGAGAGAGAGATGCTCATACATATAAAATTCACCTTAAAGTAGCATATGAGTTTATAGAAATGAAAACCAATATGCTTCTCTTGCTAAAATCATACCCATAAAGAAAATTGTGAATTTAATATCAGTTCTGAGATCATAAGTTCATGATTGAAATCTAAATCATATTATAATAATCTATAATTTGAAGTAGTAATCTAAAATCTTTGTAAACTGAAAGAATCATGTTAAATTCACATGTTTTTACTAGTAAAGTGACTGAATCATGCTGAAAATTATGTACATTTATCAACTCATGGAACTTCATGTTAAAATACTAAAATTCATCACATAATAACAATCATGTAAGCAAAATATGAGTAAAGGTAAATTATTGTGCTAACTGAACTTTAAATCACATGATAATATTTTAATTTTGAAAACATAAAAATTAGGTATGAACCCTAGCCATCAAATTTTTAAAATTAATGTAAAATACCATTTTTAGGTACAAAGATTGATGGTTATCCTTGTTTAAACCCGACATACCTAAGATTTATTTTTCTTGAGAGAAACTTGAATTGGAGACTTGGAAGCTTGAATTTTACAGAAGGAACCCTTGTTTGGTGTTCTTGAGAATTTGGGAGAAGAGGAATCATGTTTTTGTGTTATGGTATAAGGAAAAACATATTATTAATAGCTATAGAATCATTTAGGATGTAAATAACTAATTTGCATTTGAAAAACTAAAGAAATATGAGTTTGAGAATCTTTTCGACTATAAGAGTGGCACTCTGTAATGACACTTTAGGTCATTTTCTATATTTTTCTTATTTTTTATTTTTAGAGCTTTCCTATAGCTTCCAAAAGTCATTTATGACATGCTCGGAATGACCGTTTGATTACAATGCAGTTTGTTTGGTTTTTTTATTAAATTTCCTGTCTCGAATCCTTCGTTAGTTCAAATTGGCTACCGAGTAAAAATGTTATTTTAGCCTAGTTTGACGCTTGTTTTGGGTCTAGAGGCACTCGGTCTAATTTAGAGCTATTACTCAAAAGTTAACAGAAATGAAAAATTGATGTGGACTGAAACACCCTGGGTTTTGACCTTTGCAAATTTCTTAGTGTTTGGTTTTTGGACATTATATGACTTGAAGTTACTAGTTGTATAATAGTGTATTATTCAGGTGACCCAGTCGAAAGTTTTCCAGTATTGGGTGGTGTTGGGTGGTTGAGTTCCTGGAATGGGTACGACTAGGTAATTATGAGTCATATGGTTGGTGATTGGTTATTGGTTTGGTTTGTTCTTCACTTAATCTGAAACTTAGTAACTTAACTTGGATATGAGTACGAGTGGCTCGCCATGACTCATGAGGATAGGGAACGAGTCATATAGTCAAACTCATATGTTTGAGAGTGTTCAACCACTCATGATTCTTCCTAGGGTATGATTTCCTAGTACTAAACATATATTTGGATATGGTTTGGCTTGAGTGTTCATGCGTTGGACACTGTTGGGTTCTAAGGGAAGGCCTAGGGTACTAGTGATGGGTACCACTCATATGGTAAGGTACGATCAGTATAGGGTGGTCGTACCATCCTACAGGGATTTTAAGCATTTTAAGTTGGGGTAATCTGCATATTTTCTCCTTAACCTCTCAAGGCCCCATGAATTATAACATTCTTGGGATATCATTTAACCTATTTGCAATTAGTCAAACTATCTTAAAACACTCTCAAATTCTCTAAAAGGCTCTTGGGATAAGGAAAGCTTGGGTTTCATTAATAGGATCAATTTGGGGCTTACAAGGGTGATTTCTCTATATTATCTTCATAATCTAAGGCATGTTACTCTTTCACCATTGTTTGTTCCAACTAAAGAAATGTTTTATGAATTATTTTCATGCAAGAATTATTGTATGGTTTTGGGTTTTCAAATATATGTTGGGGATTTTGGTTATAAATGCTTGGTTATGGTTTTTCCATGTTTTAATTTTGGATTTACATGGCTTAATAGTGGTTTGGACATTTGGTTGTATGAGAATGGTTAATTGGTACTTGGTTTTGGTTCTGGTTTTAGAATCACAATGCCCCCAATGTGTTTGATAAAATGCCTATGCGAATGCTTTTACTACATTGTTGGACTTTTAATGGAACTATTTGCATGGTATAACTTGGAAATCAAACTCTAAATAATATAAATGGTTTGAAATGGTTAAATGGTAAGGTCTTATTGGTTATGGTTGGTCTAAGTGAAACTCTTATGGGGTACAAGGGAATCCTCTAAGCAAACATAATAATGATCACTTATGGGGTACATAGGATTTCCCCAAGTCAACTTAATAATGTAATCTATGGGTACATAGGAATCTTTTCTTCTTAAAAAGGATGGATAAGGACATTTCTTGCAAGCTATAGTCGGTATGACTATATCATTTATTATAGCCTTAGTTAATAAATAATGGAATGGTGGTTTGGTTTTATGGTAATGGTTTTAATTAGGAAATAATGGAAGGGTGTGATAACTAACCATGAAGGTGTGAGTCCAATGGATGGACACCATAAACTCATGTTTTCCGACATGAGGATTGGTTATATCAACCATATAAGCTACTTACGGGGTACACGAGAATCCTCTACTCCTATAGTATCTCCAATTCATGCGTCTACGCAAATTAGCGCCCATTCAGGGGGTTACACTGGACCCATATAGCCCATGGGTAGTTCTAGGATGGTTAAGCTACATATACCTAGGTTAATTGTTTTAAAGACATGCTAAACTCAATTCCATTTCCAGGCATATATATATATATATATATATATATATATATATATATATATATATATATATATATATATATATATATACAATGCTTATATATCATAGATATCATGACCTGAGAAGTTGGGTCATGACACAATGCTTAATATTACACCACCAATGCATCAAAATAAATGAATAATTTTTAAAGCTAAAATAGAAAAAGTAATATCAAAAGGAATTTTCAATATAAGGCAGAGTAAAAAAGGAGTTCTTTTTATTGGCACTAATATTGTCAACTAATTAATAAAATGCAAAAATAAAGCAAGCAAAAAGTTCGAAGAACAGGAATCATCTTCTAAGGCTAATCTAAGCATAACTTGTAATTAACTAAATCTTGAAGAGTAGCCTCTAAACCTTGCTTCTTATTTTTTACGACATTCGAGGAATTTGCTATCGTTAGGGAAATGTCAAAGCACTTTTAGAAATCTTTTTTAGCAGTTGAAACTTTAGATTCAATCTCTTCAACATCTTGCTTGGCAGAATCTTGGTGAGATTTTAACTTCTTCACCTTCTTTCTTTCCTTCTCAAGAGATTTGCAGGCAGTGATAGTTCATTTGGTTTCTCATTATTTTTCATTAACATAAATTCAAGATGGTCCTTGGCTTTAAAATGTGGCTCTGACTTTTTAGTTTTTGCGGACTTATAAAATAAGTATGGATCGTGTTTGGTCATAGGAAGTGGAAAGCTTGAAGAAATACCCCATATATATATATATATATATATATACATATTTTGTAGAAAAGAAATATCCACACCCATTTCACTCATGTTGCTCAGTACGACTACAACATCATCTTTGATAGAAGAAGCATTATTCATAGTAAGGCCTGTGAGTTTTGTACGGATTATGGCCCAAGCTCTCATAATGAAGTCCCTTTTAACCTTTGAGACAAACTATTTTTCCATTAAAAATGGGCATGGTTACCATTGGTCATTGGTGAAATTTTGATTCTACATTTGCTTTAACATTACTGCGAAAAGTAGAAGTAATCTCTTTGGATGGCGAAGGTAACTCTCTTGAGTTCGGTCCTACTACAAACTCACTCCTATATTTTCGCTTACTTTGGTAAGGATCCGCTAAAATTTTGACATTGCTTGGTTGCACAAACAAAAAAAGTGTGATAAGGAAGATATATAAAAGCAATGCATATGCTATGAAATAGTGGGGAAGTTAATTCATTACCTATCCAATATCTTGTGGAGTCCTTAAGGAACTATCATCATTATCAAAAAACTCTACCACAAGAGATTTAGTATCTCTTGGTTGGTCTAAAGATGGTTTCACCTTCATCCGACAATGGTCTCTATGACTACTACTGCACTCATCTTGAGATTGTTGTTTGTTTGAAACCTATTGAGTCTGAGCAAGTGGCTCCTCTTTTTGAACTTCATCATATACAGGTCTCTTGACTTTGTTTTGAATGAATAGTTTAGATTTTAAAATAGGAGGCTTATCCATAACTTAGACCTCCCCACCATGTTCTTGTGGAGTGTTGGTAATAGGACCTACAACATTCACCAAAGATTGCAAGTTAGCTTCAAGAAAGCTCCTGTGAACATTGTTCTCCAAGGATTTACACACAGTGGAAAAATACATCTGCACATTAGATTTAGCTTGACATAGATTCATGCAATACATAAATTCAATATAATCTAGGGCCTTCATTTACTGAAGCATTATGAATGTCACTTTCAAAGTTTCCATGGATGTTTTGATAAAATCCAAACTGATGGCTAAATTGATGTAACTATATGTCTCAAGGATTAATGACTCTCCATATCTCAAAGGGAGAAAGTTAAAATAAAGGTTCATGAAGTAACTTATCTTTGTCTCTACATGTACACCCTGATAATCCAAGATAAAATTAGAACCATACTTTAAATACATACAGAACTAAACACCTTGTTTTGGTAGTATGTGAAGTGATCTAGACATGTATTAAGACCAAAAGTAGATCCTGTCTCATAGCCAAGTGAAAACATTCCTTACCAAATGATTTCTTATGAATGATCTTTCTATAGTCAAGTTTAAATGAGAGTGACTAATATATTTTGGATTATTTTTTAGATAAACACCAACCAATTGATATATATTTTAATTATCTTTCCAACACATCCAGTTTTGCCTTAATCCAATATCGGAATACTAAGTTATGGTCATTTTAGTGAAGCACTATCCAACAGTGAGAACCTACAAGCATAGGTATGATCTTTGTAAGATTGTAAGACCATAGAATTGTCTCATATTATTGAAATATTTCCAAGCATCTAATTTAACAAGTATACCATCCAACCATGGGAGGGAACCACCATCTTAGGTGCGATCGTGTATCCTAAAGGTGAATTTTCTTTTGACTCCCAACCTACGAACCAAGGTATGATTATAGGTGGTTCCAAAAATTGTACCAAGGCTCAACATATGGAGTCCAGATATCCTAAATTCAAAAACCAAAACATGAGTACCACCTATGATCATAGGTGGGTCTCACAATCATGGGATGGTCCGTACAACTAAATTATATAGATCTTTAGTTAAGCTTTATGAGGGGCTTTGCAGTCTTTTCCCACTCTTTTAACATCAAAACTATGTCATTTAAGACACCCTAAAGATGATTAATAAGATTAATAATACCCTAATCCCTTATTACTTTGAAAATACTCAACACATAGCATCACAGAGAAAGAAAGAAATGATTTCATCCCATCAAGGCAAACTAGGGTTATCCAATCTTAGGCTCCAATTTCAAAGATTACTTCAAGGATATCATCCCCAGGCATGCAGAATTTCATCAATAGGTCTCCTTCTACCCATTGAGTTCCAAAGTTAACTCTATTTTTCAATTTAATTCCTTTCTTAGAGCTTAGGGTTCATCAATGTTGTGAACTTTCTTGATATTCTATTTCCTTGATCGCATTGAGTTATAAACTCATGTTTTAACATGAATTTTGTATCGTTACATGTTAAAAATCATAAATCCTAATTATATCATGGAACTCATGATTGCTGGACTTGAGTTATTAAATTTCTTAATTCACTCAATTTATGAAATTGCCATAATAGTTGTATTTTTTAGAGATAATGGGTTATGAACACCCGATGACCTAGGATTTCAAGCATATACTTATGAGTATACCCTCTAGTTTACATGTTTTGAATCGTCTCATATAATTCATTAAGTTTTATCTTTCAGAATATTACTATTATTGAGAATTTCATATATCAGTGCCATTCAGTTAGAGTGCCACTTAGCACCAAGCGGATGTAGGGATGAAGGCTCACTCGTCAGCTAGGCAGGCTGAGACCATTAGTAGCAGTCCATAAGCCCCAGAACTACGATGCCACCATAAGTTCTAAAGGGTTATCCATCAGACCAAATTTGACACCTTAGTCCTTTCGAGCATCAGTTTGGTGGATCCACATCACTCAGTGTTCTACCCTTGGAAAAGTATTGAACACCCTTTTCGCTATGCTTATAGGTTGGACCCTGATTAGCTCAAATTTGGGTATGTCATTTAGAGATAGCTCCCATACTCCACAATTTATAGTTAACACTTAGATATTTCCATGACCTTGTACTCTATTATTCAGCATATCATACATCACATCATTTACTTGGTCTTGCATCAATTTATTATTTTACATGTATCATGTTATGCCTATATTTGTTATTTCCTATCTCACATACTCAGCACATTCAAAGTACTAATCGCATACTATATTTTATGTATTTTTGTCTCATAATATAGGTTCAAATTTTATCATTTGGATCACGTATAATACAATATCCTACTACATCAACAGTGGTACATTGGTGAGTCCTCATCATTCGATGACTAGTATCAGTAATTTAATTTATTTTATTTCAATTTTATGCAGTTAGAGTTTGCTGGGGGCTTATCCCACATAGTCTCATATATCATAAAACACCATGAATCGGTGCATACGATAGAATAGAATTCACCGAGATACAATAGAACAACACATAGCTCAAGCTAGTAACACTAGTTTACTCGTTTAAACTCTATATGACAAATTTGATTCTAAACTTTTTATGAACATGCCTTAAACATTATAACAAGTAGTATAATACATAGATTCTCAGTTCTATCATTATCAACTCACTAAATACATAATAAGTCCTCAAAACAACGCTAAACACATCGAGATAATGACTCTTAGGTGCATAAATACAACATAGATAACCACCCATCACTTGGGGCCTTGTTCATTCCCTAACAAATCTTCACATTAATCACTATACAAGGAAGACTTCGTTATTGCTACTACAAGCAAGACATTAAACTAGAACTATAATGAATACACAAATAGAAAGTTCCATATTAAGTATGTCGTATACAATTGAAAGCTCGTGAACATTACTTCATAACATCCTAATCTCAAGAATTGACTCCATCAAGTTGGAAAACTGTAACACCCCATACTTTTACCTGGCTTAAATTCATCCTAAAATGTCAAAGACTTGATTTAAAGATTAATACACTTTTATACATATGGAATTTTCAAGATTTTGACTTTTCATTATGTAGTAAATTGAATAAGATTTTAATCGATACAAAATTTGGCCAAATCAGACACCCGGGCGAAGAGTTAGAGCCATTTTAGTAAGACAGTGTACCACCTGAGCCATCAACGCATCGCGGAGCCAGCCAAAATGACAATTGTCAAAAACCAGTGAGACTTTGCGGTATTGGCACTTCATTCCAAGGCTCAATTTTAGAATTTTCCTTTTCCGGTGAGGTACCGCGATATCGGTGCATCGCGCCATCGCTTATTTTTATATTTGTCAATTTCCAGTGTACCAACACAATTTTACCGTGTCGCAATGAACTTTCAGTTCAAAAACTAAGTCGCAACGCGATACCACCGCATCACACCACCAAGTAATTTTCCAGTTGTTCTTTATCCAGTGACACGATGCAATAGCACCGTGTCGCACCAAGGGCCCAGATCTTGATTTTTCAATTAATTTCCAATTTTAAATTCTGAGTTTTTAAATCATTCTAGGGGTATTTGAGTCTTTTTCCACGGCCCTAGTCAGCCTTTAACACAAAAATCAACCCTAATAAACCTTGTTACGCCATTATTCATTCAGTTTTTCCCCAAATTAAATCATTCTCTCTAAAGAGGCAAAAACCCTAGTTTGCAGTTTTAGTTTCAGTCTTTAATTTAGAACTCAGCTCAGTTTTATAGAATCAGGACTGTCAGACACACTCAATCATAATCAGTGATTCAGTTATCAGTAATTTCAAATATCAGTTATACAATTAGCAAAACTCAGTACTTAGCTTTAGTAAAGCTCAATTATAGTATACACGTGCTCTTATGTTCAGTTACTCTATATCATTTAGTCAGTTATTATTCATGCATATGAACCCTTGCATTCAGCCTTACCTCATCTAGCATACCAGTACATTCCCATGTACTGACGCATACTTTCCTACTCTATGATGTTTCATATCATAGGTTCGGATGCTCAGGTTCCTGACCATGCTTTGCTAGATTCAGCAAGCAGTAGCAAATTTAGTGGTGAGTGCTCATCTATTGAGGATAAGCTTTTATTTTAGTACTTCAGCTTAGCAATATATTAGTAGATGGAGTTAGTTGGTGGATTGTCCCATCAATTCCACTTTCAGACAAATTTAGTTAGAGGCTTTTCAAACTAGATTTTTAGATAGTATTTTAAATTCAGATGTTATTATTCATTATTAGTATTTTAGATGTTTTGAACCTTATGGCATTTCAGCCTATTATTCTACAATTATTTCAGTATTATTATTCAATGCTCACAGCATGTATAGCTCATGGGTTAGATTGTGTTCCCTCGGGATCGTAAGCACCGTGTAACGACTAAGGGTAGTCTCGGGTCATTACACAAACTCGTGCATACTACTTAATCAAAGAGATCATATAAGTCACCTAACTATCTAAAACATGCATCCTAACACATGAGAGTTACCCTTATTCACTCACAGATATGCTCTTCCTCACAAGAATAGGTATAATAATCATATCTCACTCACTTTCACAAAGAATTCACATGCTACGTAAGATAAACCATAATATTGCCTTTAGTGTAGCACTCCACTAATATCAGAACATCAAGGATCAAATCAAATAAGACTTTGAGGGTTGTAATGTAGGCTAAGCGACAAGTAGGAACTATTCTATCTAGTAATAGTGACTATCATCTCTAAGTGCTTTAATACATCACATTATACATTGAACTCTTTTCTAAACAACCAAACTTTCACCCCTTTTATCTTCCCACTTCACTTTTGTTTTGCCCCATTGCTTTTAAGCTAGTTCACACTTCATAAAGAAAGAGTACTTTCCATTAACACATGATTCAACTTTTGATCAATTTTTCTCTTTTCATTACATTACTCCCTACCACAACCCTTAAGCTTTTTCACACCAATAGCTACTACATGGGGCTTCACTATCACCTTTTTCTTCTTTAATTTTACTCTCTTTAACCATTTTAATTTTTAACTAAATTATTTAAGAGTTTTAGATCAAATTACAATCAATTGAAGAAGAGGAACATGCTACAAATGTGGCTACCAATGAATAGGCCAAAAGTTCAATGAGGCTAACTAAGATCATGCAACATGGGTAGACAAAAGAGGGTATAAAATACAGCTATCAAAAAAATACCTATATCATCTTCTTAACCCAACATTCTTTGTTTTGCTTTGCAAACACACTAGATAAGTTCAAGACACCAATATGTAATAAGGAATACAACAAGAAAGCTCACATCACATATGGTACATGCTCAAATCAAGTTGTATCTCTATAGACTCTAAACAAAGTAATAGCATGAATTAAAACTTAAGCCAACAACGTCAAGAGTCATATAAATGATCCTAGGTGTCTTAAAATTAGTCCTTCAACATAATCAATGTTCTTACACATTCAAAACCACTTCGTTTATGTAATCACATGGAGCAACTAGAAAAACATCTCACTTATTTCTAGTACAAATATTTTAAAATTTATTTCTAAAAATGAAAAAGGGATACTGAGTTCAAAGGGCCACCCCCTTGAAAAAAGAACCAAAAAGAAAAACCAATGAGTGTACGAAGTGTGACCCAACTAGATTGATACCAATAAAACTAAACAAACAAATATAAAAGACTTTGTAATTTTTTGAATTTATCCAAAAACTAGTAAACAAATAGAATAAAAATCCCATGGCAAGTCTTCAACCTAAATCATGGGAAGATTCCTCACCCCACACTTTAAACCACTCTTTGTCCCTAAAGTATCAATTAAAAGCAAGGAAAGAAATACTCCCTAAGGATTCTAGGCCTAGCTAGTAATTTCTTTAATCATCAAGAAGGTTTAATTAACCCTACACCCAGTCTTTGCTAGGTTTCTCATCTTAGATCTCTGGTACTTAGACTTTCCATCAATTTGTAACTCAAACAAAATCAAAAACAAAAGAGATACTAAGGAAACAAGAAAATAAACTACCAACCTTAACTTGGGCTGCCTCCTAAACAGTGCCAGATTTATTGTCGCAGCACGACCAACATCACTACTATTTAAGCATTTTCCTTTAATTTCACCTTCTTCTCGGAGGACATAATCTCACTCTTCTCTGACCACTTGAGTGCTAACTCTCAAGGTCTGCATCTTTTTCAACATTAGATGTTTCAGGATCCTTCTCAAGTTTTTCGACATTAGGCTAAATTTATGGTTTAGGTTATTCTATGAGATAGTCTGAAGAGGTCATTATAGGTTAACACTCCTCCACCCCAACCTCATACACTTCACTTGTTATGATCACACATAAATCCTTATAGTACAAATGTGGATTATGAGGTTTATATACTTTAAAGACCAACTCTTCATCATCCAGTCTCATTGTTAGAGTTCCCTCTCTAACCTCATTCAGTGCTCCTCCCATTTCCAAAGAATTGTTATTTTCATCATAATCAAGAATAATAAAATTAATAGGAATGATGAACTTATCGACCTTAATGAGCATGTCTTCTGTGATTCATTCAGGCTGCGCTTTAGTCATATCCACCATTTGGAGCACCACAGAACATGGTCTTGGATTCCCCAATCTAAGAGTATTAAAAACATGTAGGAGCGTTAAATTTATGTTTGCTCCCAAATCACTCAAAGCATGGACCATATCACTTTCATCAATTTGTATAGGGAGGGTGAAGCTCCCTGAGTCCTTAAGATTTTTTAGTATCTTAGTCATCATAACCAAACTGCACACCTCAATATATGTCACTATCTTAATTTCTCCTACCTTTTTCTTATTAGTCACTATATCCTTTGAGTACTTGGTATACATAGGCACGCCCTACAAAACATATAACAAAGGGAGTTTAATATGAAGCACTCTGAATGTGTCAATGAACATATTCAAACATGCATCCTTCTTAGCCTTTTAAATCCTTTGAGTGAATGGTGGTGGCGGTCTTTCTTGTACTTGCTCAGCTTTCTTTACTTTCGGGTCCTTAGAACTTCCTAAATTCTTAGCATCTTTAGTCGCAATTTACTTCTCTTAAAACTTTTGTGGGATTAACTCTTCTTCTATGTCATGACTTGGGGATACCCCCTAGATGCAATAACGGTGCTTTCGGTCACAAGTGCCTACAACCTAACCCATGAGCTAGTACCTTCAGTAAGAACTAATAACCTAGTAGTAGTACACGTGTGAGGAAGATAAACTGCTGAATGTAGTATAACTCTGAATACTGAAAATGTGGTTCAACCACAAGTCTAAAACATCTAATGAAATACTGAAATTCTAACTATCAATTTAAAATAACTGATAATACTAAACTGATAAGCTGAATAACCATCTAACTGACGGTCTAATTTTCTAAAAAGCCTCTAACTTATTGAGGAGTTGATGGAACAAGCCCCCAATCAACTCGGACTGACTGAATATAAAGAACCAAAGAAATAACTGGAATAATCAATCTTGTACTTGATGGATAGGGACTTACCACTACTACTGCAGGGTATGCTAAGCTATCTAGGAGCGATTGGGAAATTGAGCATCCAAACCTATGTTATAAAATAACATAGTGCAAAAAATAGTATGTGATCAATACTTTAAATATACTGGTATATGAGATAAAGTCTTAATGAAATGCATGGGATATTATGCACATAAGGTAAGGACTAACTGTTCAACATGAAATAATTGAGCATAAATGCATAAAAATAGTAATATCTGAGAATGTAAGATCAAGCATATACATATTTATGAAATAATCTGTAAATTGGAAGACTAAAATCTGTATAACAAAATAACTATAAATTTGTTTTCTTTCATCAAGAAAACCTGAACTGAATATACACTGAATACTGTACTGAGACTGTAGGAGGTATCATCTAACCAACATGCCCCAATCTGAGCTAATCAAGGTCCAACCTGGAACCCTAGATTAAAGGGTGTCAGTACCGTGCACGAGTACTAACACTGGCTGTATGGATCCATTAAATTGGTGTCTCAAAGGACTAATGAGTCACCCTCAACTGGAAGTTGCTCTAATGAATATATGTCACCCTCAAATGGCAGTTGCTCTAATGAAATATGTGTTACCCTCAACTGACAGGTAAACACCTTGTCAACTTGTAACTGGCAAGTATACATCTATAACCTACGTTGGCTACGTAATTTTGTAACTAAGGGATTATTACTAAGGGTCACACCCTATATTGTCAGGTTAGACCTCATCCCTGAGTTTACATGGTGCTAAATCCTACTCCCAACTGAACTGACACTGGGACTGAACTGAGCTAAGATTGACTGAACATGATTTTGTAACTTCTAGTGCTTATCATGATTACATCAACTGAATAAGTAATAGAATTTGTGGTTTAACTTAATCATTATTAAAATAATCTAAATTCATGTAAAAACTCTTAGGTATCAGGTCTTCATAACCCACCACCACTAAATAATCACTGAATGCAATAACAAGCTTAAAACTATAGTAAAGGATCATGGTTCAAAACCCATAAGCATAGACATTCCATCAAACATGTGGGGATCATGAATTTAAACATGGGAATTCTTTAAATAGGGGGAAAAACATGACTGTATGACTAAAAATCATAATTTGGGGGTCTAGCATGGGATTCACTTGAAATAGGACACGGGAAACTTAAATTCAAAGAATAAAGAAATCAAATCTTGCATGGGATCATACATGGCTGAATTGAATTAAAATCACTATGAAAACATGAATTAAACCCATCTTAAGAAATATAAAATACCATAATACTAGAAAAATCCATTCCTTAATTGAAAAGAGGGTTTTTGGGCTCCATGGGTGAAAGGGAGCCATGAATTAACACCCCACATACCTTATTCTTCTTAACTTGAAAGGAAAACACTAATCTTGATGCTTTCTTGAAGGTTCTTGAAATTGGGGAACTTGAATTCGTAAATTCTTTAGGAGAAAGGTACTGAATTCTTGTTCTTAGGGGAAGAAGAGGGTTTTCTTGAGAGGAAAGTTGAAGAAAAAAGGAAAATAATGCCCTAATTAATGCCCTAAATCACAATATGAATGATAGGATTGAGGGGAAAAGACCCAATTTCCCCTCATTCATTTAAATTCAAAACTTGACGCGACAGGCTTACTGCAACACGGTCCTATCACAGTCATTCATTTCCCTCGCCATGAGACATCCTATATGAGAATGAGAATAAAGCTGTGACGTGGGCTTATTGCGATGACCCACTAGTTTTGTGATCAAAACATGTCCTAAACCTCATCCAAAAATTTTAAAACTCCTCTAAGATATACTTTTTACATCCTTGAACATAAATCAACTCAAAAACCAACATCTCAAGGTCGGGAAGACCAAAATAAAAATCCTCAAAGTTAGAGGTCTTAAAAATGACTAAGTCCCCAACACTTAGTGCAAATTTTAGTCCTTAAGCCCTTTATGCATGCAACTGAAAACTATTGATCTAAGATTAGTACTGGGTACTACAATATCTCCCCCTTGAAAAAATTCATCCTCGAATGAGATAGATTAAATAGAGAGTAATGTACTAAGGAAACTGAGATCACTTACTAAACATGCATGATAGGGAACATGAATACATAACTAAGTCTAAAACATGATACATGAACTGAACTCATTTCATGAATGCATTCAATTTACAGAAGAATGTTTATATATATAGATGGAATTGTGAATGGAAAAGAATTGATCTAGGGAAAACTGTTACCTCAAGCTGAGTCTGAGTTTGCAGAGAAAAGATGAGGGTACTTGGTATGTATGTCCATTTCCGTTTCCCAAGTAGCTCCCTCAATGGACTGATTCCGCCATAGAAGTTTAACTAAGGGAACTTCTTTCTTTCTTAGTCTATGAATATGATCATCTAGGATCTCAATCAGGACTTCTTCATAGGAAAGGTTAACCTTAATATCCATATCTTCTAAAGGAACAACTACAACTGAATCACCAATATACTTCTTTAACAAAGAAACATAAAATACTAGATGCACTGATGCCAAATCTGCAGGCAACTCTAGCTCATAAGCAACCTTCTTATAACGCCCTAAAAATGGGTCCCAAGATGTCACACAATGCTTGATACTACGTGTAGCCTCAAGCTAACCCTATAAGTATTCTACTAAATCTGAAACTCATAATGGAGAAATATAAACATAAAATCAATACGGAAGTCTATCTGATCTAAACTAAAATTATCTTAACATAATATTTGAAAATACTAGACACAAAATTCTGGACAATCAACACTAGAAATTTGAATCATAACTAGAAGTCTGACAAGCCTCTGCTACTAATAACTAGATAGCCGCTGAGACAAACCCCCAGCTGACTCAAACTGACAGAAAATATTGAAACTACTTTAATATTCTAAAAAACTAAATAATTGGGTCTCCAAACTATGAGGACTCACCAACTATCAGGATGAAGATGGAGACGCTCAAAATCACTCACGCTGCAGAAACTAAGCACCTGAACCTACATTATTAAACAATGTAGCAAATAAACATATATATGGATCAATACTTCTTGGAGTGTACTAAGCATGTGGGGGTAAATGCACAAGTAAAATAATATCACAATATTTGTATAAACTTGTAAAATAATGCATGCTAAGTGTAAATGACTCACATTGGTTGAAATAACTGAAAGCTAAAAATCATGAATCATGAGTAAAAAAACATACTGTGTAAAACTTGTGTCATAACACTTGTTCTAAAAGTTGTACTTATATTCTCACTTTAAATCATGTTGTCTGAGTGTAGAAAGGAATCACTTTTATATCTGTAAACTGAAAGTTAAAATATAGTAGCTAATGTCTTATGTAAAGAAATATCTAAGCAGAGTTGTGAGCCTTTACACTTAGTTTCTAAAAGCTTTTATGTTATGATTACTCTTTTCTATAGGGAGGTTATTCTAACCAACATACACAATGTAAGCTATCATAGTGTCCGACGTCTAGTTCCCTTATAGGAAAACCTCACGTTGGGGAGAGGTGTCATACTCTTGCCAAGGAGTATAACCTAAGCTAAGTGATCACAATCTGTAACTATCATCCATATAGAAATAAGAATAATCTGATAATCTGAACCTACATTGGCTCGTAGCTCTAAGGCATGTAAACATACCCAACTCTATGTAAAATACTACTCTCTTTAATCTGTATGCTTATTTTGCAGGAAATCCACTTTTAAAACTATTATAAGGGTATATAACACAAAACCACATGTGAATCTGTTTACTATAAACTATAATTAAAACTGTAAAGTGGATTCCATAACTAATCTAAGATCAAAAGGTCAAAACTTAATCAAAATCTAAAAATAACTAATCATAGGGTGCTTAAACCATTGTCATTCTTGAAATATCAATATTCAACTAGTGTTTAATAACCCATGCATCAAATTTATGTCAAATAATCATAAAGTTCATGGTTAATAATGAAAGTATTGATAATTCAGTTCTAAATCTGGAAATTAATGTCATACGCATAAAAATACGAAAGTAGACTTGCAATTCAACATCTAAATCATTTGTAATTTCATAATGTTTAAATAGTAGTGAGTGGGTATAAACCCTAAATTGAAATTCATATAATTTCATGAAAATTTCAACTTCAAAAACTAAATTTGGACACAAGGTGAAAGAACTATCCTTGTTGAAAACCCCACATACCTTAATTAATGAATAAATAAAGAAGCTTGAACTTTGAGTTCCTATTTGTGCTCTTGAAGATTGTTTCTTAATGATCTTGAATTGGGAATCTTGAATTTTGGGTTATATTGGAAAAAGAATGGTGGAATTTGGATTTCTTGAGATTTAGAATTTGAAGTTCTAGGTTTCTTGGAGAGAAATTTTGATGAAAATCAGCGTATAATTCTTAGATTAGGTTTAATCTAGTGTTTAACATGATTTGGGGGCTTGGAAAATGACCTGGTTTTCCTTTGGAAAATTAAGTTCAAAATTGGAAATCCAAATTTTGTACAGCAGCACGACGTGGTGCCATTATGATTTCTTACTGGAAAAGGGATGAGTGTCATTTTGCACTATGGCGCGATGCGGCGTAATCATGTTGCATCACTGGAAAAAGGATGAGTGCTATTTTTCACTTCACTGCAATGCGGTGTTATGCTCTATTAAGATTTTTGGTGCGACAATGGCCAATCGCGATGGGATACTAAAAAGGGACGAGTGGGATTTTGGTCTTCACCGCAATGCGGCATAATCGCGGTGCTTCACTGGAAATAGACAATTGCGAATTTTCCCTCCACAGCAATGCGGTGCTATCGCGTTTAGCCTACTATTTCTCAATAAAAGGTCCATAACTTCTCAATCGAGTATCGGATTTAGGCGAAATTGGTATCGTTGGAAAGGTAATTCCATTATCTTCAATTTGGTGGGTCTATAGTTGGTAATATCTACACGTATCAAGTGTTATTATTTTTAAAAGTTGATCCTTGACACACTAGGAGCTAAAAAGGAATAAGAAAAGTATGGGGTATTATAATAGCTCCCCCTTGGGAACATTCGTCCTCGAATGAGGCTAGTTAAATTGAGATTACTAAGGAACTAAGGCTATATGCTGGTGTGCACAACTGAAACAAAACTGCATGACTGAATCAAAATCATACTGAGCGACTGAACTAATCTGCAAATACATAACTTGTCATGATGATAATCACATGGCTGAAACTAAGACTGGAAAAGAACTAAATTAAAGAAGACTATTACCTTAGGCTAAATCTGAATTTGTGGAGAAATAGTGAGGATACTTGGTACGCATGTCTGCTTCTACTTCCCAAGGAGCACCCTCAACAGATTGATTTTCCACAGATCTTTGACCAAGGGAACTTCTTAGTTCCTTAGTCTATGGATCTGATAATCAAGAATCTCTATGAACTTCTTCGTATGAAAGGCTATTCTGAATATCTGTGCTTTTTAGAGGGACTACAATAGTTGAATCATCTATACACTTCTTCAATAACGACATATGGAACACTGGGTGAACTGATGACTAGTCTATATATAGCTCAAGCTCATACGCTATCTTCACCACAAGACTCAAAATCCTATAGGGACCCACATATCGGGGACTATGCTTTACCTTTTTTTCAAATCTCTTTACCCCCTTCATGGGTGAAACCTTCAAATAAACAAAATTATCAACTTCAAACTCAAGATCTCTCCTTCTTACACCTGTATAAGATTTTGGATCACTCTGAGCTACTTTCTATCTCTCTCAAATCAACTGAACTTTCTTTATGGCTTTAAATACCATATCTAGCCCAAACAAAGCGGCCTTACCCACTTCAAACCAACCAACGGGTGATCAACATATCCATCCATACAGAGCCTCAAATGGGGCCATCTGAATACTAGAATGGTAATTGTTATTGGAGTAGAGTAAAACTCGATCAATGGCAAGTGTGTAACACCTCAAAAATAGTCCCAAGATGTCATACGGTGCTTAGGACCCCAAGTGATCCCAAGCTAATCCTTCTACTGGCATAACTCATAAGTAACTGAATAAATATGTATAAAATGACTAAGTTTACTATGCGAAAACATGAAAATGATGGAATCTGTGAAATTACAATACTGATACAACTTTTACATTTTGATAAAGTTTAAAAAGAGGGACTGAATTTATATTACTCACTTTAACTGATATTTGTGAAGCCTCTACTATACTGAGTATAGATAGCTGGGACGTGACTCCAA
This sequence comes from Capsicum annuum, assembly GCF_002878395.1. NCBI lineage: Eukaryota > Viridiplantae > Streptophyta > Magnoliopsida > Solanales > Solanaceae > Capsicum > Capsicum annuum. The sequence goes on along the minus strand of NC_061122.1, from coordinate 194,875,110 downwards.
CAATCACTAATCAATACATATAAATAAGAAAATAAAGTACATCAATAACATATAACTAAAGTCCCCAAAGTAGGAGGACTCATCATCTGCTGGCTGGAATATGCAAACTGTCTGAATATAGTATGTGTGCTACAACTCGTACCTATATTATGAGATAATGTAGCACATAGACATATATGTGAATTAGTACTTTCTTGATGTACTGAGTATATGGGGGTGAATGCAATACGTGAGCAATATCATCACAAGTTATAAAATCATGCATGCTAAATGTAAACGACTCACATATGCTTGAGTAAACCAAAATCTGAAGATCATAAATTATAAAAATAAAGCATATACTGTAAATCTTGTGAGCCATTAACTTAGTTCTAAAATCTACATTCTGTTCTTAATCTCAAATCATATAGGTTATCTAAAAATCTTTACTATTAGGGAGGTTCTCTTAACCAACGTAAACCATGTGAGCTACATGAAGTCAAACGTCTTGACCTCCTAAGGAAGAAACCTTACTTTAGGGAGAGGTGTCATACTCTTGCTAGGGAGTATAACCTAATCCTGGTGATTGATCACAATCTAAGTTTGTCATCTATATAAAAATGAGAATAATCTGAGTCTGTACCTACATTAGTTATATAGTTCTGTGGAAGATAGGACACGCTAATCCCACACTTCTCTCTTGGTGCTAAATACTACTCCTTTTTAAATCTATATGCTCAAACGATTGGAAATCACTTTTTTAAAATTAACATAAAGGTTCATATGGAAAACCAATCATGGATTTATATGAGTAAACCTATCAATAAAGATAATTCTGAGTTCTATAACTGTACTAATCTTTAAAGTGGATTCCAAAGCTAATCCAATGATCAAAAGATCAAATCTTTTCTGAAAAATTGAAAATAATCTGTTCATAAGATTCTTAAAGCATCATCTTCCTTGAAATAATAATATTCAATCTTAGGGTAGTAACCCATGCTTCAATGTCATGGTAAATCATTATAATATTCATGCTTGAAATGGAAATATTGATAAAACAACTCAAAATCTGAAAATTTCAGCAATATGCATGAAAATATGAACATAAGCATGGAATTCAACTTCTAAATCGTTGGAAATATCATAAGCTTGTAAATAACAATAATGAGCATAAACCTTAACTTTAGCTTCATGGGAAATCACATATACTTCAGTAAAATTGGAATTTAAAACAACTTTTGGGCAGAAGGACAAAAGGACTATCCTTCTTGAAGAGCCCCACAAACCTTGATTGATGTTTAGATGAAGATTCTTGAGCTATGGATTCCTATTTAAGTTCTTGGGGATGATTTCTTGATTATCTTGTCTTGGGAATCTGATAATGCTCAAACTACACCTCTCTTATGAGAATGTAAGCGATCGTTGTCAACATATAACCCAACTAGGTTGGGGTCGAATCCCACAGGAAATATGGTGTGAATTTGAGTTATCTTCGGGTTAATCAACTGATAGTTATCAGTTTCCTATGGATGGGGTTTTTGGAAAGGTAACAAATAATTATTTCTCAATTCAGTGTTTGAAACCAATATGATAAGGAAAACCAGAGTTATGTTCACTATGGGTGTTGGGATTTGACAGACGCTAGTAACGGTTCAAGCTTCTTGTGGTAGGTAGGAACAACAGACTATCCTTGCTGAAGTCATGTCTAAATATTTCTCAACCTATTTAGACATTTAACCACTTAATTCTCTCCAACTTAGGAAATTTATATTTCATAACAGGATATTATCTCAAGTTAATTAATCTTGTTACAACATTAATTATTAAATGGAAGCTTGATGCTTCCAAGTCTCTATTGATAATTCACTTCTTACTAGGGTTGATTTCTTATCCCAAGAAAATCACCAGTATGCAAGGCCTATTGTTTGCAACCAATAGTCAGAGTATAAAATAATAGAATGAATAAGAAGTTTCTACCACCGTTAGAATCTTGAACACTTAGTTATGTTACAAACCCAAACCCATAGATCCCACAACTCGGGTTAAGGGAATTTAGCTACTCATAATAAAATAATCAAGAAAAAAAGTTGAATTCATAGTTTGATATGCGAACTTATAGAAAGATGAATAGCAACAAGTGTTTCTCAGATTTGATTCACAGTAGACAATCACAAAACAGTTGTAATAATCTCTCCAAAAATAATTGTAAAGTTCAAGTCAAAAAACTAGAGAGAAGATTCTCAAAACGTCAGTTCCCTCTTTTATTAGAAAACCCTATCATATGCCTTAAATACTTCAGCCTAATTATGGAAACAAAATCATAGATCACAGTATTTTCTTGGACAGGCAACGTCGTGTATGACAGCTTAATAGGAGTTTAACAACGTATCAGGAATATCATCTGCTCCTCTTTATTTTTGACAATCTCTGCCTTAGGTTGACAATAAGACATGACGGCTTATTAGACATGTGATGACTTATCAGAATTTTTGTCACTTCTTCACTTCAAATCCCATTCCCCTACCTAACCCTAACGACGAGCCATACGGCTTATCACACTTCTGGCGGCCTATCACAGATGTCATCACAAATTTAAGAAGAAGTTCATTCTCTGTCTAAGGCTGACGGCAACTAGATAGGTTATCACAAGGCTAACGACTTATCAGATAGGTCATCAGCTATACTTCTCTCTCTTCTTGCTCAGAAATCAACTCTTTTACTTTCATTATTAGTAGTTCTCTAGCATCTTGACTTTTACTACAATATCAAACAGAAAAAAATCAAAAATGACAAAAGTTGCTTAAGAATTTACAATTATTCTTAGTTAAAAGCCTCAAATGTGTTAGCATCTTCTCACACATCAACACCGTCAACTTAAAATAATTGCTTGTCCTCAAGCAACTAATCATAACCAAGAGGATACAGAGTACATTAGGTAGTCAACCATCCATATTATCTCAAAACATCTTCACTATCTCCAAGGTCAATTAATTTTAAATCAACAACTGTGCATATTATTGAAGAACAACAATGCGACACACAGGAATCAAGATATGGCATCAATTCAGCAACAACAACAATGCATGTACCAAGATTACACTATCCAAACAAGTTAGCAACTAGCAACGTAACCAGTGTGCCCTCACTATAAAGAAGGCTCGCTCCACTTATATCAGACATCACATATGTAACCATAGGGACAATCAAAAGACACTCACCCTCGGAATGAAGTTCCAATCAATGTATGCCAAATACCATAGGCTTACCCTTATTTTCATTACCAAGATTTTCATTCAGGTCAATTAGGATCACTATAGGTCTTCTCTTTGTCTTGTAATGTAGGCTAGGGGCTGGTCTAATACTCGATGATATTTAAAGTGACTAAGCCTACTTGACACTATACTAGCTTCTGGGGTCTCACTTATTAACCTATGTTGATTCTTCTCTTTTCTTGATCATACATATTCAGGATGGGTGCATTCTTTTCTACAATCACTTTTTTTTTCACAACTTTTCTTTTCTTGTTCTTTTCCACCGCACCCAGCTTTTTATTCTTTCTTTTTATTCTACCTTTCTTTATACTCATTTTACATCATGCATCTCTATGATAGCCACCCTCAACTTAGGCTATTTGCCTAAGTCAAGATGCACAGTGTCTAAGGAGAAGTAGGGCTAAACAGGTTCATTATGATATAAATAAGATGGTGATAAGTATCATACAAAAAAAAAAAAATAGGCTATTCTAGATCAAAATAGGGATCAAGGGATATTATGCATACAGGGTAGGTTATTTAGCCTAAAATTTGTTAATATCAAAACGGCCAATGATCCTTTCCTAAACCCTATCCTTCAATCTAGGTGAGACTAATCGGGAAAGTTCTGGATTCAATATACAAAGGGAACTAATAAGATCTCATATGCACATGGAACACAAGTATATCACAAGTTACTATTTATCCAGTTCGTGCAATTATTTAGCAGTGATTATCGAGTCATTAGAACTGATACCATAACACGATGCACAGTGGTCATAATTAGATGTAAATCACACAGTTAAACAATCAGACCATTGGAGAGGTGTTCACAAAATAACAAAACTATGTTAACTACCTCAGGTACTTGTATTTCCCCTTGTCAACTACAAAATGTTACAACAACAACTCACCCTACACACATAACCTAAAATCAAAGAAAAATTGAACTACGGGTTAAGGTATACCTGGAGTAGATCAAGCACGGGGATCATGGGTTGCCTCCCTTGTAGCACCTGATTTAACGTCGTGGCATGACTCAGGTATCTCAATTACTTCAGACTTCATCAAGACACAATACTGCTATCTCTTTCCCATCTTCATAAAACATATCCATAGTTGAGAAGAAATCCATTTCCTTTTGCTATGTCATGGATGAATGCATTTCGAATCTTGCTTCTTTGTCATTGAACCTAAACTCCAGCTCATTGATCTCCATGTCCACTACTACTCTCCCAGTAGCAAGGAATAGTCTACCTAAAATAATGGGTATTTCAAAATCAACCTCACAGTCTAGTACTACAAAATCAGCAAAACGTATAAAGTCAGCCACCTTTACCAATACATCATGAAATATTCTTTTTGGCTATTTTACAGACATATCCTCCATCACCAACCATATGTTTGTTGGGGTAGGATCCCCCAAACCTAGCTTTTTATACACGTCTAGCAACACCAAATTTATGCTCGCCCCCAAATCACATAGGTCCTTAGAAAAATTGAGAAACCCAATTGTATATGGAATAGTGAATGCTCCAGGGTCAGCCTTTTTCTGCACTAAGTATCTTGTAGAAATGGCACTATAATGGTCGAGATTATCTTCCAGCTCGTAGCTCACTACTCTTCTCTTCATCAAAAGGTCCTACATGAATTTAGAATACCCTGGGATTTGCTCAAGTGCCTCCACCAAAGGCATATTTATTGTTAACTGCTTCAACATTGCCATGAATTTACTAAATTTCGTGTCTTTAACCTTCTTCTTCAATATTTAAGGAAATGAAGGTGGTGGTCTTGGGAGAGTTTTCACCACTACTTTATTTTCCCTCTCTTTTCCTTGTTCTGGAGCATCATTAGAACTATCCAGCTTCCCAGACTCCACTAGACGTTCTTCTTTGGGTTCATCATCTACTTCAGTCACATCTTTAATTAAACTTTTACCGACAGAAGGGCCAGGTAATATTTTACCACTCCTAGTGGTAATTGCTATACATGAGCCATCACTTCGCGGATTTTGAACTGTATCACTTGGTAATGTTCCACTCTTCCTCTGGTTTAGCACTGCGGAGAGTTGGTTCATTTATTATTCCAGCTATTTGATCAAAGTGGAATATGAATTTACCAACTGACTCATAGAGGATAAATCGATCTTCATGTTAGTCACCCCTGAGTAGGTAGCCTCCACTCCGTTTAACAATTTAGCCATCATGTTCTCCAGGGACATCTCTTCAGAACTTGTTGTAGCAGCCTTACAATTTCCAAGAGGGACATATAACCCGCTTCTATCATTATTGCTCCTCCAATTACCTTACTCCTGGTTCTTATATCCAGCCTTGTCATAATAAGTTCGACCTTAATTTCCTTGTCTATTGCCTCAAAAATCCACCTAATTATTAAATTAGTTTGTCTCTTCTTCTGAGTTAGGCTCAACTTTGCTCTGCAATCCCATAGCCTTCACTTTCTCAGTTTAACCAGATAGTAAATACTGGGTTAGCAAGTACATTTGTATTTTTAGGTGAGCCATGTATTGATCACGCTCCTCATCTCTTTTGCGTTGTTCCACAGTCATACTAATAGAAATAGTGGGGCTTGCTACCACAGAGTCCCTGGTATGCCATGCCCAACTCTGTTTGGTCATTCTCTCAAACATGTCTGAAGCCTCTGGGAATGTAAAATCAACAAAAAACCACCAGTAGCATTATCTATAATCAATTTTGTCACAGAGTTAAGAGCCCTTTACAAAGTCTCCATCAAGTGTATGTCTGTCATGTTCTGGTTTAAACACTGCGTCAGTTACTTTTTAAATCTCTCATATATTTCATGTAAGGCTTCAATTGGGAGATGTCTAAAGTTGCTGATCTTATCCCTCAACTGTACCATCCTAGAAGGTGGAAAGAACCTTTCTAGGAAAGCTCCTTTTAACTGCCTCCAGTTGGTTATAGAATCGGGTGTCAGCTCATTAAGTCATAATGTTTCCTCCCCAGATAGAGACAACGAAAACAATCTCAAACGAATAGAATTTTGACCCACTCCTGGGTTATCAAAAGATTTACAAATGTGATAAAGTTCACCAGATGCGAGTTTGATTATCCCCAGGAAGGCCACCAAACAACCCCTTCAGATTAAGGAGTTGAATCATCGTACTCATAATGTTGAATTTTGACCCAGGTGCTAATGGTTGAGGAATAATTGCACCCATTTCACCTGCTTCATCCATTCCATGATCATCATCATTGAGGTCATACTGGACCGGCTGGTGATCTTGCCTTCCTCAGAATGGGCGGTTCCTGTTAGCATTATGTTGTACCGGTGCAGTTATTTTCTCTGCACGCCTTGGGTTACCAGGGTTTAGGAACTCCTCGTCCGAAGTTGTCATCCTTAGGATTTGGATGCCATACTTGTTGACCATTATTCTGCACATTCACCTGAGCTCTAGCTAAGGTTACTAACTTGTCAGCCTTCTGCTAGTCTGCCATTCTATCGATTAGTTATGGTTCTGGATTAAATGGTAATAATGGTTATCTGGAACTTCAAGTTCTTGTCATGCACCAGAAAAGTCCTCCAGGAAACAAAAACATCAAATAAACGTAAAACTAGGAAACTTGACTAATAATTGATTAGCGCACACAACTTCAATTTACAACTATATTCCCTGGCAACGGTGCCATTTTTTATAATGCTCAAACTACACCTCTCTTATGATAGTGTAAGCAATTGTTGTCAATATATAACCCAACTAGGTTGGGGTTGAATCCCATAGGGAATATGGTATGAATTTGAGTTATCTGCGGGTTAATCAATTGACAGTTATTAGTTCCTGTGAATGGGGTTTTTTGGAAAGGTAACAAATAATTACTTCTCAATTTAGTGATTGAAATCAATATGATAAGGAAAACCAGAGTTATGTTCATGTTGGGATTTGACAGATGCTTGTAACGATTCAAGATTCTTGTGGTAGGTAGGAACAGTAGACTATCCTTGTCAAAGGTATGTCTAAATATTTCTCAACCTATTTAGACATTTAACCACCTAATTCTCTCAAACTTAGGGAATTTATATTTCATAACAGGATGTTATCTCAAGTTAATTAATCTTGTTAGAACATTAATTATTAAATGGAAGTTTGATGCTTCCAAGTACCTGTTGATAATTCACTTCTTACTAGGGTTGATTTCCTATCTCAAGCAAATCAACAGTAAGCAAGGCCTATTGTTTGCAACCAATAGTCAGAGTATAAAATAATGGAATTAGCATGTAGTTTCTACCACCGTTAGAATCTTGAACACTTAGTTATGTTACAAACCCAAACCCATAGATCCCACAACTCGGGTTAAGGGAATTTAGCTACTCATAATAAAATAATCAGGATAACAAGTTGAATTCATAGTTTGATATATGAACTTACAGGAAGATGAATAGCAACAAGTGTTTCTCAAATTTGATTAATGGTAAAAAATCCCAAAACAATTGTAATAATCTCTCCAAAAATAATTGTAAAGTTTAAGTCAGAAAACTCGAGAGAAGAGATTCTCAAAACATCAGTTCCCCCCTTTATTAGAAAACCCTAACGTATGCTTTAAATACTTTAGCCTAATTATGGAAACAAAATCATAGATCACAGTATTTTCTCAGATAGAGGACGACGTGTGTGATGGCTTATCAGGAGTCTGAAGACTTATTGGGAATGTCGTCAGCTCCTCATTACTTTTGACAATCTCTGCCTTAGGTTGACAATGAGATGTAACGGCTTATTAGATATGTGATGACTTATCAGAATTGTCATTGCTTTTTCACTCCAAATCCCATTCCCTGCCTAAGACTAACGATGAGCTTGATGGCTTATCACACTTCTAACGGCCTATTATAGATGTCGTCATGAATTCTTGTTGAAGCTTATTTTTAGTCTAAGGGTGACAGCAACTCTGATTGCTTATCACAAGGCTGACGACTTATCAGAAAGGTCGTCAGCTATACTTCCCTCTCTACTTGCTTAGAAATCAACTCTTTTACTTTCGTTATTGCTGGTTCTGTTACATCTTTACTTTTACTGCAATATCAAACAGAAAACAATCAAAAAAAAACAAAATTTACGTAAGACTTTGCAATTATTCTTAGTTAAAAGCCTCAAATGTGTTAGCATCTGCCCACACATCAAAATTCTCAATGTCAAGCTTCCTTGGAGAATCTATAGTGAATTTGATTTATTGGAGAAGGGGGTTTTTGTTTCTAGGGTTTTGCTTCTGAAGAGAATGATGAATAATGAGCATAAAGTGATTAGAATAGGCGTAAATCTTATGTTTAGATGGATTAGGGCCTTGGAAATTGACCAAAATTCCCTTTCTAAACTTCTTGATGGAACTGAAAACGTAAAAAAAAATTAATTTAGGTGGCCACCGCGATGCTCCATAATCATGGTGGCTCACTGGAAAAGGACGAGTGCGAACTGGGCTTTCTCTGTGATGCAAAGCTTTCGTGGTGCCCTATAGTTTTGCCATTTTGGCCACTAGTGCGACACACCAGTATTTCATTGGACTATTGGTTTTTGAAAAAGGGGAAATTGGCCCTCTCCACGATGCGGTGCTATCACAGATGGCCATTGGCATTTGACGATTATGAACATTTCCTTCTCTGCGATGCGCCAAGTGTCCAGGTGGCACACTATCAACTTAAAAATGCTCCAACTTCTCAACCGAGTGTCAAATTTGGGTGAATTTGGTATCGATGGAAAGCTTATTCAATTTCCCACATAACAGAAAGTCAAAATCTTAGAAATTCTACATGGAATGAATAATATTTATTTTGGAAGTTATCCCTCAACATTTTAGGAACGAATTTAAGCTAGGAAAAGTATGAGGTATTACAATATCTCTCCCTTGGGAGCATTCATCCTCGAATATGGATAATTAGGCTGAAATTACTGAGGAACCTGAGGATATTAGCTATCATGCACAACTGGAATAAATTGTATGACTGAATCCCAACGTAGTGGGCTACTGAACTGATCTGTGAGTGCATGAATTCTCATGAAAATAGCTATATGGCTGAGATAGAAATGAGTGAATCAACTTATGAGTAACCATTACTTTAGGCTGGATATGATTTCATGAGAAAAAATGAGAGGTTTAAGACATGAAAACTAAGGGCATTACAACATCTCCCCATTGGGATCGTTCATCCCCGAATGATACGTATTTGATTGAAATACTAGGAAAAGACTGTGAAGATACGTAGGATACTTATGAATTGAATCATGAATTAATACTTGAATCAGAAACTGATGCATGATGCATGTACTAAGATGGATCCGCAATTTATATAGATGCCAACAAACTGCTCTTGAAATAGCCATACTCACGAAATTTTAGGTAGTGAAACTAGACAAAATTGAAAGATGGAAAAACTATAGAGATTTGTCTGTCTGACTGCTAAACTTGATTTCTAGCTACGTGGACTGAATAACACTGAATGCTCATACCCAGACGAAGTATTCTTCAACACTTTTCTAAAAAATCTAACAATATTAGGGAGTAAAGAACTTTAGGCATGATCTGAACAAAACATCTAAATAAGGAATTACAACATTGCTACAACTCTATAGCATAGAACATAAACTTATATATCATAAGCCAGGGTAGAATTTCTGGGGCTTAAACAATGCAACTTTGTACTTTCAAGCTTAGCAACACTTGTCAAACACTTCCTCAACTATACTATTCCCTTAAAATACCATACTCGCTTGATTCAACTTATTATTCTCACATGGCATTGATAAAGTTGTCTAATAAAGTCTAAACTAAAATAAATCCTCTCATTACGATTAGGCCTAACTCAAAATCATATGGTACTCCACATAACACCATAACACTGGTCTGAACCATGAATTTAATACCCCAAGCATTATCATAACTTCTCACTCTAGGATAATTCTTCTTATCACCTTAATAACTAAATTCAACCTCTTACTAGAAATCCTTTAATGCACAACACACTTATCTTCTTAGATACCAACGTAACATTCAAGTCTATTTTCATAACCACACATGCTCTTCTAAATAAATACCCATAAAAGCATCTTTCTCGTATTCCCTAATACCTCCATCAATAGCAACTTCCATGTACTAATCTTTTGAAGAGAATGATGAATAATGACCATAAAGTTCTTAGAATAGGCTTAAATCTTATGTTTGGACGGATTGGGGCCTTGGGAATTGATAAAATTCCCTCTTTAAACTTTTGGATAGAACTAAAAACATAACATTTTTCTGATTCAGGTGGCCACTGCGATGCGCTATAATCGCAGTGGCTCACTGAAAAAGGAAGAGTGGGAACTGGGCTTTCTCCACGATGCAGAGCTTTCACAATGCCCTATTATTTTACCATTTTGGACACTAGCGCGATGCGCCAATTTTGTATTGTGCTACTAAATTATAAAAAATGGGAAATTTTCCCTCTCTACGATGCGGTGATATTGTGGAGGGCCACTGGAATTTGACGATTCTTAATTTTTCCTTCTCCATGACACACCAAGTGCCCAGGTAGCATACTGTCAACTACAAAATTCTCTAACTTCTCAACCGAGTGTCGGATTTGGAGGAATTTGGTATCGATGGAAAGCTTATTCAATTTTCCACACAATGAAAAGTCAAAATATTGAAAATTCCACATAGAATAAATACTATTCATTTTAGAAGCTATCCCTCAATATTCTACGAACAAATTTAAGCTATGAAAAGTATGGGGTATTACAAAGTGGTTATCCCTTCTGCCTTTCAAATCAAGAACACATGCTCTCAACATATCCTGTAGAGTCTGAATGGTTCTCTCTGCCTGACCATCTATCTACGTGTGAAAAGCTAGACTGAGATGAACTTGGGTACTAAGATCCTTCTGAAAGGCATTCCAAAAGTGAGAGGTAAACTGAGTACCCCCATCTGAAATAATGGACAAGGGAACTCCATGCAATCTAACTAACTCTCTGATATACAACTTACAATAATCTTCAGCTGTGTAGGATATGTAAACTAGCAAGAAGTGGGCTAATTGGGTCAATCTGTCTACAATAACCCATATCAAATTATGTTGTCGACGTGAATAGGGTAACCCTATCATAAAGTCCATATTCACCTCTTCCCACTTCCAATGTGCCACCAGGTCTTTGGTGCTCTACCTTAACCTGTTGATAAGTTGCACACTTGGATAAAAATTTTGCAATATCTTTCTTTATACCACTACACCAATAGACTTCTCACGAATTGTGGGATATCTTAGTGGCTCCTAGATGAATGGAGTAACACGCACCATGTGCTTCTACCATATTCCACTACCTCAAATCGTCAACACATGGCACACATAATCTACTATGGTATCTCAAAACACCATATCCCATTTAGGAAAAAGTCTCTACCTTTTGGTCTTAAACTTACATCTTTAGTTTGACCAAACTAGAATCCTTATCCTGCTTCTCTTTCACTTCAGAAACTAGAGAAGATTCTAAACTACTCTGGACCCAAACATTCCCTTCAGTTAAGTCAACCAACCTCACATCCAATCTAGGTAACTGATGAAATTCTAGAACTAATTCTCTCTTATTGTCCTCTACATGAGCAACACTGCTCATAAATAATCTACTAAGGATGTCTGTCACTACATTGGCATTGCCCGGATGATATAACACACTTATGTCATAATCCTTCAACAATTCTAACCATTTTCTCTGGTGAAAATTTAACTCCTTCTGAGTGAACACATATTGCAAGATTTTATGATCCATATTTTTAATGCAAATATAAATGCAGCTAACTCAAAATTATGGGTAGGGTAGTTCTTTTCATGGGGCTTAAGCTATCTAGAGGCATAGGCTATAATCTTACCTCTCTGCATCAAAACACAACCCAGACCAATTCTAGAATCATTATAATAGACAATAAACTCATTTGTACCATCAGGTAGCACTAAAATTAGGGCTGAAGTGAGCTGAGTCTTTAACTCCTGAAAACTTTTTTCACAGGAATCTGACCACTGAAACTTAATCTTCTTCTAAGTTAATCTAGAAATAAGGGATGCAATAGATGAAAACCCTCAACAAAACGTTGATAATAGCAGCTAAACCCAAGAAACTACGGATGTTGGAGAGATAGGTTTTGTCCTATTTCTTACTTCTTCTATCTTTTAGGAATCAACTCTAATGCCATCACTGGAAATAATATGACTGAGGAAAGATACTGATCTTAGCCAAAATTCATATTTGCTAAATTAGGTGAATAATTGGTGATCTCTAAGAGTTTGCAATACAATTCTAAGATAGTTTGCATATCTTCCTCACTACGAGAATAGAGAAGAATATCATCAATAAAGACTATAACAAACATGTCCAAATATTGTTTGAACACTAGGTTCATCAAGTCCATGAAGGCTGCTCGGGCATTTGTTAACTCAAAGGACATGACTAGAAACTCAAAATGACCATAACGAGTTCTAAAAAATGTCTTTGGAGTATCGCATTCCTTTACTCTAAGTTGATGATAACCGGATCTAAGGTCCATCTTAGATTAATAACTTGTACCTTGGAGTTGTTCAAATAAGTAATCAATCCTAGGAAGAGGATATTTGTTTTTGATAGTGACTTTATTTAGATAATGATAGTCAATGCACATTTTCAGAGAACCATCCTTCTTTCGTACAAGGACAGAAGCGCCCCATGGAGAGACACTGGGCCTTATGAAACCTTTATCTAAGAGATCTTTAAGCTGCTCTTTTAACTTTTTAAGCTCGGCTGGAACCATATGATATGGAGAAATGGAGATAGTTTGAGTATATACAAGAAGGTCAGTACCAAATTTTATTTCCCTATTGGGAGGTACCCCTGGCAAATCTTCTAGAAAAACTTTAGGAAACTCATTGACTACACGGACTGACTGAATTGTTGGATACTCAGACTTAGTGTCTTTGAATTGAACTAGATGATAGATACAACCTGTTAATATCATCTTTCTAACTTTAAGATAGGATATGAAATAACTCTTGGGAGACACTGAATTACCTTCCTAGTCAAAGACTGGCTCATCTGGAAACTGAAACTTCACCACTCGTGTGCGACAATCTATAGATGCATTACAGGAATGGATCCAATCCATGCCCAGAATAAGGTCAAAGTTTACCATATCCAGCTCTATTAAGTGGGCTAACACGATCTTATAAAGGATAGTGATAGGACACTTTTTATAGACTCGTTCGACAACAACTAACTCCCCCACTAGGGTTGAAACTAAGAAGGTCTTAGGAAGTTTTCCAGGACCTTCTTAAAAATTTACTACAACTAGTGGGGTCACATAAAAGAGATTTGACCCTAGATCTAACAACACATAAACATGAAAATGAAAGACACGAAGAAATACTAGTAACAACATCTGGTGAACTCTCCTACTCCTGATGGGATGGTAAAGCATAAAATCAATTGTGGAATTGATCACCTCCTGTACTAAATGATGCACCCTAAGAAGAAACTGGGCAACCTAGAGGAGCTAGTGCGCTAGTAGCCTGATTCTGGGGATGAGCATCCTTGTTTCCCTACTTAGCATACGGACACTCTTTGATTCTATGTCCCAACTTACCACAACCACAACAACCTTTCTGTCCCAAAAAATACTCACCAAGATAATTCTTACCATACTTAGCACATGAGAGATAACTGGGCTTCCCACTCACACTATTTTGAGATCTGGACATAAAAGTCTTACCCCACTGCGCCTACGTAGCTTTGGGGAATAGACCGCTGGCTGAAGATGGCGTTGGCATAGATGACAACTCTAAAACTGTGAATGATTTCCCCCTCCACACTTTGTTTATCGATAATTAGACTACCTAATTCTAGCCTTTTTATTTCCCCTCTCTCTTCTCTTTATCTTTTCTGCCTTAATTTGTTGAGCATGAATCATCAGCCTAGCAATATCTATATCCTCTATAAGCATGGAAGTCCTATACTCCTTGACTACCAGACTAGATACTCCATTAACAAAATTACTCATACTCGACCTAGGGTCAGCCATCGTGTCAAGGGCATACTTAGACAACTGGTTAAACATAAGGTAGTACTCCTTCACTGTCATCGAGCCCTACCTCAGGTTCATAAACTCCTATACATTATCTTCTCTTAATTCACATAGAAAGAACCTGTCTATAAACACATCCTGAAACACGTACCAACTCATAGGAGCTGCATTCTCACACTACCATTCTTTAACATAACTACCCAATCATACGTTATATCCTTCAGCCTATAAGATGCCAACTCTACACTCTCTTCTACAGTAATATGCATAATCTGGGTGATCTTTCTTATCTCATGTAAGTAAAGTTGTGGGTCTTTACCTACTTTTAACCCATAGAACTCAGGCAGATTCATTCTCATAAAGTCAAGAATTCTGGCTACTGCTAAATCCCTATTCTACTAAAGTGGAATTGTCGCCTGATAGTTGCCCTGAACATTGGCAGTCACTGCATGGGCTAATGCCTGAAAGACAGCCCAAAATTCAGCATGGGATACATTCTCATTTAGAGGGTCAGCGGGATGGGGTGGCTGGTTATCATTTTTGTGTGCATTAGCTCGACAAAAAGGCATTTCAGCTATCATGTAAGAGCAACAGTTAAAAGAAGATAGATACACTATAAGTACAATAGATTATAAAAGAAAAGGATGATTTCCTAAAATATCTCATAGCCTCTTGCTCATAAATGTGGCACACTTCACACCCATTATTAAGACTCAATGTAACACGGCTTGTCTAAGTCCCTACGACTCTTATAACCTTAGGCTTTGATACCAAGTTTGTAACGCTTCAAAAATAGGTCACAAGATATCACACGGTGATCGAGACTACGAGTAGCCTCAAGCTAACCTTGTAAGCCTTCTACTAAATCTAAAACTCATAATGGAAAAATATAAACATAAATCAATCGAAAAGTCTAAAACTCTAACAAACCTCTACTACTAATAACTAGAGAGCCACTGGGACAAACATGTAGCTAACTTAAACTGACTAAAAATACTGAATCAACTACTCTAATAAGCTAAAAATTGAATAACTGGGTCCCCTAACTATGAGGACTCACCAACTATCAGGATGTAGATGGAAAAGCTCAAAATTAGTCACGTTGCTAAAACTGAGTACCTAAACCAACACTATTAAATAATGTAGCACATAGACATATATATGGATCAGTAATTCTGGAATGTACTGAGCATATGGGAGTGAATATATAAGTAAAACAATATTTCAATAATCGTATAAACTTGTAAAATAATGCATGCTAAGTATAAATGACTCACATTGGCTGGACTTTAAGATAAAAATCATGAATCATGAGCAACAAAATATACTTTATAAAACTTGTGAGTCATAACACTTAGTTCTAAAATCTATACTTGTATTCTATCTTTAAATCATGTGGTCTAAATGTAGAAAAGACTTACTTTTATATCTGTAAACTGATAGCTAAAATCTATAGTGGCTAATGTATTATGTAAATCAATATCTGAGTAAAGTTGTGAGCCGTTACACTTAGTTTCTAAAAGGTTTTCTATTATGATTACTTTTTTCTGTATGGAGGTTCTTCTAATTGACATACACTATGTGAGCTATCATAGTGTCCAACATCTAGTTCCCTTATGGGAAAACCTCACGTTGGGGAGAGGTGTCATACTCTTGTCAAGGAGTATAACCTAAGCTAATTAATCACAATCTATATTTATCATCCATATAGAAATGGGAATAATCTGATATCTAAACCTACATTGGCTTATAGTTCTGGGGTATGTAAACATACCCAACTCGGTGTTAAATGCTACTCCTTTTAATTTATATGCTCATTCTATAGGAAATCCACTTTTAAAACTATTATACAGGCTTATAACACAAAATCACTTGTGTATCTGTTTACTATAAACTTTAATTAAAATTGTTAAGTGGAGTCTATATACTGAGATCAAAAGATCAGATCTTGATCAAAATCTGAAAAATAACTAATCATAGGGTGCTTAAAGTATTGTCATTCTTGAAATATCAATATTCAACTAGGGCTTAATAACCTATGTATCGAATTTATGTCAAATCATTATAAAGTTCATGCTTAATAATGAAAGTATTGATAATTCAATTCTAAATCGAGAAATTGATGTCATACGCATTAAAATAAGAAAGTAGACATACAATTCAACATCTAATTCACTTGTAATCTCATAATGTTTGAATAGTGGTCAGTGGGTATAAACTCTAAACTGAAATTCATATGATTTCATGAAAATTCAACTTCAAAAACTAATTTTGGACACAAGGATGAAAGAATCATCCTTGTTAAAAGTCCCACTATACCTTAATTGATGAATAAATGAAGAAGCTTGAACTTTGAGTTCCTATTTATGCTCTTGAAGATTGTTTCTTGAGGATCTTAAATTTGGAATCTTGAATTTTGGGTTATCTTAGAAAAAGAATGGTGGAATTTGGATTTCTTGAGGTTTAAAATTTGAAGTTCAAGGTTTATTGGAGAGAATTTTTGATGAAAATCAGCGTATAATTCTTAGAATATGTTTAATCTAGTGTTTAACACTATTTGGGGGCTTGGGAAATGACTAGGTTGCCCTTTGAAAATTATATTTGAAATTGGAAATCCTAATGTTGCACCACGGCATGATGCAGCACCATCGTAGTGGCTTACTGGAAAAGGGACGAGTTCCATTTTTCACTATGGCGTGATGTGGCATAATTACGTTGCGTCATTGGAAAAGGAGTAACATTTTGCACTCCGTCACAATGCGGTGCTATGCTCCATCATTATTTCTGGCATGGCATTTTCCAATTACAATGGATTATTGGAAAGGGATAAGTGGGACTTTGGACTTTACTATGACGCAGCATAATCGTAGTGCTTCATTGGAAAATGGACAATTTTGAATCTGCCCTCCACCAGGACGTGGTGCTATCGTGTTGGCCTACTATTTCTCAGTAAAAGTACCATAACTTCTCAACCGAGTATCGGCTTTAGGAAAAATTTGTGTAGTTCGAAAGTTTCTTCAATTATGTACAATTTGGTGGGTTTATTACAAGAAAATTCTACATGTATCAAGAGTTATTCATTTTTAATGTTGACCCTGTCACACTAGGAACAAAATAGGACTAAGAAAAATATGGTGTATTACACTTCCCAAAATCGTTCAAGATTCTATAAGGGCCAATATATTGGGGACTAAGCTTTTCCTTCTTACCAAATCTCTTCACTCCCTTCATGGGGGAGATTTTTCAAAAAACTAAATCACCTACCTCAAACTCAAGATCTTTTCTCCTAACATCTACCTAGGATTTCTCACAACTTTGGGATATCTTCAGCCTCTACCTAACTAACTAAACTTTCTCCATAACATAAAATACTAAATCTAGGCCTATCAAAGAAACCTCAACGGTCTTAAACCGACCAATAAAAGATCAATATCTACTCCCAAAAAGAGCTTTAAATGGAGCCATATGAATACTGGAGTGATAGTTGTTGTTGTAGGATAATTCAATAAAGGGTAAATGGTCATCTCAACTACCTTTAAAGTCAATAAAAGATGCTCTTAATACATCTTCTAAGGTCTGAATGGTCCTCTTTTACTGACCATCTGTCTGAGGATGAAAATTTGTACTGGGATGAACATGGGTACCAAGAACCTTTTGAAAAGCCTTCCAAAAGTGAGCGGTAAACTGATGTAATACCCCATATTTATCTTGGCTTAATTTAGCCCATAGTGCATGTACAAGGGGCTTAGAACCTAAAAATTTAGCTAAGTTTTGGGGACTTAGTTTTATTTTTGTCCTCTTAACTTTGATGATTTTTAAAGTGATCTTACCGACCCTAATACGTAGGTTTTTGAGTTAATTCATGTTTAGGGGTTTAAGTAGAATGTCTCAAGTAAGTTTTAGATTTTTCAAATGAGGTTTGAACCATATTTGAATTTCCAAAATAGTGAGTCACCGTGATTGGGGCACATCGCAGTGGAATAGTGATGAAGGCCTTCGTGAATCATGGTGAGGGCTCAATCGACATCCCAGTAATGAATTTAAATTTCTCAGAGGCAGTTAGGTCTTTTCCTATGGCCCCAATCCATAAAAACATGAGATTTATCATCAGTTAAGGCATTATATGCCCTATTTCCATAATTCCTCTTTAAAATAAACCCTAGCCATCACCCAAATTCATTGAGTCTAATCATTATTTCTTTAATAATACTCAAGAATTCAAGCTCCACCACCTAAGAATGATCAAGAGCATTAATTCTCTTGCAAGATTAAAGCCTTAAGGTCTGTTAAATGTTTATCCATGGGCCCTTTTTACCCATGGAGTCCAAGTACCTATTTTGTGTTCTAAATCATGAATTCACATGTTTACAATAAGTTAATTTCATGAAGCTTTTGGGAATTTCGATTATGCATGATGTTTAGCAGTGTTTTTAGTTGGAAAGTAGTCTTTACACATTTGAAGCATGAAATTCCATGTTAAATCCCCCAATATATGGTTTTAGTGTTATGATTATATTATTCCCACATGTTTCAATCATTCCCATGCCTAAGTTCATGAATTTCAAGTGTTTTGAGGAAATGCCCAAGAGATGAATTTTGATCAACGACTACTTATTATGTTTTTGAAGCTTTGGTATGTTTTTACTAGTAATGTTATCAAGTCCTGGGGGTTATGAATACCCAAAATTTAGCTATTTAATTAGTCTTAGTACTTTCAAAATAGTTTTCAGGCATATATGAGTATTATTAGTTCAGTCAGTTATTCTATCAGTCAAGTTTAGATCAGTTCAATATTCTGAGACAATTCAGTTGGGAGTAGGATTTAGCACCGAGCGAACCCAAGGATTGGAGATCACCTGCCATTTGAGGGTGTGACCTTTAGTAGAATTCCCTGTGTTCTAAAAATACATAGTCAACATAGGTTAAAGATATTATCCTGCCAGTTGAGGATTGACATATATCTCACTACAGCACCTTCCAATAGAGGGTGACTCTTAGTCATTTGGGACTTTATTTTAGTGGATCCATACAACCAATGTTAGTGCCCATGGCACGGTACTGACACCCTTCCAACAGGGGTCATAGGTTGGACCATAATTAGCTCTTATTAGGGCATGTCAGTTAAATGATAGCTCCCACAGTCTCAATCAAGTATTTAATTCAGAGTTCAATTTCAGGCTTGCTAGACCATGGCATATAGCTTTTAGTTGTTCAGTATCAGTAGTTCCCTATTACAATTTAAAGACAATCCCAATATATGGCATATGCTTGGTCATGCGTTCTCAAATTTTATAGCTTTCTCACATACTATACGTCAGTTATCTCTTTCTATTTATTCAGTCAGTTATTATTCATGCATATGAGCCATGCATATCATCCTAACCTCATTTAGCATACCAGTACATTCAAAGTATTGATCGTATAATTATTTCTTGCACTATGATGTCTCATATCAAAGGTTCAAACGCTCAGGTTCCCAACCATACATAGATATCCCAGCACACCAACGGTAGCAACAGTGGTGAGTCCTCATATTCTGAGGACCATTTATGTATATTTTAGAGTTTTAGTTTAGTAGTCAGCCAGAGTTAGTTGGGGACTTGCCCCATCAACTCCTCACACAGCCAGTTAGAGGCTTCTATACAGTTAGTCAATTATTAGTTGTTATTGTCAGTCTTTACACTATGATTTTCAAATATTTGTTATTTAGGCATATTAATTCAGAGATATTTTTAAATCTTTAAACCATATGGTGTATCCAGCTTTGTTTTCTGCATATGTGTACCCTTTATTATCAGTTTGTTCAGTGCTCATAGTAGGTACCTGCTCATGGGTTAGCTTGAGGTCACTTGTAATTGTAAGCACCATGTGGTGTCTAGGTTGTAATCCTGGGCTATTACAAACTTGGTATCAGAAGCCTATGATTTTAAAGTGTCCTTGGGAGTCTGAAAGATGCATTTAGTAAAGTCTTGTGCATGGGTATAACGCCCCAAAATCTATTTCGAGATGTCACACAGTGCTTAGGACAACAAGTGATCCCAAGCTAACCCTTCTACTAGCATAAATAATAGGAAACTGAATAATATGTATAAAATGACTGAGTTTACTGAGCAAAAACATAAAAATGATGGAATCTGTAAAATACAATACTGATACAACTTTTACATTCTGATAAAGTCTGAAAAGAAGGACTAAAAGTTACATAACTTACTCTAATTGTCATCTGTGAAGCCTCTACTATGCTGACTATAGATAGCTAGGATGCGTCCCCAACTACCACTAATCAATACATTTGAGTAAGAAAGTAATGAACATGAATAAATCTAACTGAAGACCCCAAAGTAGGAGGACTCATCATCTCCCTGGCTGGAAGCTGGAACTATCTGAGTCTGAATGTGTATACTAAAACTTATACCTACATTATTAGACAATGTAGCACATAGGAATATATATGGATCAGCACTTTGGGGATGTACTGAGTGTATGGGGGTGAAATTCATAATTAAAACAAATCTTGTGAGCATGCTAAATGTAAATGACTCACATAGGCTTGAGTAATCTAAACTCTAAAAATCAAAATCATGAATGATAAAGAATATATTCTAAATCTTGTGAGCCATTACACTTAGTTCTGAAATCAGTATTCTATTCTTGTTCTCAAATCATGTAGGCTAAGTAAAATCTAAACTTATTCTGCATAGTAAACACTTTATCTCAAGACTTAAATCAGTAAGCTATTTTGAGAGTGGGGGACATCTTTTGAGAGGTTCTCCTAACCGACATGTACACTATGTGAGCATCCATGATGTCCCATGACTAACCCCCATAAGGTTAGGTCTATTCTACCCATGCCATTGGAATAGAACAATCTTATCTCAGTGACTACAATCTTAGTCATCCAATAGATGTGGGAATAATCTAAATCCTATGTTGGCACATAGTTCTGGGGTATGAAACCATAGTAACTACCAATCTCGGTGCTAAATACTACTCCCAATCTCATGCTCAAAATCTGAAGAAAAATCCACTTTAAAAGTAATCTAATGGTTAATAATGAAAACCAACTATAAATCTATAATCTGAATCTGTAATGTGGATTTCAATTTATTCTGAGACCAAAAGGTCAAATCTTTCTCAATAATCTAAAAGTATTCTAATCATGGGGTGCTTATGGCACAACAATTCTTTGAATAGCAATCTTTAAATAGGGCTTAATGACCCGTGCATCAATATTATGATAAAATATCTCAAAATTCATGCTTGATAATATAAATGTTCATAATTCATCATAAAATTGAGAAATTTCAGCAATAAGCATAATAATATGAACATACCCATGTAATTCAACTTCTAAAATATTGGAAATATCATAAGCTTGTATATAACAATAATGGGTATAATCTCTAGCTTCAAATTAATGAGAAAACACATAAAATCATGCAACTTTAACAATAAAATAGGTTTTTGGGCACAAAGATGAAAGATTTATCCTTGTTCAATCCCCACACACCTTAATTATTCTCGAACTGTGAAGAAAGATTGAATCTTGGAACTTGAATGATAAACTTGTGAAAGAAACTTTATTTTTGATATCTCTTGAAGAATTATTGAACTTGGAAGATTGAAATCTTAAATTTCTTGGAGGAATCTCGAAATTGATTCTTGAATTCTTATGTTCTTGAGAGGAAAATCTTGAAACTTATTCATGGGGTAAAGGGGAGGGTTTACGTGAGTTTTGATGATGAAAAGTGGGCAAATAATGCCCTTTGGGGTGTTATAAATCGTATTTGGATGGCTGGGGATGGGGGAAGAGGACTATACTACCTCTTTGCCTCTCTTTTTCGTGCAAATGTCTATCGTGGCATTACCCATAGAAGCGGAAATGAATCTTGCATCATACCTCCTAGAAATGGGAATGAAACTCACGTTGCGAGCTTATCGCAAGAGCTCACTGCCTCATACAAAAAATGACATAACTTTTCACTCGGCTATCGAATTTTAGCAAAATTGGTATCATTGGAAAGCTAATTTGATTATATAAAATTTGGTGGGTCTTAATATAAAAAATTATATGTATATAAAAATTTATACACATTTAAAGTAGACCCTTGTAGAATCAAATACCAAACTCTGGGCGAATCAAAGGATCCTAGCTCAACTTTGCTCTAAATGATTTCTATGAATATTTTTAACCTCATGAGCATTTCACACACTAGTATAAAGATCATGAATTTTGTATCCATATGGGTATCATTTGTATTAGATCTTACACTTGTAGGAATGATGGTTTATAGACTAGCCCAAAAATACGGGGTGTTACAATGGGTGTGAAATTTGTCACACTTATGGACAAGAGGGTACAAGATGTTTTAGGAAAAGTTTCCCTTATTTCAGTATTCATGTCATGTGAGTGAGCATGAGCACAATTTAAACCCTCTTTTTAAGTCGATCTTTTTTTCATTTACAGAATATGCCTCCCAGAAAGAATAACAAAAGGAGAAATCGGAATTAGCCTGCATCTCTGCCTATTCAAGAAGATCCCCTAAATGAGCATGTCTTGCGTGATGAATTAAAGAGTTTTATTCACTACTTTAGCTCACTCATTAGCAACCTAGAATAATTAACCAGCTGTCGTCCTAGCCGTTTCGGTGGCAAGTACTACTGCAGCTAGGATTTAGGACTTCACCTAAATTAACCCTCCTCTATTTTTGTGATCTAAGTCTAATATAGATCTGCAGAAGTTCCTCAATATAGTTTAGAAGGTAATTGATATTATGGGTGTGACTTCAAGTAAGAGTGTAGAGTTAAGTGCTTACCATTTGTGGGATATTGGTCAGACCTGATATAAGCAGTGAAAGGGAGACAGAGGGGTAGATGCAGGGCCTATAAAATGAGAAAAGTTTGCAACGGCCTTTTTAGATATGTTCTTTCCCTTAGAGTTAAGGGAAGCTAAGGTGTAGGATTATATTAATTTGAGGTAGGTAAACATGAGTGTGAAGGACTATTCTCTTAAGTTTACTCAGCTAGCCAGGTATGATCCTTATGTGGTGTCTGACGATAGGTATGAGATGAGTAAGTTTGTATTTGGTGTAGCTAATAGTGTGGTCAAGAAGTGTAGGACTGCTATGATGTTTAAGGAGATGGACTTATCGAGGTTGATGGTCCATGCTCAACAGATTGAGGAGCAGAAGTTTAAGGAGATGGAAAAGAAGAATAAGAGGGCTAGGACAGATAGCCTTAATTTTAATCAGCTGAGGTCGGAAGGAGGTAACCATCCTTAATTTTTTTTAAATTCTTCAGCCCCAGCTCTATCTTTAGCTAGTGCTCTAGCTTTGAAGTTCAGAAATGATAATCGGTATAGGGCGTCAGTCCCTAAGTCTTAGGGAAGTATGAATAGTGGTTTCACAAATCCTCTTTGCCAGAAATGCGGTAGAAACCATCAGGGTTTGTATAGGGATAGGAGTCATGTATGCTTTGGGTGGGGCAAGACAGGCTACAGGGTCAGGCATTACCCACAGAGTGGTCAGTAGGGTCAGTCAAATCGTCCCCCAGTTTTATCTGGTCGCCCGACTCAATAGGGTGCCACTTCCAGTGCCGCCAGTGGTCAGCGCCCAAACATATTGTATGAACTTCATTCTTGGCAGGATCAGGAAAATTCACCTAATGTGGTTACCGGTATGCTGCAAGTCTTTCAATTTTATGTTTATGCTTTGTTAGATCTTGGAGTTTCTCTCTCTTTTGTAACCCCTTACATAGTTGTTAATTTCTGTGTTAATTCTAAGATTTTAGCAGAACCCTTTTTAGTGTCTACCCTAGTAGGTGTCTCTATTGTATCCAGTCAGGTATACAGGAACTATCCAGTCACAATATCCCAAAAAGTAACTTCAATTGATCTTGTGAAGTTAGAGATGATGGATTTTGATATCACTCTCAGCATGGGTTGGATCCACTCATGTTATGCTTCAGTTGATTGTAGAAATAGATTTGTTCATTTTTAATTTCTGAATGAACCAGTCCTAGAATGGAAGGGTAGTACTTCAGTTTTTAGGGTCAGCTTATTTCGTACCATAGAGCAAGAAATATGATATCCAAGAGGTGTGTCTACCATCTTGTTCAAGTTAAAGACTCTAGTTCAGAGACTCTCAATCTCAAGCCATTTTCAATAGTGAGGGAATTTCCATATGTTTTTTGAAGATCTTTCTAGAGTTTTTCCCGAAAAGGAAATTAACTTTGGAATAGATCTCCTTCTAGATACCTGGCTTATCTCTATTCTGCCCTACAGAATGGCTCCAGCAGTACTTAGAGAGTTAAAAGAATAGTTGAAAAATCTCTTAGATAAAGGATTCATCAGGCCCAATATTTCCTCATGGGGCGCTCTAGTCCTTTTTGTATGAAAGCAAGAAGATTCTCTTCATATGACCATCGATTATCGATAGTTAAACAAAGTCACAATCAAGAATAAGTACCCACTTCCTGGAATCAATGACTTGTTTGACCAACTTTAGGGTGCCAGTTAGAGAGAGTTAAATCTTCTTCAGAGAAGGTGGTTAGAATTGTTGAAAGATTATGATATTAGCATTATGTATCATTCGAGCAAGGACAATGTAGTGGCAGATACCCTTAGTACATTGTTTATGGGTAGTGTGGCTCATGTTAAGAATAATACGATGAAGTTAGTTCAGGAGGTTCATCAATTGGCTAGATTAAGCGTTCGTTTGGTTGACTCAGTTGAGGGTAGTATATAGGTTCAGAGTAGTTTGGAATTTTGTTAGGTTGCCGAAGTGAAAGAAAATAAAGATAGGGACCCCAGTCTAGCTAAGTTAAGGAGTCATTCAGAGATCAAAAAGTAGAGGTTTTCTCTTAAAAGGGAGATGGTGTGTTGCATTTCTAGGGTAGACTGGGTGTACTATGTGTAGATGGTTTGAGACAGCAAATTCTTACAGAAGTGCATGATGTGTGTTACTCTATTCACCCAGGAGCTACTAAGATGTATCATGATTTATGAGAAATCTATGGGTGGAGTGGTATGAAAAGGGATATTACAGAGTTTGTAGCCAAATTTTCTAATTGTCAGCACGTTAAAGTAGAGCACCAAAGGCGTAGTGACTCTATGCAAGAGTTCAACATCCCCACATGGAAGTGGGAAGAGGTGAATATGGATTTTGTGATATGGTTTCCTCGTTCACGTCGCTAGCATGATTCGATTTGGGTTATTATGGATAGAATGACCAAATCAGCCCATTTTTTGCTAGTTCATACTTCTTATTCAGCCGAGGATTATGCCAAGCTCTATATTAGAGAGTTGGTTAGATTGCATGGAGTCCCATTGTCTATCATTTTAGATAGAAGTACTCATTTACCTCTTATTTTTTGAAGGCTTTTTTGAAGGGTCTTGGTACCCAAGTTCATCTCAGTATAGGCTTTCACCCTACGATATATGGTCAGGTAGAGAGGACCATATAGACCTTAGAGGACATGTTGAGAGCTTATGTTATTGACTTTAAGGGCAGTTGGGATGATCACTTGCCATTGATTGAGTTTGCTTACAATAATAATTATCATTCCAGTATTTAGATAGATCCATTCGATGCTATCTATAGGAGGAGATGTAAATCTCTTAGTTGGTTTGAGGTAGGTGAGACTGCATTAATAGGTCCAAATTTAGTGTTTGATACTTTGGAGAAAGTTTAATTGATCAGAGAGAGGCTTAAGACAGCCCAGAGCCATCGAAAATCCTTTGCAGATGTAAGGAGAAGAGATCTTGAGTTTGAGGTTGGAGATTTGATGAAGATCTTTCTCATGAAGGGAGTGAAGAGATTTGACAAAAAGGGGAAACTCAGTCCCTAATATGTAGGCCCTTAAAGGATCTTGATTCGTTATAAGAAGGTAGCATATGATCTTGAGTTACTCACAGATTTGGCTTTAGTGCATCCAGTGTTCCATATGTCCTTGTTAAAGAAGTGTATTGGTGATCCAGCTGTCATTATCCCTTTAGAAAACTTAGATGTTCATAACAGCCTTTCTTATGAAGAACTCCTAGAATAAATCATTGATCTTCAGATTCGTTGACTAAGCAACAAAGAAGTTCCTTTGGTCAAAGTTCTTTGGAAGAATCAATCTGTAAAGGGAGCCACTTGGGAAGCAGAAACATATATGCAAACCAAGTACCCTCAGCTTTTCTCCGCAAACCCAGACTCAACTCAAGGTAATAGTTTTCCTTAGATTATCTCTTTTCTATTCTCAATCCCAGCCATGTGGCCATCTTCATGCCATTATATGCATTCAGGAATCAGTTCAGTGAGTCACCATGTTTCAAACTCAGTCATGTAATCATGTTTTCAGTTATGCATATTCAGCGTGTAATCTTAGTGCCTCTATATTTTCTTAGCTTATTCAGTCTCATTCAACGATTAATATTCCCAAGAGGGAGATATTGTAATAACACATATTCGTCTTAGCTCAATTCATCCTATAGTGCATGTACAAGGGGCTTAGAACCTGAAAATTTAGCTAAGTGTTGGAGACTTAGTTTTATTTTTTGCCTCTTAACTTATTTTTAAAGTGACCTTCTCGACCCCAAGACATAAGTTTTTAAGTTGATTCATGTTCAAGGGTGTAAGTAGCATGTCTCGGGTAATTTTAAGATTTTTCAGATGAGGTTTGGACCATGTTTGGATTTCTAAAATAGTAAGTCACCACAATTAAGGCGCATCGCGGTGGAATAGTGATAGAGGCCTTGGCACGTCGCGGTGAGGGCTCAATCGGTGTTCCAGCTATGAATTTAAATATACCAGGGGGCAGTCAGGTCTTTTCCCATGGCCCCAATCTGTAAAAACATGGGATTTATCATCAGTTAAGGCATTATAGGCCCTATTTCCACAATTCCACTTTAAAATAAACCCTATCCATCACCCAAAATCATCAAGTTCAACCATTATTTCTTCAAGAAAACTCAAGAATTCAAGATTCACCACCCATGAATGATCAAGAAAGTTAATTCTCTTACATAATTAAAGCCTTAAGATATGTTAAATGTTCATCCATGGGCCTTTTTCACCTATGGAGTCCAAGTACCTATTTTGTGTTCTAAATCATGAATTCACATGTTTACAATTAGTTTATTTCATGAAGCTTTTCGGAATTTCAATTATGCATGATGTATACAAGTGTTTTCCATGTTAAATACCCCAATGTATGTTTTTGGTGTTATGATTATGTTATCCCCACATGTTCCAATCATTCTCATGCCTAAGTTCATGAATTTCAAGTGTTTGATTATATGCCTAAGAGATGAATTTTTAGCAATGACTACTTATTATGCTTTTGAAGATTTGGTATGCTTTTACTGTTAATGTTATTGATTCCTAGGGGTTATAAATACCCAGAATTTAGCCATTTAGTTAGTATTAGTAATTTCATAATGGTTTTCAAGAAAATATGAGTATTATTAGTTAAGTATGTTATCCTATCAGTCAAGTTTAGATTAGTTCAGTTGGGAGTAGAATTTAGCACTGAGAGAACCTAGGGATGGGGTATCACCAACCAGTTGAGGGTGTGACCTTTAGTAGCAGTCCCTGCATTATATAACTACGTAGCCATCATAGGTTAGAGATATTAACCTGCCAGCATAGGGTTGACATATATCTCACTAGAGCACCTACCAGTAGAGGGTGACTCTTAGTCCTTTGGGACTTCATTTCAGTGGATCCCCATAGCCAGTGTTAGTACATGTGGCACGGTATTGATACCCTACCAACTGGCGTCAGAGGTTGGATCCCAATTAGCTCTTATTAGGGCATGTCGATTAAATGATAGCTCCCACAGTCTCAGTCCAGTATTCAGTTCAGAGTTCAGTTCCAGGCTTGCTTGACCATGTCATATAGTTATTAGTTGTTCAATATCAGTATTTCAGTATTTCAGTATTTCAATTTACAGACTATCCCAATATTATTTCATATGCTTGGTCATGCATTCTCAGATTTTACAACTTCCTTACATACTATACATCAGTTATCTCATTCTATTTATTCAGTCAGTTATTATTCATGCATATGAGCCATGCATATCAGCCTAACCTTATTTACAATACAAGGACATTCAAAGTATTGACCATATGCTCGTTTTTTGTGTTATGATGTCTCATATCATAGGTTCAGATACTTAGGTTCTCGACCACACCTAGACATCCCAGCACACCAGCAGCAGTTGCGAGTCCTCATATTTCGAGGATCGTTTATGTTTATTTTAGTGCTTCAGTTCAGTAGTCAGCCAAATTTAGTTTGGGACATCCCATCAACTCCACAGTCAGCCAGTTAAAGGCTTTTGGACACTTTCATACTGTTAGTCAGTTATCAATTGTTATGTCTATTTTTACAGTATCATTTTTAGACATTAGTTATTCAGTTATATTAATTCAGAGATATTTTTAAATGTTTAAACCATATGGCATATCCAGCTTTGTTTTCCGCACATGTGTACCCTTTATTTTCAGTTTGTTCAGTGTTCACAGCAGGTACCAGCTCATAGGTTAGCTTGTGATCACTTATGACTGTAAGCACCGTATGGCATATAGGGTGTACTCTTGAAGCATTACAACTGAGTACCTTTATCCGAAATGATAGACAATGAAATCCTGTGTAACTTAACCTACTCCCTAATATATACTCCCTAATATAAAGCCTGGCATTATCCTCAGTTGAGTTGGAAGTATGATTTGGCAAGAAATGAGCTGATTTGGTCATTCTATCCACAATGACCCATATCAAATCATGTTTACGATGTGTACGGGGAGAATCCATCACAAATTCCATGTTCACCACTTCCTACTTTCAAGTGGGGATGATGGAACCCCACAATGTACCACTAGGCCTCTTGTTCTCAACTTTAACCTGCTGATAATTTGAACACTTAGCCATAAATTCTGCAATATCCTTCTGCATACCATTCCACCAATAGATTTCCCACAAGTCATGGTACATTTTGGTGGGCCCTGGATGAATAGAATACCGAGGACCATGCACTTCAGCTAAAATTTGCTGCCTCAAACCATTAACACACAGAACACATAACCTGCCCTGGCATTGCAACACACCATCTCCTCGTTGGGATAAAACCTCCACTTTCTGTTACCTGACTGATTTCTTTAACTTAACCAGACTGGGATCCTCATCTTTCTTTTCCTTTACTTCAGCAACCAATGAAGATTCTGAACCATTCTAAACCCACACACTGCCTTCAACTAAATCAACCAACCGAATGCCTAATCTAGCAAGCTAATGAACCTCACAGACTCTTATCATCCTCAACATGAGCTATACTACCCATAGACAATCTACTAAAGGCATCTGCCACTATATTGGCCTTGCTCGGATGATACAAAACACTCATGTCATAATCTTTTAACAACTCGAGCCACCTTCTCTGACGAAGATTCAAATCTTTCTATGAGAAAACATACAACAAACCTTTGTAATGCGTGAACATATCAACATGAACCCTATGAACATAATGCCTCCAAATTTTCAAGGCAAAAATAATAGTTGCCAACTCAAGATCATGGGTAAGATAGTTTTTTTCATGGGGTTTAAGTTGTCTAGAGTTATAGGATATGACCTTAACTCTCTACATTAATACACAACTACTACCAACTCTAGAAGCATCACAGTGAACTACAAACCCATCTGAACTATATGTCAAAGTCAATACTAGGCCTGAAGTGAGTCGAGTTTTCAACTCCTAAAAACTCTTCTCCCAAGAACCTGACCACTAAAATTTGACCTTTTTCTGAGTTAATCGAGACATGGGGTTGAAATAGAAAAAAAGTCCTTAAATAAATCATCTGTAATAGCCATCCAAACCCAAGAAACTCTTGATATTTGATGGAGAGATAGGTTTGGGACAATTTCTCACTTATTCGGTCTTTTGATGTCAACTCAAATGCCATCACCAAAAACAATATAGATAAGGAAATCTACTGATCTTAGACAAAACTTGCACTTACTAAACTTGGAAAATAACTGATGAGTTCTAAAGGTCTGCAATATAATTCTCAGATAGTCTGCATGATCATTTTCACTACGGGAATAGACAAAAATATCATCAATGAAGACTATGAAGAACATGTCCAAGTACTGCTTAAACTCTCTATTCATCAAGTCCATGAAAAATGCAGGGGCATTCTTTAGTCCAAAAGACATAACTAGGAATTCTAAGTGACCATACCAAGTTCTAAAAGTTGTCTTTGAGATGTCACATTCTCTGACTCTAAGCTGACGATAGCCAGATCTGAGGTCTATCTTAGAGAAGTAACTGGCACCCTAATGTTGGTCGAACAAGCCAATAATCATAGGGAGTGGATACTTATTATTGATTATGACTTTGTTTAACTGCTAGTAATTGATACACAATCTGAGAGAACCATCTGTCTTACACATGAAAAGGACTAGAGTGGCCTATAGGGAAACATTGGTCCTACTGAATCCCTTATCTAAGAGATCTTTCAACTGTTCATTAAATTTCCTAACTCGACTAGAGCCATTATGTATGCCAGAATAGAGATAGGCTGGGTATCTGGAAGGAGATCTATTTAGAAGTCAATTTCTCTTTTGGGGGGGAACTCTGGGAAGGTCTTTAGGGAACAATCTGGAAATTCCCTTACTACTGAAATTGACTCAAGACTTAGAGTCTCATAACTAGAGTTCTTGATTGTCTACGGAACTATCTAAGAAAGCTCTATCTATAAGGATTAAGTTGGGTTATTTCTATTGCCTCAAAATAAAAAATAGTTAGTACGAATAGATTCACATAAGAATCTTCATAAGTTCACTAGATAACACTACTATTGTACGATCTGAGACATAAAAGAAAGGAAACACTTTCCTAAATGCCCTGTACCCTCTCGAACAAAAGTATAGACGTCTCTATATCATTTCACAAGACTCTACCAGACACGGCTTCATCGACACCCTAGGACACTTGAACCTTGTGCTCTAATACCAAGTTTGTCACGACCCGATACTACTCCCTCATTGTAACACGGTGCTTAGAACCATAAGTGACCCTAAGCTAACCCATGAACCGGCATACAGCTAAGCAACTGAATTATAATATATTAAATAATTGGTTCCTCTGTGCAAGAATATAATTATGACAAAATCTAAGAAGAATTATAATACTGATATAATTTACAATATGATAAAACTAAAGAGGGAACTAAATTTACATAACGGACTCTGACTAATATCTATGAAGCCTCTACTATACTGACTATAGGTATCTGGGACATGCCTCCAACTATCGCAAATCTATACATACAGAAAATCAAAATACAATATAGTACATAAACTAAATTTAACTAGAGTCCTCGAAATAGGAGAACTCATCACCTACTAGCTGAAACCTGCAACTGTCTAATTATAGAGCGTAGGCTATAACTGATACCTATATTATGAGACAATGTAGCACATAGACATATATGTTGATAAGTACTTCTGGAATGTACTGAATAACTGGGGGTGAATGCAATAACTAAAGCTGAGTAAATACGTAATCTTAAAACATACATACTAAGTGCTAGTAGACTCACCAAGAGACTAAGATAAACTGATAGCTGAAGTATCTTAAAACATACGTAACAAATAAAATTTGATAAGCTGGTGAATGACTACACTTAGTTTCTTAAAACTTTACATTTATAATGTAATTAGAACTGGAGCTAGAAAATAGTAAAACATGGATATTGTATGAATACTAGGTTTAAAACTACGTGATGGAAATTAACATAACTCGAGGATCTGAATATACAATTATACTGAGCACGAATTCAGAAACATACAAAACCAAACATAGCATATAATAAGCGGATCTGATTGACTGAATGACTAATAACTAAATACTGAATGACTGACGCCTGAATACTGAATAACTGGTATCTTTATACTAATTAACTAACAACTGGACTGACATTGTGGAATACTGTGTATATGAGGTAAGGACTTACTAAACAACATGAGATAACTGAGCATGAATGCATGAAAACTGTAATATCTAGGAATGTAAGACTAAGTGTTTATCTGTTATATTACTAGTATAAATCTGAAATCTGAAAGACTAAAAGTTATAAATCTGAATATCTAAAAGTCTATACACTTAGTCAAGCAAACCAGAATTGAAGATACACTAAATACTAAAATGAGACTGTGGGAGGTATCATCAAACCTATATGTCCTAATATGAGCTAATCAAGGTCCAACCTGTAATCATAATTAGAAGGATGTAAGTACCGTGCCAGGGGTACTAACAATGGCTTTATGGATCTACTAAAATGAAGTCCCAAAGGACTAAAGAGTCACCCTCTACTAGAAGGTTCCCTGGTGAGATATGTGCCAACCCTTAATTGGTAGGTTAACATCTGAAACCTATACTGGCTACGTAGTTCTGGAACGCAGGGATTACTACTAAGAGTCACACCCTCTACTGGCGGGTGACCCCCTATCCCTGGGTTGCTCAGTGCTTAATCTTACTCCCAACTAAACTGACTCGAATTACTGAACTGATATAAGTTTAATTGATTATGATAACTGACTGAATGAGTAATGCTCATACATATCTGAAACCATTCTAAAAGATACTGAGACTAAGTGAAGAGCTAAGTTTTAGGTATTCATAACCCCCAGCACTGAATAGAAGTATCAATAAGGACATATATAGCTTTACAAATCATAATAGGGATCATTGTTGAAAATCATATCTTAGGCATTTCATCAAACACACGAGTGTCATGAGTTAAAGCATAGGAATAGTTAAAACATGTGATAATATCATAATTGCGATATTAAAATCATGGATTAAAGAGTTAACATGCGAATAATCATCATCCAAACGTGTCAAGGGTAAATGCAATGGAAACACTTGGGCATCATGAACTTGAATATGAGAATGTCTTAAACATGGGAGCATAGCATGATTACATGACTAAAATCATGAATTAGGGATTTCCATGGAATTCGCTTGAAATAAGACATGGGCGTTCCATCAAAACATGTAAAGATCATAGATTGAACTTAAGAATGTCTTAAACATGAGGGAACAATGGAGTTACATGGTAAAATTCATAACTTGGGATTCATCTTGAAATTAATTGAACATAATAGAGGAATTTCAATACTCAAACCTGATATGACTCATTCTACATGATAACACATGAAACCATAACTCATAATTGAAATCAACAAGAGATTCATTGATATAATTCAACTTGAAACATGTAAAACTCATAAATTTAAATTCTAAAAGGGTTCTTGACCTCCATGTGTGAAAGAGGACCCATGGATGACTCCCACATACCTTAATTAGATAATTTCTTGAAGATTTCTTGAGGGTTTCTTGAAATTAGGAGCTTGAATACTTGACATTATTGAGAATGAAGCTTGAATTATTTTTGGGGAAGAATAAGGGTGTCTTAAGAGAAACTTTGAAGAAGATGGGCAAATAATGCCCTTTTGGATGCTATAAATTATCCTTTGGATGTTTCGGGTTGAAGGGAAAGGACCAAAATTCCCATTGACCCTTAAAAAGCTGAAACTAGGGGGAATAAGCTTTGTGTCGCATCAGATATCGCGTTGAGAGAGAAATACGTCACATCTAAATTGCGAACCCTTACTGCCTCACACGAAAAATGTCATAACTTTTTACTCGGGTATCGGATTAAGGGAAAATTGGTATCTTTGGAAATCTAACTCAATTATATATAAATTTGTGGGTATTGAGTTTAAAAATTATATGTATATAACAAGTTATACACGTTCAAAATAGACCCTTATAGAATCGAATATCAAACTTTGGATGAATCAAAGGTTCTTAGCTCAACTTTGTTCTAGATGATTCTAATAAACATTTCTCACCTCGAAATCACTTCTCACACTAGGATAAGGATCATGACACATGTATTCAAAAAGAAATTCATGGGATTAGAGCTAACACATGTAGGAACAATGCTTCAAAGTCTATCCTAAGAATGTGAGGTTTTACATTATCTCCCCCTTAGAATCATTCGTCCTCGAATGAGACTGGTTAGACTGAGAGTAATGTACTAAGGTAAAAGAGGTTGTATTATGAACATGCATGAATTGGAACATGACTGTATAACTAAGTCTAAGCATGATTCGTGAACTAAACTAATTTCATGAATACATGCAATGACATAAGAACGGTTATAAGGCTGAGATAGAAACAAGTCAGTTAACTTATGGGTAGCCATTAGTTCAAGTTGGATCTTGTTTTGAGAAGAAAGGATCAAAGATTTAGGACATGAATACTCAGGGTATTGAAATACATCTCCCCCTTGGGATACTTCATCCCCCGAATGATACTGACTTGACTGAAATACTAAGGAAAGACTGTGATGATGCATGGGGCACTTATGAACTAAATCATGACTGAATATCTGAATCTGAAACATGATGCATGAACTAAACTTAATTTACAACCTGCATAGTCAGGATTGAATTACTTAATGAATAGGAAAGATGGAAAACTATAGGAACTTATCTGTCTGACTGCTAAACTGGATTGTTAGTTGTACGTACTGAATTATACTGAAAGCCTATATTCAACTATACATTCCACTTCAAAACTACACTATACTTGAGGCTACTTAAAATATTCACATGGGCAGTGATAACTCTATCTACTAAAGTATGAGCTGAACTGAATTCTCTTACTATTTTCAAACCTACTCCAATCCACAAAGTGCACACAAAACACCTCAATACTAGTCTGAACTATGAATTCAATGCACCATGCATTTTCACAACTTCTCATCTCAAGAATAATTCTTATTTCCACTTTATCAACTATATTGAACCTCTTACTAGATATTCACTAACACACAAAGCATTCATCCACTTATACCCCGACATGACATTCAAGCCTATCTTCATAACCACACATGAACTTCTAGGGAAACAACTACAAAAGTAACTTTCTCCTATTCTCTAAACCCACGATCAATAACAATTTTCTTGAACTATTCTTAAGAAGACACGCATGGAATCTCAGCTAACTATGACATAAATCAAAAACTTATCCTCAATCTTGCTTCATACTTACAGCCTTGCTAAAGTAAGCATACAACCATCTTTCATCAACAAGAAATATTTATTCTCTCCCATTTAAACAATTTTTAATCATCACTATCTTAGCCTAAGGAGAGGTCACTGAAAGGTTAGAACATGAGGACCTGAAATATGAAAGAATATTATGCATAACTTGTACACTTAGTTGAGGCCTGAATAATAGAGAATCAAAAGCATGAAATCATCAAAAAGAGGTACACTGAGGATATACATAACATAATCTAAGTTTCACTATTCATTAAGAGTGCACTCTGAGTTATAAAGCATGAGTACATGAGTCATGAACTGCATAACCTGAGTTTGGAGTTCATAAATTTTGTGGAATATGATTCGTACTGCTAAGTGAATTGGAACTCTTCATACAAGGATTTGGAAGAGTACATGATTCTCTATTATATGCATGAACATGAACTATGATTATGGAACTGACATGTAAGGCATAAGTAGATATCGTGATCACTGCAAAACTTTTCATTTAGATGAGAATGGGTTGGTCATCATCATCTCTTACTGCCTTTCTACATACCCTGGCATTACTACTAAAAACTAAGAGCCTAACTTAGTTACTTATTCTATCATCTCCTCCGTAGCTAAAGCCATCATTCTAAGTCTGTGAACCACTTAATAAACTCCAACTGAACTTCAACCACTTTACTCTAGAGCTCTATATAACAATACATATTAATACTAAACTCACCCTGAAAGACTGCACCTGAAAGTGTAAAATCCACTATTGATACTTCCTTTTGATATACAACTCTTAACTTTCTATAACCCATAACTTAGTTGGTAAGAACATTACATACTATATTACTAGCTTCATTCACACTTATCAACTCAAGGGTACCATCTAAGCACACCCATTTGAAAAACTTAGAAATAATATAATCTCATATCACCTTGGGTACACCTCTAAATCATAACCACACCATCATACATAACTTTGAAAAAACAAACTTAAGTTCTCGCACATACTATTTTAGGCCTACTGATTCACCTTTCATAAACTAACCCCATATATACATAATCCACAAAATTCAGATTACACTATCCCCACTTTACTACTGCTAAACTTTTGGGTTCATGCTTCTAACTCTAGGTCATATCCTATCATAGGATTTTTAGAAGAGATCAGAAAGCACGTCTGACTTTGGCTTAATGCACGATTTTCATGAACATGAATGAAGTCCTTTAAACTTTAGAACTTAAAAGCACTGATAGGATACTTTCTAGACTGCGTGCAATCCCACAACTATCTATGAGACTGTCTGAGAAAGCTCTATCTGTAAGGATTTAAGATGGGCTATTTCTATTGTCTCAAGAATAAGGAAGAGTTGGTATGAATGGATTCACGTAAGAATCTGCATAAGTTCTCTAGAGAACACTACTACTGCATAATTTTCCTAAATTCCATGTAGCCTCTCAAAGAAAAGTACAGACGTCTATGTACCGTTTTGTAAGACTCTACTAGACACGGCTTCATAGACACCCTAGGACACGTAAACCTTGTGCTCTGATACCAAGTTTATAATGACCCTAGACTACTTCCTAGTCATAATATGGTACTTGGAACCACAAGTGACCCCAATCTAACCCATGAACTAGCATACGATTAAGTAACTGAATTATAATATATTAAATAACTGGATATGTTGTGTGAAAATATAATCATGAATAAATCTAGGAATAATTATAATACTGATACAATTTACAATCGGATAAAACTGAAGAGAGAACTAAATTTACATGAATGACATCTCTGAAGCCTCTACTATACTAATTATAGGTAGTAGGGACATGCCTCTAACTACCGGTAATCAATATATATGGAAAATTAAAATACAACATAGTACATTAACTAAATCTACCTGGAGTCCCCAAAATAGTAGAACTCATCACCTGCTGGCTGGAAGCTGTAACTGTCTGATTATAATGCATAGGCTATAACTGGTACCTACATTATGAGACAATGTAACACATAGACATATATGTAGATCAGTAATTCTAGAATGTACTGAGTAAATGGGGGTGAATGCAATAACTAAAGCTGAGTAAATACGTAATCTTAAAACTAGTATGCTAAGTGCCAGGAGACTCACCAAGAGACTGAGATAAATTTAAAGCTGAAGTATCTTAAAACATGTGTAACAAATAAAATCTAATAAGCTGGTGAATCACTACACTTAGTTTCTTAAAACTTAACTTTTATAATGTAAGTTGAACTGTAGCTGGAAAATAGTAAAACATGGATATTGTATGAATACTGTGTCTAAAACTACGTGATGAAAATTGACATATCTCAAGTATCTGAATATATAATTATATTGAGCACGAATGCATAAACATACATAACCAAACTTTGGATATACTAAGCTAATCTGATTAACTAAATGACTAATAGCTGAATACTGGATAACTGACGCCTGAATACTATATAACTGGTATCTATATATTGATTAGCTGATAATTGGACTGAAATTGTGGAGTACTATGTATATGAGGTAAGGACTAACTAATCAACATGAGATGATTAAGCATGACTGTGTGAAAACTATAATATCTGATAATGCAAGACTAAGTGTATATCTGTTATGTTATTGAGATAAATTTGAAATTTGAAAGACAGAAAGCTATAATTTGAATATCTGAAAGTCTGTACACTTAGTAAAGCAATCCTTAACTAAAGATACACTAAATATTGTAATGAAACTGTGGGAGGTACATCTAACCGACATGCCCTAATATGAGCTAATCGGGGTCGAACATGTAACCCCAGTTGGAAGAGTGTCAGTAACATACCACGAGTATTAACACTGGCTGTGTGAATCCACTAAAGTGAAGTCTCAAAGGACTAAAGAGTTACCCTCTACTGGAAGGTGCCCTGGTGAGATATGTGTCAACCCTCAATTAGAAGGTTAATATCTCAAACCTATGCTGGCTAAGTAGTTCTGGAATGTAAGGATTGAGCCCTTATACCTGAGTTCACTCCGTGCTTAATCTTACTCCCAACTAAACTAGTTCACATTACTGAACTGATCTAAGTTTAAGTGATTATGATAATTGAATGAATGAGTAATGCTCACATATATCTGAAACCATTCTGAAAGATACTGAGACTAAGTAAACAGCTAAGTTTTGAGTATTCCTAACCCCCAAAACTGAATAGTAGTATTAATAAGGACATATATAGCTTTACAAATCATAACAATGATCATTGTTCAAAATTCATCTCTTAGGAATTTCATTAAACACACGAGGGTCATTAGTTAAAGAATGGGAATAGTTAAAACATATGATAATAGCATAATTGTGATATTAAAATCATGGATTAAGGAGTTAACATACAAATAATCATCATCCAAATGTGTCAAGGGTAAATTGCAATTAAAACACTTGGGAATCATAACTTGAACATGGGAATGTCTTAAACATGGGAGCATAGCATAATTATATGACTAAAATCATGAATTGGGGATTTACGTGAAATTTGCTTGAAATAGGACGTGAGTGTTTTATCAAAACATGTAAAGATCATAGATTGAACATAAGAATGTCTTAAACAAGAGAAAACAATAGAGTTACATGGAAAATTCATAACTTGGGGATTGAACATAACATAGGAATTTCAATACTCAAACATTATATGACTCATTTTACTTGAGAACACATGAAACCATAACTCGTAATTGAGATTAACAAGAGATTCATGGAGATAATTCAACTTGAAATATGTAAAACTCATAAATCTAAATTCAAAAAGGGTTCTTGGGATCTATGTGTGAAAGAGAACACATGATGAACTCCCACATACCTTAATTAGATAATTTCTTGAAAATTTCTTGAGGGTTTCTTGAAATTAAGAGCTTGAATCCTTGACCTTCTTGAGAATGAATCTTGAATTATTTTTGGTGAAGAATGAGGGTATTTTTAGAGAAAATTTGAAGAAGATGGGAAAATAATACCTTTTGGATGCTATGAATTGTCCTTTGGATGTTTGGGGTTGAGGGAAAAGGACCACAGAGCCCCTTGACCCTTAAGTAGCTAAAACAAAGGGGAATAAGTTCCAAGTCGCATCAGATATCGTGTTTATAAAGCAACGCATTGCGTCACATAATGCATTGAGAAAGCAATGCATCACGTCTAAATTACGGACCCTTACTACCTCACACGAACTATGCCATAACTTTTCACTCGGGTATCAGATTAAGGAAAAATTGGTATAGTTGGAAAGCTAACTTAATAATGTGTAATTTAAAGGGTCTTGAACTGCAAAATTCAATGTTTATCACAAGTTATACATTTTAAAATTAGACCCTTGTAGAATTGAATACCAAACTTTGGACGAATTAAAGGTTCTTAGCTCAACTTTGTTCTAGATGATTCTTATGAACATTTCTCACCTCGAAATCATTTCTCACACTAGGATAAGGATCATGACACATGTATTCAAAAAGAAATTCATGGGATTAGAGCTAAAAACACATAGGAATGATGCTTTAAAGTCTATCTCAAAAATGCAGGGTGTTTCATGACCCCTAAGCACAGAGGTACTACCCCTCCATTCAATGACTGGTTCATTGGGAAACTAAAACTGAACGACTCTATTTCTACAATCAACTGACATATAACATGAGTGGAGCCAATCTATGCTAAGAATAATATCAAAATCTGTCATCTCTAACTCCACAAAATCAACTAAGGTAACTTTTTGAGATTTTATAACTTGGCAATTTTTGTATACCCATCTGGCTATTATAGATATACCCACTGGGGTAGAAATTGAAAAAGGTTTTGCAAAAGATTTGGGACTG
This sequence comes from Capsicum annuum, assembly GCF_002878395.1. Lineage (NCBI taxonomy): Eukaryota > Viridiplantae > Streptophyta > Magnoliopsida > Solanales > Solanaceae > Capsicum > Capsicum annuum. The sequence continues at coordinate 194,834,890 of NC_061122.1, read as the reverse complement.
ACATCGAAATCGACTACTAAATAGGGGGTTACAAAGGAGAGTGAAGCCCCGGGGTCTAATAAAGCATAAATATGGAGATGAAAGACCTGCAACATACCCATAACTACATCAGGAGAACTTTCCTGATCCTATCAAGTATGGAGAGCATACAACCTATTCTAATGTTACTCACTGGTTGCGCTGAAAATAGCACCCTGCTGAGTCAGGCAACCGGGTAGAACTGGAGGACAGTTGGACTGACCCTGCTAACCATCCTTTGGTCAATCTCTAACTCTATGGCCTATCTTTCCACATCCAAAACACTTATAACTACAAACTCTACACACACCCTGATGATGCCTGCCATATTTCTTGCAAAGTGAATTACTACAACCATTATTTATACTACCCTTGGACTTAGAGCCTGGCGCCCTATCCCGACTCTCTTTCTTAAATTTAGGTACTATCAAACTAGTTAAAGATAGAGCTAGGGCTAGAAACTTCTATCAAAACTAAGAACGGTCACCACCTTCAAACCTTGGCTGAGATAAGTTAAAACTACCTGTTCTAGCCTTTTTATTCTCTCTCTGTTACTCCTTAAGATTCTCTTCTTCAATATACTGAGCATAAACCATAAATTCTAGATAAGTTCATATCCTTATTCAACATGGAAGTCCTACACTCCTTAACCACACTATCAACTACACCAAACATGAACTTACTAATTCTAGACTTATTGTCTGCAATTGTAATGCCTCGAAAATAAGTCTGGAGATGTCACACTGTGCTAAATACTATGAGTAGACTTAAGATAATCGTGTAATCCTTCTACTACATTTAAAACTCATAATATAGAAATATAGATATATAATCAAAGCTAAAAGATGAAAGTCCGTCTGATCTAAGCTAAAATTATCTGAACATAATATCTGAAAATACTTGACTTAGAAGTCTGGACAATCAAAACAGGAAATCTAAATCATAACTAGCAGTCTGATAAGCCTCTACTACTAACAGCTAGAGAGCCACTAGGACAAGCCCCCAGCTGACTCGAACTAACTGAAAATACTAAATCAACTACTGTAATAAGCTAGAAAATCCAAATAACTGGGTACCCAATCTATAAAGACTTACCGACTGTCGGGATGTAGATGGAGATGCTCAAAATCACTTACGCTACTGAAACTGAGCACCTGAACCTATATTATGAGACAATGTAGCACATAGACGTATATGTGGATCAGTACTTCTAGAATGTACTGAGTATATAGAGGTAAAATACATAGTAAAATAGTGACGGAATACATATATCTTTCTCATAAATAATGTATGCTAAGTAATAATGGCTCACTTTGTCTTGAGTAATTGAAAGTTTTAATCATAAATCTTGAATGATAAAACATACTATATGAATGTTGTGAGCCACCACACTTAGTTTAAATCTATACTTTAAATCTGTTTTCAGTCTTACACGCTAAGTGTAAAAGAATTCGCCTCTGCATCTGTAATCTAAAACCTGAAATCTAGTAGCGAGTGACTTATATAAAATAATATCTGAATAAAATCATGATCCATTACACTTAGTTTCTAAAAGCTTTTCTATTATTCTTTATTCTTTTCTGTAGGGAGGTTCTTCTAATCGGCATACACTATGTGAGCTATCATAGTATCTAACGTCTAGTTTCCATATGGGAAAACCTCGTATTGGGGAGAGGTGTCATACTCTTTCCAAAGAGAACAACCTAAGCCAAGTGATCACAATCTATAACTACCATCCATACAGAAATGGTAATAATCTGATAATCTGAACCTATGTTGGATCATAGTTCTGGGGCATGTAAACATACCCAACTCGATGCTTAATACTATTCCCTTTAATTTGTATGCTCATTCTATAGGAAATCTACTTTGAAAACTATTATAAGGGTTTATAATAAAAATCACTTGTGTATCTATTTACTATAAACTGTAATTAAAACTATAAAGTGGATTTCATAGCTCAGCGAAGGATCAAAAGATCAAATCTTGATTCAAAACTGAGTATAAACTAATAATGGGATGCTTAAAACCACAGTCATTCTTGAAATATCAATATTCAAACTAGGGATTAGTAACCCAATGCATCAAGTTCATGTCAAATCATCATAAAGTTCATGCTTAAAAGTGAAAGCCTTTGAAATTCAATCTAAATTTGGAAAATAATGTCACACACATAAAAATACAAAAGTAGACATGCAATTCAACATCTAAATTATTTGTAACATCATAATCTTCAAATAATGATGAGTGGGTATAAACCCTGGACTGAAATTCATATAATTTCATGTAAAATTCAACTTTAAAACTAATTTTGGGCACAAGGATGAAAGAATTATCCATGTTCAAAATCCCACAAACCTTAATTGATGAATAAAGGAAGAATTTTGAACATTGAGTTCCTATTTGTGCTCTTCAAGATTGATTCTTGAAGGTCTTGGATTGGGAATCTTGAATTTTGGGTTATCTTAGAAAAAATGGTGGAATTTGGATTTCTTGAGGATTAAGATTTGAAGTTCTAGGGTTTCTTGGAGGGAAATCTTGTGAATAATGAGCATATTAGGTGTAGAATAGGTTTAATCAAGTGTTTTTCACCATTTTGGGGCTTGGGAAATGACTAGATTGCCCTTTGGAAAATTTAATTCGAAACTGGAATCCTAATTTTGGGCGTAGTGGCTTGCTAGAAAAAGGACGAGTGTCACTTTGTACTATGGCGCAATGCAGCATAATTGCGTTGCATCACTAGAAAAGGACGAGTGCTATTTTGCACTCCACTACGACATAGTGTCTGTCCCATCAAGAATTCTGGCGTAATACCGGCAAATTCCAGTAAGCTACTAGAAAGGGATGAATGGTATTTTGGGCTTTACCACTATGCGGTGTAATTGTGGTGCTCCACTGGATAATGGACAATTGCGAATCTGGCCTCCATTGCGATGCGGTGCTATCGCGGTTGACTACTATTTTTCACTAAAATTTCCATAACTTTTTACCTGAGTATCGGATTAAGGCAAAATTGGTTTCGTTAGAAAGGTAATTCAATCATCTACCATTTAATGGGTCTAGCTAGAGATAAAAAAATTCTACACGTATCAAGAGTTATATATTTTTAAAGATGACCATTGACACACTAGGAGCTAAACGGGATTAAGAAAAGTACGGGGTACTACAGCAATCATAGTTAAAGCATACCTCGCCAATTGAGTAAACTTAAGCGAGTACTCATTCACCCTCATGATGCCCTACTTCAAATTAATTAACTGCTAAATTTTAGCCTCCCTCAACTCTAATGGGAAGAACCTGTCTAGAAAAGTCATGGCAAATTCCTCCCACTCAATAGGTCCTGTATTAATACCATGGTCCTCCTTCCACTACTTAAACCAGGTGTGAGCTACATCCTACAACTAATATGCAACTAACTCTACACTCTCACTCAAAGTGACGCCCATAGTATCGATCACCTTTTGCACCATATCCAAAAAATCCTGCGGATCGTCCTCAGACTTGGATCCCAAAAATAGAGGGGGATTCATTCGGTGAAATCTCAAATCCTAGCTGCAGCTGTATTTTCCATTAGATTTACTGGAGCAACAGCCTGCTAATTATTCTGAGCAGCTTCTAAATGGTCTAAGGTAGTAAAAGTAGCTTTGAACTTGGTGTGAGATACGTTCATTCAAGGGATCTTCCTAAACAGGTGGAGGTACGGGCTGGTCCCCATTCCTTCTTTCATTATTTCTTTTGGGAGGCATAGTCTGTAAAGGGGATGAAAGATGAGTTAGAAAGAGAGTTTAAATAGAGCTCATGCTCTTTCGCACGACATGAATACTAAAAGAATGGAAACTTTTCCTAAAATGTCTCATAGCCTCTTGTCCAAAAGTGTGGCGCACTTTACACCCATGTACAAGACTCTACTCAATGTGGCTTTCATCCACCCTAGGACACTGTAAAATCTTAGGCTCTAATACCAAGTTTTCTCATGACTCGAGGCTACCCCCTAGTCGCGACAATGGTGCTTTTGGTCACAAGTGGCCACAAGTTAACCCATGAGCTGGTACTTATTATAAGAACAAAATAACCTAGCAATAGTAAACTTGTACGAAAAATAAACTACTGAATGTAGTATAACTCTAACTACTAAAAATATGGTCCAACCACAACTCTGTAACATCTGATGAAATACTAAAATTCTAACTTTCAATTTAAAATAATTGATAATACTGAAAAGACTAATAAGTGGAATAACCATCTAAGTGACTATCAAATTGTCTAAAAAGCCTCTAACGACTGAGAAGTTGATGGGACAAGTCCCTAACTAACTTTAACTGACTAAATATTAAAAACTACTGAACTAACTAGAATAAACAACCATTTCCTTGATGGATGAGGACTCACCACTACTGCTGCTGGGTACGCTAAGCTATCTAGGAGCAATCAGGAAATGAAGCATCCAAACCTATGTTATAAGATAACATAGCACACAGAAGAGTATGCAATCAGTACTTTAAATGAATTGGTATATGAGATGAGGTTTGGATGAAATGCATGGGGTACTATGCATATGAGATAAGGACCAACTGAACGGCATAAAATAACTGAGCATGAATACATGAAAACTGTAATATCTAAGAATGCAAGACCAAGCATATATATATTTCTAAAATAATGTATAAACTAAAAGACTGAAATTTGTATAACTGAATAACTGCAAAGCTATATTCTTTGGTCAAGAAAACCTAAACTAAATATTATAATGAGACTATGAGAGGTATTATCTAACCGACATACCCCAATCTGAGCTAATCAGGGTCCAACCTGTAACCCCAGTTGGAAGGTTGTCAGTACCATGCCATGGGTACTAATATTCGCTGTGTGGATCCACTAAAATAATATCCCGAAGGACTAATGAGTCACCCTCAACTGGCAGGTAAATACCTTATCAACCCTCAACTGGCAGGTAGACCTCTCTAACCCACGTTGGCTACATAGTTTTATAACTCAGGGATTGTTACTAAGGGTCACACCCTCTACCGTAAAGTGAGCCCTCATACCTGAGTTTAGTCAGTGCTAAATCCAACTCCCAACTAAACTGACACTGCAACTGAACTAAGCTAAGCTTGACTAAACATGATTTGGTAACTTGTAGTGTTCATCATGATTACATCAACTAAATAAGTAATAAAATTCATGTTTTAACTAAATTATTACTGAAATAATCTGAATTTATGTAAAAACTCTTAGGTATCAGGTATTCATAACCCATCAGCACTAAATAATCACTGAATATAATAAATAACAAGCTTAAAAATTATAATAAAAGATCATGGTTCAAAACCCATAGGCATAGGCATTCCATAAAACATGTAGGGATCATGAATTTAAACATAGGAATACTTTAAATAGGGGAAACAACATGATTGTATGACTAAAAATCATAATTTGGGGGTCTAACATAGAATTCACTTGAAATAGGACATAGGTAACTGAAATTCAAAGCATAAGGAAAGCAAATCTTGCATGGGATCATACATGGGCTGAATTGTATTAAAATCACTATGAAAACATGAATTAAATCCATCTTAAGCAATATAAAATAACATAATAATAGAAAAATTCATTCTTTAATTGAAAAGAGGGTTTTTAGGCTCCATGAGTGGAAGGGAACCATGAATGAAAACTCTGCATACCCTAAACTTCTTAACTTGAAAGGAAAACACTAATATTGATGCTTTCTAGAAGGTTCTTGAACTTGGAGAACATGAATTCTTGATTTCATGGGGATAAAGAAATTGAATTGTTGTTCTAAGGGGAAGGAGAGGGTTTTCTTGAGAGAAAAGTTGGAGAATAAGGGAAAATAATTCCCTAATTGATGCCCCAAGTCATGATATAAATAATTGGATTGAGAGGGAAAAGACCTAATTGCCCCTCAATCATTTAAATTTGAAACTGGATGCGACAGGCTTACTGCTACATAGTTCTATCATGGTCGTTCATTTCCCTCACCGCGACTTGGTCTGCATGAGAATGGGAATAGAGCTGTGAGGCAGGCTTATCGCGATGACCCTCTAGTTTTGTGATCCAAACATATCCCAAACCTCATCTGGGAAATGAAACACCTTCAAGACATACTTCTTACATCCCTGAACATAATTTAACTTAAAAACCAACATCTCGAGTTTAAGAAGACCAAAATAAAAATACTCAAAATTTATATGTCTTAAAAATGACTAAGTCCCCTATACTTAGTGTAAATTTTAGGCCTTAAGCCCCTTATGCATGCAACAGAAAGCTGAATTGAGCTAAGATTAGTATGGGGTATTACATTGTACTTCTTGATTTTTCTTAGGAGGTTTGTCAATAAGGTCTCAACCACTCCTCAAGGTGATTGTCATTACTTTTTTTAGATTCTCTGTATCACTAGGCAAACCCTTTTAAGGTCTTGTATTCTTGGCCTGAGCTAACTACCCTAACTGTGGTTCCAAATTCTTTTGAGGAAGTTGCTAATTTTTATATACAGAACTATTTGTTCCCGATTAGCCAGGATCTTCTTCAAGGTATCTTTAATATTAATGGCCTTCATGTTGTATTGCTACTGAAACTACTGAGTCTGAGCTTGATTATTGCCCCATGAGTAGTTAGGATGACTTGCCACTTATGGTTGTAAGAATTATCATACTTTAAATTACCTTATTTTTCATTGCCTACAAATCTCATTGACTTTGGATTCACTCCACATAATTCTATAATATGGCCATTAATACCACAAATATCACACCAATATGGATTTTGATTGGACTGCACTTACTTGGGCTTGAGGTTAGTTCACACCCAACTATCTAAACTATGTCATTATTTGGTTTTGCAAGGCTGACAATTGAGTGGCCAAAGTTTTGATACTATCCACCTTAATTATCTCAGTAGGCTTCTTTACTATATGTTTGGACATATATTTGTACCATTCTGGATTACTTTATGTAATTCGGTTCAATAAAGTATACAACTCATCATAAGTTTTCTCTAAAACTTAACCCCCTGCCACTAAATCTAACAAAATTTTTGTGGTGTAGTCAAGAGCATTAACAAAAATATAAGTTAATACTTGATTCTTCTATTGATGGTGTGGGCAATCCCTAAGAAGAGATTTGAACACTCCTAAGAAAGGTATAATTTCTCATCTGGCCTATAATTAAAAAACTCAAAATCTCACTTGTAACCTTACAGCCTTGCCATATGGGAAGAATAGAATAAGGAACTTCTTCACCAGATCATCCCATGTAATTATAGAGTTTGAAAGTTTTGACATCAACTATTTTTTTGCATCCCCAAAAAGTGAGAAGGGGAAGAGAGTGAGCCTCATATAGTCATTAGAGACTCTAGTGGGGATAAAGGTATCGCTGATCTCAAAGAAATTTTGCAAATGGACCTATGTATCCTCATGTTACAGGCCTATAAATTGGTCATTAATGTTCAGTAACTGGACCATATCCTATTTGATCTCAAATCTGCCTCCAGGTTTCGATCTATATATGGTATAGGTAACATTGGTTGTGAGTGGGATTGCCACTTTGCATACTATCCTATAAGTTGGTTGATCTTTAGCCATTGGTGCAGGGATAGCTTCTTCCTCTTGAATTTGAGGTATACAATATAGAAGTACTGATTCTCTCCTTAACTGATGTAAACATCACTCACAGGATATGGGTCAACCAAATCCTTTTCCCTTTCCAGCTTACTTAAGTTTCTGGCCTATACCTGCAAATTCAAAAGCTAAAACCAAATTGTTAGCACTTATAAAACAAAATAGCAAAACTAAAAATAAGAGTTGTAAATTTTTAAGTCTCCGATAGTGGCATCAAAAATTTGGTACATCCTAGATCCTACAAAAGTGTATGTGGTCACCCAAGTAATAAAGTGGCCTTTAAAAGCCAAGTATAGATCACACATGGACTTGTGCTAAAAAACGATCTAATTCTAGCATTACTAAATAGTTTAAACAAGTGTATATTGTAACCAATTGTGTTTAATATTTTAGAACGTAAAAGTAGCCATAAATAATTCAAAATTATAAAGTGTTGGAGACAATAATGAGGAGAAATCCAAGGTCAAGGCACTACAAACAATCCTAGTTAGCCATACAGTTTTGTTAGCTTAGTTAATTACCTTATTTTTTTATTCACTAGGTTGATAACAAAATTATGGAATGGTCATCCTCTAATCATCTATCAAATTTAGAACCACAACTATATCATTGAGCGAGGATGTGAGAACTAACTTAAATATTAGTATTTCCTCTTGTATATATGAACCAAATGAGGTAAATTGGGTATATTCCTATCATAAATGCAAACCCTATTATTGATTTCTCTTAGTATAGGATTCCACTCCATATATCCCATGATCTAATCTATTATTCCTCTTTTCGAGTTCACAATATAAATATAAGTTTATCCTAAAGGTCATGAATCTGTACAATAGTAATAACAAGGATATATGAACAACCAAACATGAGAATAAACTTTAAAAACTCAATTGAAATCATAAGTATTCATATTTTTGGCCTCAACCCTAGACGAGGGTGTTTAGCCACTCATGGTTTTGCAATGAATCACAAGAATGATATTTATGTATAAAAACCAATTACAAACTGAAGAAAAGATAAAAAGGCCCAATTGAAGCCTCCTCAAGTTTATTTGTAGCCCTAAAAGTTGTCCAATGTATGTACAATAAGAACAAAGTGTTCTATCTATACTAGGAGGGAGTTTGTCTCTTTTGGTGCCTTGGGCATGGCACGCCAATGTTGCTATCCATTTAGGGGTATAGCACACCCATAAAATGGATGCACACAATTTTAGAAGAGTGGATTTGTGTCTTGGGGTATGGCATGGTCTTATCTCAGAGGCTTGAGAGCGTGGCACACCCAAGGCCTACAAAATTCCAGATTTTACCATCATTTACTCCTACTTTTGGCCTTTGTATTCCTCACTTCGTGAGTGTCTTTCTAACATCATTAGGCCTTGTTATTTTCCCTAACATTAATATTATCATCTCATATGGTATCCTATATAATTAAACACCATGAATTAGTGCATACAACATAATAGAATTCATCAAGATACACTAGAACAACACATAGCTCGAGCTAGTAACACTAGTTTTCTCGTCTGAACTCTATGTGACCAATTTGATTCTAAAATTATTTTGAACACACATTTAAAATTATAAAAAATTATTTTAACACATATATGTGTAATTAAATCATTATCAACTCACTAAACACCTAAAAAGTCCTCAAAACTATGTTAAACACATGTAGATAATTTCTCTTAGGTGCTTAAATACACCTATGATCAAGTGGCTCACACCTAGTACAAGCATTGGAAAGATGATAAAGGTATAGATGCAGGATTGGTAGAGTAGGATGAGTTTGTTGCTGCATTTTTGGCCAAGTTCTTCCTTCTTGAGCTAAGGAAGGCCAAGTTGCATGAATTCATTAATTTGAAGAAGGACAGTATTAGTGTAAAGGCATATTCTCTTAATTTTACTTGGTTGGCAAAGTATGTTTTTGCTATAGTTGCTGAATCTAGGGCCTGAATGAGTAGCTCATGTCAGGTGTTTTAGAGAATATGCTTAGAGAATGTAGAACTTATTTGTTAGTTGGAGAGATGGACATTTCTAGGTTGACGGTCCATGCCTAATAGATTGAGAAAGAGAAGATCAAGAAAAGAGAGAGGGAGAGTAAGAGGGAGAAAATAGGTAGCTTTAATTTCTATTAGTAGAGATTAGATGGTGGGATTGTATCTCTTTCCCTAACATTTTTGCTTAGTTGGTTTTCATTTGTGGACGAATGACCCCAAGAGGGAGACATTGTAACACCCAAAAATCCAAGCTAAGATCAAAACCATTCTTCAAGTACATGTAAAATAAAACACCTTGTTTTGGTAGTATGATTATTGATTAGACATATATTAAGGGCATAAGTAACTCCTATCTCATAGCGAAGTGGGAACATTCCTTATCAAATGATTTCTTGTGAAGGATCTTTCTATAATCAACTTCAAATGAGCATAACTCCTAAATTACGAAGTATTTTGTATATCATTGACCGCCAAATGATAGTTATTTGAATTATAATTCCAATGGATCTATTTTTACCTTAATTTGATATTGGGTAAAATTTTATGGCCATTTAGTGAAGCATTATTAAATAGTGAGAACCTATGAATATAAGTACGATCTTGGTGACATTGTACAACTATACAATGCTCTCATCTAATTAAAATAGTCCCAAACATTTGAAAGTTAACAAGTATACCTTCCAACCATGAGAGGGAACCAGAATCTTGATTTGAAACCACGATCTTAGGTATGATAGTAATTCGTGTATCCTCAAGGGGGATACATTAGGACTTTCAACCTACAAACCAAGGTACAATCATAGATGGGTCCCGCAATCATACCAAGGCTCATATAGTGGAGTAAATAGATCCTCAATTAAGCCTCCAAACCATGAGCACCACCAACAATCATAGGTGGATCCCACGATTGTGGGATGGTCCGTATAATTCAATTCTATAGATTATCAGTTACGTTGGGATTTGCAATTTTACTCAGACTTTGAACATCAAAACTACATTATTTAAGAAATCCCAAATCTAATTTCTAGTATTAATAATACCTTAAGCCCTTACTACTCTGAGAACACTCTTCACTTAGCATCAAGAGAAGAAAGAGGTGATTTCCTCCCGTCAAGGCCAACTACAGTTCTCCAATATCAGGCCCGTTAGAGATTTCTTCAAAAATCTCATTACAGGTATATGGTATTTCATCAATGGTAATTATTTCACCTATTAATTGTAAAAATTAACTCAATTTCTCAGTTTAGTTGAATCCTCAAAGCTTAGGGTCATGAATATTGTGAATTTTCTTGATATTCTAGTTCCTTGAGCTCATTGAGTTATAAACGCAGGTTTTAAAATGAATTTCTATACCATTACTTACCTAAAATTATAAACCCTAATTATTGAACTTGAATTATTAAATTTCTTAATTCACCTAGTTTATGAAATTGTCATAATATGTGCATTCTTTAAAGATGGCGGGTTAGTCATATAGATACTTATGAGTATTATATCCTCTAGATTACATGTTTTTAATGCTCTTGGATAATTCATTTATTTTTAGTTTTTATAATAGTACTATTATTGAGCTTTTCTTTTATTAGTGTCATTTAGTTGGGAGTACTTAGCACCCAGCGGACGCAAAGATGATGGCTCACCCATCAGTTAGGTTGAGACCTCTAGTAGATGCCCCTAAGTACAAGAACTATAGCATCATTGTAGGTTCTAAAGGTTCACCCATCAGATTAATCTTGATACCTTAGTCCTTTTGAACATTCGTTTAGTGGATCCACCTCAATAAGTGTTCATACCATTGGCAAGGTATTGAATACCCTTCCAACTGGAGTTATAAGTTGGACCCTGATTACCTTAGATTGGGGTATGTCAATTAAATCTAGTGTTATATGTAGTTTTAATGATGAGAAGAAGACTACAAAGGACCAGGTCCCTAAATATTTAAAGCAACAGCCAGCTGGCACGCGTCTGCACAACTTTGTCCATTGGAGTAACAAACTAGCAGGTGTTGTTATACTAATTAGGACACCTGTTCCAATGACAATTCAGCCCTAATCGTCACTCATCTATATAAGGAAAAATGCTTGTTCATCAAATAGTTTTTTGAAAATTCAAAGAGTGTTGAAGAGAGAAAAAAGGCAAAACCCAAGTTTAGCTCAAGTTCTTATTTTTGTGTACTAAATTCGAGAGTATCTTGAGTGAGTTTTGATTTGTAAATGAATTACTCATTTTATAAGAGTAGTGAATTTTTTTCTTGTTTGAGAGTGATTAGTTTGAGTTGCCTAAGTCTAAAACTAGTTAGAATTAACCAGTGTTTAGGGAGTCTTGGTAGAGTTACCAAGGTTAAGCTATAGTAGAGTTACTACAGGCAGGAGGTTCCCTGATTTAGGATAAAATTGAGTTTGTAATCAAGATTTTGATTATAGTGGATTTTTGAGGTGCTTGTGAGGGCAAGCCATGGTTTTTCCTTCCTTGAGAAATGGGATTTCCATGTTAAAATATTGTGTTTTTACTATTCCTACACTGTCTCTTAATTCCTAGTTTCTTTACTAAATTTTGCCTATGATTGACTTTGAGGGACATGGTCCCTCACTGTGTGGTGCAAACCATAGGGTTTCTACCATTGGTATAAGAGAAGGTTTACTTTAAAAGGTTCACACCTATAGTATCTTGGTTATCATGGATTCTCCACCTAATCTAGAAGAAGGGAAATCTACCACTAGACCACCAAGATTCGATGGGCAGTATTATGGGTACTGGAAAACCAGGATGTTTGACTTTATTATGGCTGAGGTTAGTGAACTTATGGATATAATTCTTGATGGTCCTCATGTTATAGTTAAAGAAGTTAAAGAAGTATAAATCACAAGAATGGTATTAAAAAGTATGAGAGAATATGATGATGAAGATAGAAGGAAGATTGAGAAAAACTACAAGGACAAGAAATAGTTAGTCTGTGGAATAGGGCCTGATGAATATAATAGGATCTCGGCTTGTGAAAATGCCAAAGAGATTTGGGATGCTTGAGGACTGCACATAAAGGTACTACTGATCTGAAGGATTCTAAAGAAGACATGCTGACTACTTAGTATGAAACCTTCACCATGAAAGAAGAAAAAACTATCCAAGAAATACATACAAGATTTACTTCTATCACCAATGAGCTTCACTACTTAGGAGAAGTGATTCCTTTGTAAAAGAAAGTCAGGAAGATTATTAGAGTTCTTCCTAAGTCCTGGGAAAGCAAAGTAGATGCCATAATTGAAGCCTGAAACTTGAAAACCCTCACTATGGATGAATTGATACGAAACTTAGACTCATGAGCTCAAGAAGCAGCAAGAGCTAGAGAAGAAGAAAGTTAAAAAAGAAAAATATATGTCACTGAATGCTTCAAAACATGATTAAAGTGAAGATGACACTAATGTTTCCTGTTTGCCAACTAGGATTGTTAGATCCATAAAGAAGAGTGGTCAGTTCCGAGAAAAAGGAAGCAGCAATAAAAAGGGAAACAATGTTGAGGTATGTCATAAATGTGGGAGTCCTGAGCACTTTATCAAAGACTGTCCAATGCATAAATTTTTTTATCAGGAGTATCTCAAAACTGGAGGTGACAAGGGAAAGAATAGGGACCAGGTCCCTGAAAATTTAAGAATGAAGGCAGCAACTAAGCATGTTGTAAAGCAAGCTCTGGCAGCATAGCTAGACTCTTCCAGTGATTCATGTAAAGATAAGAAGAATGGAAATGTTTCTATGCTAGTAGTGGAAGACAGTCCAGTTAACTATGATTCAATGTTTGCATTCATGGCAAACACAGAGCATGAAGAAAAATCCCATCTTCTTCAAACCCTACGAAATAAGTATCTTCTGATTATCTTTAAGAGTCAGTGAGTGCTTTAGCCATTAATCTTTCTCATGATATTGCTAAAACCCTAGGTTAAACTATTTTGATTGAAATTCTAAGCTACAATAAATGTCTTGATGAATAAGTCTTGGAAGATGACTTAAATAAAGGTTTTGGTTCTCCAATTAACTAAGAAATTTCTCATTCTAAAATTCCTCCTTCCTTAGAAAAAACAAAATCCTTCAAATTTGTGCAAATATTTGTTCACTCTAAAGAATTAGAAGGTACTGAAATGTCAAAGAACTTACCAGTATGTAGTTCTCTTACCCCTTCTGAGTCAAACCCTATTTTGTCCAATTATCTCATGAAGGAGTTCATGTAGAGAAATTTGTTTCACATAGAAGCGTAATTTTGGTGGATGAAAATTTGCTTGTACTTGCATATGATCCCAAGTAAAGCTTTGTCAATGCAGAAAGAAACATAGTAGAAGAAAAAGATGAGTTAACAAAGGTTGGGGATGTTGTATTACTTCCAAATGAGGAAGATGAAGAGGATGAGCATGAAAAACCTCTTATTTGGAAAATGAAGAAACCAAAGGATAGTAAAGGAAATGAGAAAAATATTGACTTTGTTGTACAGACTATAAGATCTTATTCTACTAGGGAGACTTAAAAGAAACTACTAGTAGATTCTATAAAGGAGAGTAATTCCTCTACCACTAAAAGAACAAAACTCAAGAAATCTTTTGTAGAGGAGAAATAAAGTGTCAAAATAGTAGAAATTGGAGAATATGAGAACATTGATTCTAATGTTACTATTTTAACTAAGAATAAAATACAAGAAGTTTGTGTTGCATAAAGGGCCAGGTATTCTACTCCAAAGTCTGACAGTCTTGCTATAAGCAAAAAGAAACATATTATTGTCGAAAGTAAGAAAGTCTCTAAGGGATCTGGTCCCAATAAGAGAATTGGTTTTAAAGAGGAACCAAGTAGTGACTCAATAAAAGAAAGAAAGGGGAAGAATGAAAGGTTGTCCCTAGAGAACCAAGTAATTCTATCTTGGAAACCTAGAAAGTGTTGTCAGAGAGAGTGTTTGATCCTAAGATCTATGAGAACCTGGGAAAGCGGATTTGGTAGAGTATGTCAGGAACCAAGCATGGCTACATCTATTTGAGTAAGCACCACTAGTGGTTTTTAAAAATAAAGTTAGAGAATTCTATTACTCAATAAATTTCTCAGAAGATGGATTGAGTCCATCTTCGCAGTTGCAAGGAAAAGAAATAAAACTAGATGAAGAAACCTTGGGAGGAATTTTGAATTCACCTATTATGGGTATAAGGATGGTTGTGAAACCCAAAACTGAGTTCATGATTAAAGCCTCAAAACTGGGAGGGACTTTGATAGCTAGAGGTAAGAAAAAATTCTCATAGGTGAGTTCCAGTTGGTATTTGAATTTGTGAACAAGGTTCTCTTGCCTAGATTAGAAAAGAGGGCCATTGGATCTAGTGTTGATTTGTTCTTAATAGAATATTTGAGTAAGTTTGAATTGATAAGCTTACCTGCTCTTATGATTGAGCACATGGGAAAAGTGATTTATGAGATAGAAGGAAAATATGGGATGGCATATGGGTACACCCTAAACAAAGTTTTTAAGCATATCAGAGTAATTGGGACAAAGGGAACTACTGGAATAGTCAAACAAAATTTTAGCATGACAACCTTAGTGAAGAATGAATACGTTAAATGGAAAGTAGGAATTGTATCCCGAGTATCTGAACTTTTGGCTGCTCAGGAAAGCTTAACCAAAGAAGAGGAGGAGTTGAGGATTGTGTTAGCAGCAAAGGACACTGAAATAATACACCTGAAACTAAAGAATCAGATGTTGTCCTCAGAGGGGCGTGGTGCCACTGAAGAACTTACAGCAGAATGCAAAGCTCAAGGGCAAGGTTGCATAATTGACTTGTGTGGTTCAAGGGTTGAATGTTTAAGTAAAGACCCTCACTAAATATTTGTTGGACGCTCATGCTATTGAGGCTGCTAGAATGGACATGTTACTAAAATCACTCTCCCCTAGGCCCCCTTCTACCTGAGTCCTAGTGTGTTTATTTCCTATGTCACTCTCTGTTGTGGCCTTTGCAAATAATTATTTTTTTGGTATATTTTAATAGTGCTAACAATGAATAAATTTGTGCTTATGTGCCTCATCTGTTTCCTTTATTCTAAAGTTGTTCTTCATGTTGGTGTTTCCCCAGTGGCCATGAGTTAATTAACTTGTGCTTATCTTTACTCTTTATTTATTATTATTCCTTTTCAATGATGCTTAAAGGGGGAATACTGACTTCATTTATTAAGGAAAAGGTATGTGCATTTAAGGAATGTACTGATGATGTTAGGGACCAAGTACCAACTGTAGCACATGTATGATAATGTGTTGGAGTCTAGATGCATAGTAACAGTGGGAAGTATGAAAATACACTAAATGACCAATGGTGCATGATGACTGTGGTAAGTAATTGAATCTTGATATCAATTGACAACAAGGTACCAGGTTCCTGAGATGCATAATGGTGGAAGCATGATGATGGGGGAACATTCATATTCAGTAGTGGTAATCATACTAATTAAATATGATGAATGAACATTGATGCTTAAAGATTTGTGGTTGGATAGTCATCATCAAAAAGGGGAAAATTGCTACATGTAGGTTTGATGATGAGCAGATGACTACAAGGGACCAGGTCCCTGGATGTGCGAAGTAATAGCACAGCTGGCACGCGTCTGCACAGCTTTGTCCATTTGTGTAACAAACTGGCAGATGATACTTGTACTAATTAGGACACTTAGTCCAATATCACTTCATCCCTAATAATTAATCACCCATAAAAGGAAAAATATATTTCTTCATCAAATGATTTTTTGCAAATTCAAAGAGTGTTGAAGAAAGGAAAAAGGCAAAAACCTAAGTTTAGCTCAAGTTCTTATTTTTGTGTGCGAAATTAGAGAGTGTCTTGAGTGAGTTCTAATATTTAAAAGAATTAATAAGTTTATAAGAGTAATGAACTTTTCTTCTTATTTGGGATGCTTAGGTAGAGTTGCCTAAGTCCAAAACTGATTTATGTTAACCAGTGTTGAGAGAGTCTTGGTAGAGTTTTCAAGGTTAAGCTGTAGTAGAGTTACTACAAGAAAGAGGTGCCTAAAGTTAGGCTGAAATCGAGTTTGTAATCAAAAGGTTGATTATAGTAGAGGGAAATCCATGGTTTTTCCTTCCTTGAGCAAGGGAGTTTCCACGTTAAAACCTTGTGTTTTTACTATTCCTGTACTGTCTCTTAATTCCTGGTTTCTTTATTGTGTTTTGCCTGTGATTGACTTTGAGGGACCTATTCCCTCATGGTGTGGTGCAACCCTCAATGCTTCAATAGATAGCTCTCACAGTCCATAATTCATAGTTTCAATTCAGATAGTTGTATAACCTTATACTCTGTTATTTAGCATATCATACATCACATGTCCATTACTTGGTCTTGCATTAGTTTATCATGTTACATGCACCATGTTCAGTTAATTATTTCCTATCTTACATACTCAGTACATTTAAAGTATTTATCACATATTTTTTATTGTACTATCTTATCTCATAATATAGGTTCTGATGTTCAATAATTAGATCATGCATAGTATGATCTCCTACTACATCAGCAGTAGTACTTTGGTGAGTCCTCATCATTTGCTAAATTGTA
Organism: Capsicum annuum; assembly: GCF_002878395.1. NCBI lineage: Eukaryota > Viridiplantae > Streptophyta > Magnoliopsida > Solanales > Solanaceae > Capsicum > Capsicum annuum. The sequence goes on along the minus strand of NC_061122.1, from coordinate 194,817,669 downwards.
TTACTATTTTATTATTTTATTTTAATTTTAGACATTCATGGTTTGTTAGGGCTTATCCAACAACTCGTCTTAGTAGAGGCTTTCATGCAGAGAGTGGAGATTTAACTTTATGATATGTTTAATGATTCTTGTTTTGTTTAAACATTGACATTTGGTTTTGATTTCCATTTATCATTTAGACTTTATATTTCACAAACCGATATTTAGTTTTATACAGTATTTTTAGTGTCATGTCAGACTATTATTAGTTTGGGGTCACTTGTGACTCTAAGTACCGTGTTATGACAAAGTGATAGTCTCAAGTTGTGACATTGCCCTTATCATTGTCCACAAAACAGGAAATTTGGAATTGTTAGGCATGGTAGGAGTCTAAACAATGTTATCTACCTAATGAATATGTTTTCTAGCAAGCTCTTTATTAAAATAGCTTGCCCCACCTTCATGAGAATATATTTCCATCAAAAAAAAATAGAGTCCATTAGAAACAAGAAAATGCATCTTTGAAGTAGTAAGCAAGTCAACCATACACGTAATGAATGAGAAAGGATGCTTTGAGGTGCTCAACCTGCGAAGATTTATGATCTTGTTTAAACCCTTGTAAATGCTTGATAAGACCGAACCAAAAGACTAATTGATTATTTATTTTCCATCATAGTTGTGATCTTAAAAGTTCCTGGACAGTTAAAATCACCATCCTTATAGGGAAAGACGAAGGTGCATAACCAACATGATAAAAAGGCCACCAAATACGTATCAGTCCTGTATTGGTACTTGTCGTAACCCAAACTAGAGCCTGGACATGATGGGTTTATCAAGTCCACCAAGAATCAGAGACCACCTTATTTACCTAGCCAAATAAAAATAATACAGCTAGCAGCGGATAAATTCCGAACATATAACAAAACTAGCTGAGTTCCAAACATATAACAATATAGGAAACTCAAAAAAGAAATTTCAAAATTTCAACAACATCCCAGTCCATGGTAATCCACAAAGCCTTTACACAGACCAAAGTCATTATAAGTCGGGAAATACCACCGACGATTGCCAAAAGAGTCCAATAGAAGTAGTCTAAGACATAAATGAAATAAGACTTTAAAATAATGTCCCTTACAAAGAATGGAAGCTCGTTACTTCAAAGCTAGTTGCTGACAACCCAGATATCTTATTACTACATAGGAAAAGTATATGTGTATCATATTCCTTCATCGCATGGGGATACAGCATTCGAAGATGGCTAGCGGGGTGAGCGCTATCATGTAACTCAGGATAAGGATAAAATATTGTCAATTTAAAAATCCATTCCAAACTCAATGTACATGTTCACATGCATGCATGCATACGGATGTATATCTATAATATGATGGGATATGGAACAAGGATTAGTATGCAAGTAAAACATTAGCTCAGACTATGTATCTTAACCGTCATAAAAAGGCACCCACGAGCTAAATAAGTCCAACTTCCCCTGCTGAAAGGGTCGCATAAACTAGGGGTATCAAGAAAGTCTAAGGAATGCCCCGACCCCACTTCAATATAGGATAAAAATAAATATTATTAGTGTGAACCATGCACTCGATCATTAAGACCAACCTCAGGTCGACAAACACGAGTTTCCAACATCAGCCTTTCGGGACCTCCACTTTCACGACTTAGCTACATAACCCCCATTAAGCCCAATTAAAAGAAGTTTCACATAACCTATCTATTTAACCAAGGAATAGACCTTTAGGGTACACCATAGGTATCATCATACCCTTACGCTTGCAAGCTTATAATTATGCCATCACAATTTCATTAACTTGGAGAAATGCCTTGACCCCCTTTGTTCATTAAATTAATATGGGGAACGCCTCGACACCTTTTGTTTATCAGTTCAACCTGAGGGAATCCGTTAACCCTCAAACTTCGAATTTAAAAAAAAGCATGGCCAATAAGGCCTTCAAAAATCCATGTTAATTAGTTTAACCATTTATACAATACAATAGGGTAGGTGAGTAAGTCAGACCCCATGACAAATCATATTCAAAGCCAATTACACGAGTGGGTTGAGGGAATACAATTTACAAAACTAGATTCCAAACCAAAATAATCAAATTCGGGAAATACCTCAACCCCCTTTCCAATAACCATACCCATGTACCCAGTTAGTTCAAAAACCATTGATAAAGCATTAACAGTGCATATAATATCATGGGAATCCACTTCAAATAACATTCATTACAAAACTATCCACCATTTCAAAACCCATATTTAAATTCACATGAACAACCATTTAAATGCATGCTTTAAGTAAAACAAGTTTAAGGGGAAGAGTAGCATGCTGAGATATCAAGAATTATGGAGAGAAATCAACCCCTGGATGCTCTAACTGCAATTCTCTTAAAACCCTAGGTGTTCTTGACTTAGGGACTTCAGAGAGCTTAAAAGAGTGTATTTGATTGTTAAACTGATTGAAATAACCCTTCTTGGGTGTTTAATAGATGTGGGTCCTAAGTATGGAAGGAGGTAAATGACAAGAATGCCTCTACTTAAAAGTTCAAAAAAAGTTGCCCCAGTAATCATAGGCCACCTTATGACTCGGTACGTCTGGCTATGAGTCATCTCCAGGAATTGTAGTCTGAGAAGTAGCTCAAGGACCCCTCTCTCCCCCCCCCCACACACACCATTGTTAACCCTAAAAGTCATACACTACGACTCGTGAGGTGTCACTACGACACGTAGTGTCCTAGTCGTGTTCAAGGTAGAAACATTAGGCATCTTTACTGGTTTGGCTACGAGGAGCATTATACTACTTGTTTAGAGTCTTGACGACTCATTGGGTCTATTATACTCAGAACAGACACCTTGGGCAACCTTACTGGTCACCCTATGATTGGGGTCCTATGATCCATTATTACGCCCAAATTATGACTTTCGTTAGAAAATGTAAACAGTCGCTGTCAAATATAGAATTCAACTAGGTTGGGGTCGAATCCCATAGGGAATACTGTGCAAACTAAGTGTTAGGGTTGTTAATAGACTGTTGATCAAAGGTTCCTTCTTAAAAGAGGGGTTTATAACTTGTCAAAAGTATCTAAATAAACTCTAACTAGAGAGTCTTATTGCAAGTATTAATTCAATGAGAGAAGATAAACTAGAGTTATGTTCACCAAGATGTTCAAGAAGTCAGGGTTATGAGTTACCTTAAATTTCCAATTTATAAATTCAATTGTGAGAGTTATTGAATTTTACAGTTTACCCATTTGTTTCTCAACCTAAATAGATAGTTTACCCTTCAATTCTCTCAAACTTAAAGAATATGTTGATTTATTCAACTAGCCTCTCGTGTTTATTAATCTTTTTTAAGGCATTAATCCATAACCTAAAGGTTAAAGCCTTTGAATTTTTCAATGGACAATTTTTCTCTCTCTAAAAATTCTCTTTTCTCTCTCTAGAATTTTCCATTACTATATTCGCCGGAAAAGCTTCATAGCCGCCGGTGGAACTTTTCTGACCTCCAGATCAATCAAAAAATGAGCACATCGATGAGGTGCATCCATCACAAATAGGAGCTGTCAAAAATTTATCCCACACCGATCAGAAATTTAATAAGTTTAAAGTGATATTTGGTTCCATTTCTGAAGAGCAGTGGGTTATGGTTAAAAAAATGATTACCCAAGATGATTCTAGACTGGTGGATAAGTTTATAAGTCATGAAATTGATTAAATATCTCATATTCCACCAAATAAAACAAAGATGATGTATTCAAATGATCAAATTGCAAAAATTACGAAAAGCGGCGTGAACAGTGGTTCATCCGAATCACTTGATATGAATCTTCAAATTTGACCAAGTTTGTAGCAAATTGGAGCTGATTTTATAGAGTTAAATGATAAAGAAGAGCATTGTGCATCTCTTATTCCATGTTCGGGCAAAGAAGTTGCGAGTAGCAATGCCAAAAAAACTCAAAACTCTGACGCTGATGATTTTTCTATTGAATCTGATCAAAATCAATGCCAATTAATTATTACAGGGGTAAATAATGATTATCATCCAAAAGACCCAATTAGTTCAAATCATAACAATTCCAATTGTGAAATTAGGGTTTCTAGCCCTAATTTGCCAAAAATTAGGGAAAATGCAGGATTGGGTGATATTTTCCAAAATTCCCAACCTGGATCAACTCAATTAGGTATTAAGAGTATTACAGAACCAAAATCCCCTTCAAAAATCATTGATTCTGCCACAAATATCGAATCTCAGTCTACTATACCAAATATTTTGGCTGGAGAAGGAACTCTTGTTAAGTTGAATAATGTTGAGCACTTGGGGTTGAGTAAATAGGTTATGGGCATGATGAATTCTGCAAAACCCCTTTCAAATTGACCGAAACAAATTCCTAATTTAAATGCTAAAGTTCCAACTGATTGTGTTGATATTCAAAGCTTAGATAATGGAACAAGTGAGCATGCCAGTGTTGATGCTGATGATTCCAACCAGCAAAAAGATGGTAAAGTTAGAGGAACTGATGTTGATATCATTAATGATCAAAGAGGTGATAGGGCAACGAGTTCTAAGTCTGCTACTTTGGGTAAGATCGTCTCTACTGATTTTGTGAATCAAATTAACAATATTCATCATGTTAAAGGTGCTTTGTCCAAGAATAAATAGAAAAATGTCAAGAATACTCAAGGACATGTTCCTAAGCCGTATATTCCTAACACTAAATCCATGGAAATGTCTAATAATTTGGCAAATCATAATTATATGGACCCAAAGGTTAATAAGCTACAAATAATTAATGTGACTGATGTTGGAAATAATGGCGAAGTGAACTGAGAAGCTATTAATCAGGTAGATAATCTTGAGAAGAAACAAGAGAATGTCAAGGCTAATAATAAAGGTAAGGTTCAGCCTAATTCTTGGAACACCAAGGTCCCCGGTCCTAATGCTCATGTGATATCTCATGCCCTGGTAACTAAGTTGAGGGCTCAAGAAGAACTTAAAGTGACTATTATAGATATTGTTGTACCTAAAATTACTATCAAAGAAAGACTGCCAGTTATGTATTCAATCCAGATGATTGAAGGTAAAAGTTGTTGCAAATTGTAAGTATACTCTTATTGGTAAGTTTTCTAACCCTATTCATAAGATGGAAACTATCAGAAAACAATTTGTTTTGCAAACTAAACTCAGAGGTAGTGTTAGGTTGACACATTTCAATACTAGACACTTGTATATTGATTTGGATAATGAGCATGATCATTCTATGGTTTGGCCAAATTATGAGGTTATGATGGACGCGAACCTTTAAATCTGAGGCTGAAACCCCTTTGGTTCCTATTTTGGTTGTGTTATTAGAATTACCATGGAATTGTTATTGCATCAAAATTTTTTCTATTTTATTATCTCCAATAGGTAAATCTTTATTCCTTGACATGGCAACATATAGAAAAACAAGAGGAAGTATGGCTAAAGTGAAAATCCAAGTTGACTTGACAAAACATAGACCATCTCATATATGGATTGGGTATGATAAAGATAAAAATGGTGAAGGCATATGGAATAATGTACAATATGAGGGATTACCTTCTTATTGTAACTATGGAAAACACCAAGGACATTTACCCTTGGATTGTACTGTGAAACAGAAAGATAATGAGGCTAAGAAAGAAAAATAAAGGAAACAAGCAGGGAAAATGGTAATTTGGAGCCGACTGAGAATGAGAGTGACAACAGCAAATCTCAGGAAGATGATCAGTGGCAAGTGAAAAGAAGAAGAAATAGGAAAAATAACCTATCTCAACAACAAAATCAGCAGCAGCTAAGTCACAAGGATATGACTAATCACCAATAAGTTTATAGGCCTACATCACCACAAAATACTCAAGAAGCAGTACAAAAAAACCATCAGAGGGATCAACCACATCAGCAATAAGGTAACAGATCAAAATATCCTCAAAAGAACACAGCAGCAACCATCAAAAATCAACAACCATTAGAAATCAGCAACAACAACTTACAGGTATGACTTCTTATACTACAAATAACCCATATTGTATTATTGATTCTAGAGTTCGAAATCAACAACCCCAATCCCCTACTTCTGGAAATATGTTTATTTATACGATTCCCCAAAATCCCAAGCATTCTTAAAGAAAACAAGCGAGCAAAAAGGTGCAGATGGAAGATGAAAAATCTAGAGAAAAATCTGGTAAAAAAAATGAAAAAAATTATGAAACAAATGTCCATAATTTAAATAGTTCAGCAGATGATCAGGTTGAGGTGGAACAAACTAAACACTAACATATTTCAGGCACTGGAAATATCCTTAATAGGATATCAGGTATTGACTCGATGCTCTATAAAACCTACCCCAATAATTCAAATATTTTTTATGAGACCGCTGTTGTAGTTGATGGGGGTGAGGATGATGGTTAAGATAAGATTACTAACATATAGTAAGGGGTATCTAGGGAGGGGGGGTTTAAACTCCAAAACTCATGCTCCTATTTTTCACAAACAGCAAAAAGATATATTGAATATCGTTGATGTGAATCAATCTATTTTATTTGATAAAGGGCTACATACAGAGGAGGTTCAAGATCATGGTATTCTAGTGTAGATTCAGAGCTAAGAATTTGTTCAACACATTAATGGGAAGGTTGCAGATCCTAGTATTTTTATTGATGTTGAGTCAGATAATATACAAGATCATTCACAGGGTATTGGTACAAATGTAAGGGTGGGAGAATCTTCCCACCCTCTTAACAATAAATCTACTTTTGGGTTCAGCAAAAAGAAAAGAAATTAGATCAAAAAAAGATAGCAAAAAATGGACAACAATGAAGAAAATAAAAAATAGAGTGATAATCAGAAGTTTGCTTTGGTGACTGAGCAAGTAGAATCAGAAAATATCAAAAATATTGAAGATGATTATAGGGTTATTCATTCAAAAGATGAACTAGATGAAGATACTCTTCCTAGGATAGCAGAGGAAGAAGATGGGAATACTAACCAAGTAATTTAAACGGTTGATTCTACTTTTGACAAAGACATACAAAAGGAGGTTTAGAAAATTAGTGATAAGCAAGGTTTATCACCAAGAGGTCATAAGAAGAAGTCGACCAAATCCAAGCATACTACCACCAGTAAGTCTGCTAGAATTGACAGAATTAAAACAAGGTCCCAATCCAAAAGTTTAGATGATTAATACAATTTGTTCAAATGCCTGGTGTATTAATACTCTGGGAGTGTTGGATAGGCTTAATAATCTCAAGAACTTGCATAATATCTCTATGATTATGATTCTTGAACCAATAACTGATAATTCCAAGATTGACTTTTACAAAATTTAGCTTACTATGGAGCATGTTGCCTGCAATGGAAATGGAAAAATTTGGTTATTTTGTAATCATGAAGTGAATTATACGATTTTAGATCATGATGATCAACAGGTTACTTGTAAAATTAAACATGTAGCTTATCCCAGTTCTTATCTCAATACTTTTGTCAATGCTAAGTGTAGAGAATATATGAGAAGAGATTTAGAGGATAAAATGTTCCATTTTTTCACTCATAACACACCTTGGTGCATTATCAGGGACTTTAATGTTATTGTGGATACTGAAGAAAAATTGGGTGGCCAGATGTACAACATGAACAAGAGTTTTGATTTCATCGAGGTCATTGAAGCTCGTGGTTTGACTGATTTAGGCTTCCGCGGTTAGAAATTTACCTTGTGTAATTACAAAAAAACTGGTGCTAGAATATGGAAAAGACTTAATAGGGCGATGGTTAATGATTAGTGGCTTGCAATCATGCCTTACTCCTCCATCACTCATCTTCCATCTACAGGGTCAGATCACTTTCCTCTTTTACTTGAGGTTGTGGAAAGACAAGATATGGGTATCAGATACTTTAAGTTTTTGCATTGTTGGGTTGATAATTAGACTTTTATTGATACTGTAAAATCTTGTTGTATAAAATCTATTGAAGGCATCCCAATGTAGAGGTTTCATATTGAAAATGAATAGAGTTTCTAATACTCTTAGTAATTGGTCTAAAAGGGAGTATGGAGATATTTTTGCCGCTGTGAAAGAGTTTGAGGAAAAGGTTAAAGTTGCAGAGGATGATATTATTAATAACAACACAGATGAAGCTAGAACAAAGTTGAATTGCATCAATGCAGAGTATATCAGGTATCTCAAGTTGGAGCAGGCTATTTTGAAACAAAAAACTCAACTTCACTGGTTTAAGGAAGGATATACAAATTCTAAGTACTTTCATCCTTTGATGAGGGGAAAGGAGGAGGCTTTATCTTCATAAACTTTTAAATGACAAGGGAGAATGGATTCAAGGTGATGATGATATTTCTAAGGCTACATGTGAATATTTTAAGGAAATTTTTACTAGTGATGCTAAACTTATTGATGAAAATATTATTAACGGCATTCCTAGCATGGTTAGTGACATCCAGAATCAGCAACTCCAGGAAATTCCTAATATTCATGAGCTAAAGCAAGTAGTTTTCTCTATGAGTGCAAAATCTACAGCTAGTCCTGATGGTATGAGTGGTAGGTTCTTCCAAGCTTGTTGGGATGTTATTTGCGGTGATCTTCCGAATGTGGTACAATACTTTTTTTACGTTCATGAGATACATAGGTACTTCCCTCATACTTGTTTGATTCTACTTCCTAAAGTGGACCATCCTAATTAACTTTTTCATTTCAGACCTATATCTCTCAGCAACTTTACTAATAAAATTATTTCTTAGTTGATGTGTCTCAGATTAGCTCCTATTCTTTCTCATCTCATTTATGATAATCATTCAGGATTCGTTAAGGGTATAACCATATCAAAAAACATCATGCTTGCTCAAGATATTATTTATCAGATCAAAAAAATAAAGGAAGGCAATAATATGGTGATTAAATTAGACATGGCTAAGGTTTATGACAGGGTCTCTTGGTCTTACATTTGCTTGATTTTGAGAAAATGGGGTTTTGGTGAAAGGTTTATCGATATTTTATGGAGAATTATGTCCAACAATTGGTATTTTATTATTGTGAATTGGTCTAGGCAATGGTTTCTCTACTCTACGAGAAGTCTCAAGCAGGGAGATCCTTTATCATTGGCTCTTTTCATTCTTGGTGCAGAGGTTTTATCCAGGTTGATGAATAATTTGCATATTCATTATCTTTATCAAGTTTTTCACATTAAGGTTAATGGTCCACAGGTGAACCATTTGAGTTTTGCTGATGATATCATTATCTTCTGATCCACTTGCAAATATTCTCTTCAGCTTATTATTAAAAGTTTGCAAGTTTATGAGAAGACTTTTGGGAAACTTATTAATAAAGATAAGAGTCACTTTATGGTTCCCTCCAAAGCGCCTATTGAAGTGATTGATAGGGTCAAGTCCATCACTGGTTTTACTCATAAGGGAAGTCTTATTATTTATTTGGGATGCCCACTTTACATTGGGGATCCTAGAATTTTTTATTTAACGGGTATGATGGCTAAGGTAATCACTGATATCAAAGGGTGGAAGACTAAAATATTAAGTTATGGAGGCAGAGTTATATTGGTGAAGTCAGTTTTGCAAGATCTTCCTATACATTTGCTCATGACTATCACTCCAACTTCTACTACTCTTAAGCAGATTAAAAGCTTAATTGTTGATTTCTTTTAGGGTTGGAAGGCAGAGAAGAAGAAATGTCATTGGGCTTCATGGGACACTCTCAACTATCCTTATGGAGAGGGGGTGTGGAGTTAAACATCTAGATGATATTTTTTTAGCTTTTCAATATAAAAAATGGTGGATTTTCAGATCAAAGAAAGCATTATGGGGTGATTTTCTCAGGGCTAAATACTGTCAAAAAGCCAATCTATTCATCAAGAAGTGGCATACTAGTAACTCTCTCAACTGGAAGCAGATGACAAATAATAAGAGCAATATTGAACCTCACATTTAGTGGTACCTAAATTCGGGTACTTGTTCTTTTTGGTGGAATGACTAGCTTGGAGTGGGACCATTTTCTTATCATAAAGTTTTTATTCCAATACTGAACAATATGACAGTTTCTGAAGGGTTGAATAATGGAAACTGGGATGAAGTTTTGGTAAGACAGCATGCTCTTCGTAGTTTTGTTCATAAAATTCTTGAAACCAATTTCATATATAAGGCAGGTGTTCTGGATCAAGCCATTTAGAAGTTTCAAAGTGGTGGGAATTTCACTTGTTCTTCTACTTGGGAATTGGTAAGAAAGATAAAGAACAAAACTATGTCAGATTCTCTTACTTGGCATAAACAAGTTCCTTTCAAGACTTCTTTTCTGTTTGTGGAGAGCACTTAGAGGGAAGCTTCCTACTAATGAAAAGATCATCTCATTCGAAAAGGATGCAGTAAATTGTTCTTGTTGCTACAGACCTGGGCTTGATATGATAGATCATATATTTGTTTCAAGGAATTTTGCTAAACATGTATGGAAATATTTTTCATATTCGATAGGAATGGAGTATACAGTTACACCCTTGCGAAACTTGCTTATGAAATGGTGGCTGGCCAAATCAAAAAATGAAGTCCAAAAACTTATGTTTCATACTCTCCCTATCTTTATTTGCTGGAATTTATGGAAGAACAGATGTGTTAGTAAGTACGAGGGCAAACCATTAAGTGCTAAAAGAGTTAAATTTTCCATCATTAAGTAGGTTATCATGCTTTTATATACTATTTATCCTTATATTCAGTGTCCTAATAGCTGGAAGGACTTATTCTTGATGATCGAGAGTTGTCAACATGAAATGAGGGTGATACAAGTTAAATGCATAAAATCTCCTTCTACTTTGGTCAAGCTTAATACGGATGGTAGTGCTATTGATAATATGAAAAAGATAGGAGCTGGTGGCATCATTAGAGATCATACAAGTAATTTAATATATGCTTTTGTGTCTCCTCTTGGAATCGGTTCAAGTAATCAGGCAGAAGTGCAAGCAGCCGGCTATGTTTGGAATTACTTGGTGTATTCAGCATGGTCATAGTAGGGTTATTCTTGAAGTTGATTCGGAGTTGCCTGTTAAGTGGCTCAAATAGGTTATTTCACCTCCTTGGAACCTTATTCATTACATCACTGAGTTACGGGATTTGATATAATTACTAGATTGTTTTTATTGTGAGCATGTCTAGAAAAAAGAAAACTATCCAACAGATACGCTTTCCAAGCACAGTCATATGATCAACAGTACAGAGCAGTATTATAATTATCATTAATTACCACATGCTACTAGAGATTATTATATATTGGATAAGATGGGAATGGTTAATTTCAGATAAAAAAAGTTAAAACGCATAAAGCAGCCTCCTTAGATTCACTTGGGTTGGATCTTCTTGCACAGGTACTTACTTGTTTCTTTTATCCTATCTCATCATCTTCATCTACTCTATTCTAATTAGTTTATAGATTTCATGAAGAGATTAAGTTTTGTTTTGATTTTCTTCTTACTTTGTAAGGGGAGAGTCTCCCATATATATGTTTTCCTAGATTATATTGTACTGAGAGGAGTCCTCTCTTCTAGGTTCTTAGATATAGGTTTCATTTTTAGTATTGGGGATGAGTCGACCGGCCTTAGTAGTTTATTTGACTTTGAACCACCATAAGTTGAAGGTAAGGTCTATGTCCCCCTTCTTGTACTTTTATTTATTTTATTTATGATAAGGCTTAGGGTGTGTGGCTCAACGCCTGACTGCCACAGGAGGTGAGAGCCCCGGGTAAGGTCAGTTTCTCAAAAAAAGAAAAAAAAAGGTTAAAGCCTTTAGGTTTCATGTAAACCCCTTCTTTTCCCAACATACACTTTCCTTCTTAAACAAGTGATGTTCTTGGGTTCACCTTTCAAGTTTGCAACCAAGAAAGATCATTAATATGAAGAAGGGTTTATACAATCTCAATTATATATGGAAATTAAGTATTTCACAACCTCAATTATCTATTCATAGCAAGGCTCCTATAACCCTAGTTATGGGGGCTTAGACACATATCTCAATAGAAAAAAAGAAGAAGAAGAAGAAGAAATCATTGAGTTCTTCATAAATTGATTCAGAGAATTACTTACAAAAATTACAAGAATTGTTCTTGAATCTTTAATGAGAGTATGAATAAGAAATACTAGATCCACAACTGTAGCTTGAATCTCAAGGAATACTACGTTATAATAGGTTTTCTAGCTAGAAATATGATAAAACATACCTAAATAAAACCTAAACTAAGTATTTATATGTTCCCAGGTACTGAGGATTTGAAATTTGAATTCATTAAATCTGCATCAAGGTTGATGGTCGCGTTGATTGCCCGTTGGTAGCCTGACGGTCCATTACGTGGACCATCGCTAAAGGTCCAACTTTGACACTTTCTGGTTAAGAGGTGATGGTCTAGTTGATGGGACACCGCTAGCCTGACGATCCATCACACGGTCCGTCGCTTGATCCTCTGAAATGGATTTCACTGTTTCATCCTGACGAACAAGTTGATGGTCCGTTAGAGGTCCGACTGCCCATCACTTAGATCATCGCAGTATTTAATTACTTAGTCCTTTTTGTGTAACTCTACGGTCATCCTGGCGGTCTGTCGATTGGTTGATGGTCCATCAGTTTGACCGTCGGTGGCCTTTTTTTGCTACTTTTTCAAGTTTCTTCTTCAGCTAAATCCTTGACCTGAAAAAACTAAAATCTTGTATTAAATACAACATCAGTTGCTTGAAAATGTACAATTATCCCTTGAAAAGGATGTAAAATGTTCCGTCAAAAGCCAGAACATCACCACCCTCAACTTAAGACAATTGCTTGTTCTCAACCAACTCAGTACCCAATCGCATATATGAACAATACAATGATGGGCAATTAACTGTTGAACTAGATTCACACAACTACTCAACGGTCATCTCACTCATATAGGCTTAACATATCAGGATCTACAACTGGCATTATTTATAATTCAGCACACACACAAACATGGATACAATATCTTACAGAGATCAGCAAAACTAAGTACAACTCAAGTTGCCCTCACAATCAACGAAGTCCACCACTAATTATTTATGTATCTTGTGGACGAAAATCAAGACTCTTACTCTCATAAAAGAAGTTACAAACATAGAATTCATACCTATAGGCTTTCCCTTATCATCTAATGCTCCCTTATGGTTAATTTGCAAAGATCAAGCAGGTCTTTTTCAGGCTTGTAATGAGGTTCCAGGCTAGGTGGGGACAAATTTTTGGAAAAATGACTCAACGTTCAGACTTAACTCTCTTTGCCCTAGAATTATACTCACCAAGGCTACTTTTTTTCCAGCTCACTTACACTATCTATTATTCATTAACAATATCTTGACGAGATCAGGGTCGAATGCTTCATTTTATCTCTAAACCACTTTTTCGTTAAACTGCTAACGTCTTGACAGTATCCACCCTCAACTTAGGTGTTCCTAAGTTAAGGTGCATAATGTTCAATATTGTACCAGGTCCAAAGTTGGGTGTTGACAACCCAAACAGAGTTAATCAGAGTTATTGGGAATGAAGAAAAACCAACATAAGCTCAAAAAAAGTTCAAAAATGGAAAAAATATTTTAGGTGGGTCATTTATTTCAGCTAAGTGGACTGAAAGTACAAGGAGGCCTGCTATCCTATTTTATTGAATCAACCACAAAATAGAATCAATGAACCAGGCAAGTTCTAGGTATATCACTATGCAAGAACTAAAACAAATGCTCGCACACACAGGCACATGAGTTACACTTATTCTTCCAACTCTTAAGATTTACATCACATGGTTATGCATACTTTACATCCTCATGCCAATTACAGAATCACCAATGGTTAAACAGCATATACTAAATGACAAAAAGAAATAGTCATGCAAACAAGCTCAGAATCTTATTTCACATTCATTTATCATCCATATATACTAAAAAGTGCTAAAAGATAAGACAATTCATAAATCACATTAACAACAGACATGTACATCACAATCACTTATGAAAAAAATGTAACCTAGACATATCGATTCCACTAGATAGCACACGAGAGGAAAAGAACACAGGCAACAAGAACCCTCGTGGTACAAGTACACCTACCCCCACTAAAAATTAATATATTCTACTTAATATATAAAAGTAAAGTACAGATGAGGGGAGTACTTATAAAGCCTCTTATTCAGATGAGGCATCGGTCAAATATGGTGAGGCTTCTTTGGACTCACCTACAGCAGCGTTGACCCCAATGGTAGTAGGGCTACTCACAATAACATCCTCCAGAATAGTAGGTCTCTCAACTCGAGTTGGGTCTGAACTGGGCCCCCTAGCTGGGGCAGAACTGGTGAAAACTCCTGCAGCTTTATCTGCAAGATTCTTCTATCTTCTCTTTTTATTTCACCTTCATATTTTTGTAGCCTTTCTCATATCTTTTTCTTCTCGTTCTTATGGAATAATTTCTTCTCTCTTTCTTCTTTTGGTAGCTTTTTTATCCTTACTTTTGTCAGCTTTTTCATCTACCTATTTGCCTTTATCTTCAATGGGTTCCCCATAAGGTCAACAAGACCCTTGTATTCATCATTGATGACCAAGGCAGGATTAAATATAGGCTACATTAGTTGTCTCTTGAGCTCTACTATATCAGTCTATGCCTTCTTGAACTCTGCCATAAATTTTGCAAAATTAGGCAATAATAGTGTATCCAGCTTTCTATTTTTGCATTTCTCCATATTATCCATTCTCTCCTAAATCTTCTTATACGTATTTAAGGCTTCATCCATGATATCATCAATAAAGGTATTGAATTGTTTTGACCAAGTGCTCAACTGTTTCTCAAACTTTTTCTGTTGCTTAACAGTCTTGGCAAAGTTTTTCTGGGTCAACTTGTACTTCTAATATTGGGGAAGGATAGAAGATGTGTTTAAAGTCCCACCCATTTGTGGCATAGATGCTTAACCTGCAGAAGTACTAGGCGGCACATAATTAGGTGGCCCATAAGTAGTGATAGGCAATGGCATACCTTTAGGGGCCTCAGAAGTGTCGGGAGCTAGAGCTGATTGCGTCTAATAAGTAGGGGGTTTGTTGACTCACATTTCATATTTTGAGTCATCTTCTGACTTTTCAAGGCCTTGCCTATGAGTTTCCTGCACCTCATTATCAACTCCTCGAATCAAGGGCACATTTGCTTGTCTGCATAATTCCATGATTAAACATGGAAATGATAATGCACTTGCCACTTTATATGCCCTAACAAATATCTCATCAGCTATGATTTGGCCAAACTCAATCTTCAGCCTAGCAATTAGACTAGCCACTAACACAGCTCTATGACTGTCCAAATTAGCATCTCCTACTATCGGTATCAACCTCAATCGAATAATAGCCCACCAAAATTTAGCTCAGAAGCTAAAAAATGACTTAGAAATGTGCTTATGTAGGTTGAGTGCCTAGGATGGGTTTTGGTCATCAGTAAGGAGCCTCAACAACCAAGAACTTTGAGTGGATGTTGTGGTCAAACGGTGCTCAAGCTCGGGAATTGCAGTCAGTGCTTCATAGTAGGGCTCAAACAAGATCCTATTTATTGTATGAGGTGAAATATCAATAGTAACTCCTCTGACCAAAGCTAATTCCCTGTTGGGAAAATCTTAAATTTTTGAGCCCCTGGGACAGTCTTTATTTACCGGCGCCAAATAATTAGCAAAAAATTCCCATACAAGGTTTGGCTGGTATGCCCCAAGTGGTTTGCTCATCTAGGATAAATCATATTCATTGAACTTCCGTCCAAGCTATGGATACTAATGCAACTCATATGTCACTATCTGATATTCTTCGGCTATTGATCTTTTGATTGGCCTGGTTGCAGTTGGTTCTAAGCTATCAAGGTATTTATCCCTATCTCCCTCAACTTGCCACCTTAAACTTTTCCTCGTTTTAGGGTCTTTGCTCTTGATTGCATTGGCATCCTCAGTTTCCGATGCCGCAATTTGCTCGGGGTTTGGTAGATCTACCCCTTCCTTGTTGGGGCTCAAACTTGTGCTACTGGAGCTGCAGTCACTCTCTTCATTAGACTGGAAGAGTGCCTGATTTATTCTATCCCTTTGCCTAGTGTTGAAAGTCAGGGCTTTCTCACTCAGAGCTAGTTCACCTCTTCACCGTTATGATCGTACATTGCCTCTTGTTAATGGAAGTTTTCTTGCCATATCTCCTAAATATTACATTAAGAAAATAGTTGGATTAGAGTCAAAAACAAAAAGTACTACAATTTAGACTTGAAGAAAGGGTTGACGGTCCGTTGGGTTTGCAACGGTCCATTACCCTGGCCGTCAGTACTTAATCTGTGTCTCACAAATTAGCCAGGCTAGCGATAGACGATCTGATGGCCCGTTAGAAGAATGACGTTCCGTTAAGTAGTCCATTACAGCTTATCCAGTAACTTCCAGTTTTGTTAACCTTTTGACAATCAATCTGACGGTCCGTTGGTGGTCTGACGGTCCGTCAAGATGGCTGTCAACTTTAACTTTCACTTTAAAACTTCACTTAGTTATTTTGTCGAACATCTGATATGCATTCTCACTTTTTAACACAACAATGGCCTGAATTTAGCATTTAAGCACAAATTTTCTCACTTTTAGCATATGGGTTACTCAGACTTCACCCAGAACAATGCACATCAGGATTCGTCTTCAAAATTATAATCAGAAAAAAGCAAAATCAAGGTGGAATTTCTTTAACAACTAACAACCTACTTAACCCATATTTAGCAATTCAAAGAAGAACAATAAGGTTGTGATCATGCCTTGATGGTGCAGTAAACTTCACTATTCTTACTTGCCAACTCGAAATAGAAGAAAATTTAAAGCCTTTATTAGGGATTATTAACTTGTTTTCTGATGAGAGAAAAAGAAGTATGGGGTTGTTTAAATAGGAGAGAAAATGAATAGGGAGAGTCCTAAGAGGAGATAACTGATCTTAGATACTTTGAATGCAGAGGAAGTTAAACAGTTTTAGGATTTAAAAGGGTGGAAACATATGTAACCGCTTCTTTTTATCGGTTTAAAATCGTTTAGATTAGAAAGGGATAATTAAATAAGCATTAAATTTGAACCGACCTGACCTGTCACGTAGGGTTTAGTTGAAGGTTGACCTGATGGTCCGTCAAGTTAATCATCATAGCCTACCAGAACTATGTCGATCGTGGCTTGTTGTGACAGCTTACACGATGGCTTTTCAATAATGCGATGGTCCATCGAGTAGACCATCAATCCAATCTAGCAACTTTAAATTTTAGCTTCAATTTGATGGAGTCCTTGACAGTTCGTTGGTAGCCTGACGGTTTGTCAACTTGGCCATCAAGCTTTATGCAGAATCTCTATTTTTTTACTATGGCTTTGACAGTTCCATTGATGGTACGCTGAGGCCTTGACGGTCTGTCGGCCATCCCATCACCCTCTCTCATCTGAAAAAATCCTTTCTTTCTATATTCTCAGTCCTGCACACTTCTCAAACATATCAAATTGCACAAAAACAACTAATAAACGTGAATTATGGTTACAACAACACCTTGTGGGTTGCCTCTCACTAACTTCTAATTTATTGTCGCGGCACAACTCAGTTATCTCGACTACTCAGACTTCATCAAGAAAAATGGTAGCTATGTATTTTACAGAGTCCATTGGACCGATATATAACTTCACTCATTGCCTGTTAAACTTGATGACACTTCCGTCCTCGTTTTCAAGTTCAAATACTCCAGATGGGTAGACTTGGTTAACTTTAAATGGCCCAAACCACTTTGATTTAAGTTTACCTGGAAAGAGCTTCAGTCTGGAGTTAAATAGGAGTACCCAATCACCCTTCTAGAAGTATCGCTTTTCAATCCTCCGGTCATGCTAGTTCTTTATCTTTTCTTTGTACAAATATACTCCTTCATAACCCGAGATAGAACTCATCCATCTCATTCAGCTACCCCAGTCGCAATTCTGTTACCTCATTCTAATTAAAGTTTAGCCTCTTGAGTGCCCATAGTGCCTTGTGTTCTAATTCAATCGGTAGGTGACAAGCCTTTATATAGACCAATTGATATGGTGACATGCTAATGGGTGTCTTAAAATTCGTTTTATATGCCCACAAGGCATTGTCCTTCTTTCTAAACCAATCTTTTCTACTTACATTCACCATTTTGGCAAGGATCGATTTTATCTCACGATTTGAAATTTCCACTTGCCCACTAGTCTGTGGGTGATATGGAGTTGCCACCTTGTGTTGTTTAACACCTTATTTTTCCAAGGCATCCCAAAACACTCTGTTGTAAAAATGTGATCCATCATCGCTTATGATGGTACATGGTACCCCAAAGCGAGAGAAGATATTCTTTTTAAGGAATGCAATCACTCTTTTTCTTTTATTATCGGCCAAAGCAATAGCTTCAACCCATTTTGACACATAATCAATGATGACCAATATGTATTTCAACCCATAAGAGCTCACAAAGGGCCCCATGAAATCAATGCCCCATACATCGAACAACTCGACTTCCATTATTTTTGCCATAGGCATCTCATGGTGCTTTGAGATTGACCCTTGTCTTTGTCATTGGTCACATATCTGTATGAACTCATAGAAATCTTAGAATAAGGTCGACCAATAATAACCGCTCTGCAGCACTTTCCTTACATTATGGTCACCTGCATGGTGAACCCCGACCAGAGAAGCATGACAAGCTTCCAAGATATTAAATATGTCCACCTCTGGAATACATTATCTGATAATATTATCTGCACACCACCAAAATAAATATGGCTCATCCCAGAAGTAGTGTGTAACATCATGTAGGAACTTCTTTCTTTGGTAAAAAGAAAGATTCTCTGGGATGACTTCAATTAACACATAATTTGCAAAGTTAGCGTACCAAGGAACTCTTTCAAGCACAGCGGCCAGGACCTTCTCATCCAAAAATGTAACATCAATTTCAAACTCATCCTAGACTACTTGATCACCCTCAAGTTTGGACAGGTAATCCGCAACTTGATTTTTGCATCCTTTTCGATCTTTGGCTTCAAAGTCAAATTCTTGAAGAAGCAGTACCCATCTGATTAGCCTTGGTTTAGCATCCTTCTATGCCATCAAATACCTCAAAGCGATATGGTCTGTGTGCACTACCACCTTAGTCCCCAATAAGTAAGCACGAAACTTCTCAAATGCATAGACCACAACAAGAAGTTCCTGCTCAGTCACAGTGTAATTTTTCTGGGCTCTATTCAATGGCTTGCTTACATAGTAAATGGGATGAAATAGGTTTTCTTTCTTTTAGCCAAGCACAGCTCCAAGCGCTACTCTGCTTACATCACACATGATTTTGAATGGCTTTGACCAATCTAGTGCAATAATGATTGGTGCAGCAACTAATTTCTCCTTGAAGCATTCCAATCCCTTTCTGAAATCATCATCAAATATGAACTTGGCCTTCTTTGCCAAGAGCTTGTAAAATGGGTTTGCAATTTTGGAGAAGTCTTTTATAAATCGATGATAGAATCCCGCATGACTAAAGAAACTACAAACTCCCTTTACTAAGATGGGAGGAGGTATTCTCTCAATAACCTCGACCTTTACTCGGTCGACTTTAATTCCCTTGGCCAAAATTTTGTGACCAAGGACAATGCCCTCCTTCACCATGAAGTGGCATATTTCCTAATTCAGCACTAAGTTGTACTCTTCATATCGCTACAATGCTCTAATCAGATTCACCAAGCATAGCCCAAAAGAATCACCCACCACTAAAAAGTCATCCATAAATACATCCAAGGTGTCCTCTACTATGTCGAAGAATATAGACATCATGCACCGTTGGAACGTGGCGGTGCATTATATAGACCAAATAGCATCCACTTGAAAGTGAAAGTACTATACGGGCAAGTGAACGTCGTTTTCTCCTGATCCTCTAAAGCAATAGAAATCTGGTTATAGCCCAAATACCCATCCAAGAAACAATACGAACCTCTTCCCACCAACTGATCCATAAAAGGCATCGGGAAGTGGTTCTTCATAGTCCATGAGTTAAGCTTATGATAGTCCATACAAACTCTCCACCCTGTCATAGGCCTGAGTGGAATCAACTTATTTTTCTCATTCACTACTACAGTCATACCCCTTTTCTTGGGCACACATTAAACGGGGCTTACCCATTTACTATCAAATATGGGATACACAACTCCTGCATTAAGCCATTTAATGATCTCCTTCTTAACCACTTCTTGCATATGTGGGTTAAGGCAATGTTGGTGCTCAATGGTTGGTGTGCAGTCCTTCTAAAGCTAAATTTTGTGATTGCAAATGCCCAGAGAAATACCAATAATGTCAGCAATGGTCTAACCTATAGCTCTATTATATCTCCTAATCATGGATATAAGTAATTTAACTTGGTGCTCAACCAAACCCGCAGCAATAATCACAGGTAAAGTGTTTCCACTTCCTAGAAACACATACCGTAGATGTCTTGGTAACTCCTTCAACTTCAACACCAGTGTCTCTTCGATAGATGGCTTAGCCGGTGATATTGGCCAAATTTTTAGATCCAAGTCTAACTTATTGGGAGTATATGAGTAAGATCCCATTCCCATTAAAGCACATACTATCTCTTCATATTCCTCAATGCTTTCACCATAAATTTCATCAAGACAGTAATTAGAGTTTTCACGGCAAATTTCTCCTTGATTGGAACCTTTTTCTTATCTTTAAAATAAATATCAACGATGGAGAATACACTCATCTCCTTAGGTTTCTTCATATACTGGCACACATCAAATAAACTACCTTATTATTTAGCCTGAACAGTAGGTCATTAGCTCGTAAATCATAAGCACACTTTCAATTGAGAGAAAAGGTCTACCCAAGATTATGGGTACCTCAAAATCCACCTTGTAGTACAGAATAACAGAATTCGTAGGAAATATAAGTTGGACACCTTTACAAGCACGTCATACAATATCCCTCTAGCCACTTCACAGACCTATCCACCATCACCAATTACATATTTGTGGGTGTAGGGTTCCCCAAACCCAACCTCTTATAAACAGCAAGGGGCATCATGTTAATACTCACTCCAAGATTGCATAAGGCCTTAGCAAAATCAAGTGACCCAATAGTACAAGGGATGGTGAACACTCCTGGGTCTGCCTTCTTTTGTACTAAGGATCTTGTTGAAATTGCACTATAATGGTAAATATTATCCACCGGTTTGTAGCTAACTGTTCTCTTCTTCGTTATGAGATCCTTTATAATCTCAGCGTATCCGGGCATCTGTTCTAGTGCCTCCACTAAAGACACATTAACCGTCAGATGCTTTTGTATTTCCATAAATTTGTTGAACTTTATGTTATAAGCTTTCTTCTTTAATCAATGGGGGAAGGGAGGCGGTGTTTTTGGGAGTGTAGTAACCACTACCTTATTCTTCTTTTCCTTTTTTATCTCTAACTTATCAACCTGTTGATGGTTAGATGGACCCGCATTACCATCCATCTTCTCAGACTCCACTGGATAGGTTTCATTATCTTCTGCATCTTCTTCAATCACATCCTTAATGACAACTTTGCCCACAGAAGGGCCAGGTAATACTTTACCACTTCGAGTGGTAACTGCCATGCAAAAGCCATCATTCCAAGGATTTTGCACTGTATCGCTCAGTAATGTACCACTCTTCTTATGATTAAATGCTACTGAGAGTTAGCTCATCTGCTACTCCAACTATTTGATAGAAGTTGAATGCAAATTTACTAGCTGACTCATGAAAGATAAGTCATTCTTTATAGTCGTTGCCCCAGTATTGGTTACCTCAACTCCTTTTAATAGCTTTTCCATCATGCCCTCCATGGATATTTTTCCTGAACTGGTAGCAGCATTATCCTAGTTTCGAGGAGGTCCATATAATCCACTCCTGCCATTCTTGTTCTTCCAACTCCCTTGGTCCCTATTTTTGTAACCAGCCTTGTCATAATAGTTTCGACCTTGATTCCTTTGGATATTACCTCGGAAACCCCCTTAATTATTTAGATAGCTCTCCTCTTTCTTAGAATCAGAATCAGCTCTGCCTTGTGACCCAATAGCTTTTACCTTCTCAATCTTCCCAGATAATAATTGTTTAGTAAGTAGATCCATCTGGATTTTCATATGTGCCATATCCTAGTCACATTCCTCCTCTTTTCGATGTTGCTCTACAGACATACCACTAGACATTGTGGGGCTTCCTACCACAGAATCCCAGGTATGCCAAGCTCTACTCGTCTTAGTCAACCACTCCAACATATCTGCTGCCTCAGTGAATGTAAGCTCTATGAATACTCTTCTAGTATCATTGTCTACAGTTGGTTTAGTGATGGAGTTTAAGGCTCTATCTCATCGGTCATCTGGTGGTTTGGGCACTGTGTAAGCTTCTTCTTGAATCGCATCTAAGTCTCATGTAATGCCTTATTTGGTAATTATCTAAAGTTGCTAATCTTGTCCCTCAACTGTAACATCCTGGAGGGTGGAAATAACCTTTCTAGGAAAGCTTCTTTCAGTTGCCTTTAGTTTATTATCGAATCGGGCGCCAACTCATTCAGCCTCATTGTTGCCTCTCCAGACAGAGACAATGGGAAAAACCAAAGATGAATTGTGTTTTGTCCTATACCTGGGTTGTCAAAGGACTTGCAAATATTGATGAAATTCACCAAATGCATGTTTGGGTCGTCTCCTAGAAGTCCTCCAAGCAACCCCTTGAGATTGAGTAGTTGTATCATGGTGCTAGTGATATTAAACTTCACCCCGGGTGCTAGTGGTGGCAGAATAATTGCTCTGGTTGCACCAGCCTCATCCAAATCCGCATTATCTTCCTCATCAGGTGCAAACTGCACAGTAGGTTAATAATTTGCTCTGCCTCTACCAGGCCTATTTCTATTTTCTAGAATAGCTACATTCTCAGCATGCCTCCTGTTAACTGGGTTGATCAGATCATCATCCCCTAAATCTTTTTCATCAGTATTAGGAACACGGGCTGGCTGACCATTATTCTGTTGATTAACTTGTGCTCTAGCCAAGGCGGCTAGTCTGTCAGCTTTTTCTTGTTCTTCTATTCTACCAATCAGATGCAGTTCAGGATTTAAGGGTAATAACGGTTCTCCTGAACTTCTAGCACGTGGCATAAACAACAATGAGACTATAATTAACCAAAAATAACAAATAAAGGTAAAATTAAGGAAACTTGATCAAAGGTCAATTAACAATCACAAACATAATTGACAACCCTATTTCCCGATAATGGTACCAAATTTGATATGCCCAAACTACGACTCTTGTTAGAAAGTGTAAGCAGTCGCTGTCAAATATAGAACCCAACAAGTTGGGATTGAATCCCATAGGGAATACTGTGCAAACTAAGTATTATGGTTGTTAAGAGACTGTTGATCGAAGGTTCCTCTTAAAAGGGGGGTTTATAACTTGTCAAAAGTATCCAAATAAACTCCAACTAGAGAATCTTATTGCAAGTATTAATTTAATGAGATAAGACAAACTAGAGTTATGTTCACCAAGATGTTCAAGCAGTCGGGGTTGTGAGTTACCTTAAATTTCCAATTTATAAATTCAATTGTAAGAGTTATTAAATTTTACTGTTTACCCATTTGTTTCTCAACCTAAATGGATAGTTTACCCTTTAATTCTCTCAAACTTAAAGAATATGTTGATTTATTCAACTAACCTCTCATGTGGGTTAATTTTTTTTATGGAATCAATCCATAACACAAAGGTTAAAGCCTTTAGGTTTTATGTAAACCTCTTCTTTTCCCAACATACACTTTCCTTCTCAGACAAGTGATGTTCTTGGGCTCACATTTCAAGTTTGTAACCAAGAACGATCATTAATATGAAGAAGGGTTTATATAATCTCAATGACATATGGAAATTAAGTGTTTCACAACCTCAATCATCTATTCATATCAAGGATCCCATAACTCTAGTTATGGGGGCTTAGCCACACATCTCAAGAGAAGAAAAAGAAGAAGAAGAGGAAGAGGAAGAAGAAGAAGAATAAATCATTGTGTTCTTCATAAATGGATTCAGAGAATTACTTACAAAAATTACAAGAATTGTTCTTGAATCTTCAAGAAAAAGAAACATTCTTAAATGTATCGTAGTCGCTCCATAATAAGTGTGGTGCACTATATACCCATAAAAGAGACTCTACTCCACATGACCTTTTGTGCACCCAATTAACCATAAACCTAGGGCTCTGATACCAACTTACCATGACCTAAATTAGGGACTGGGCGTGATGGATTGATGACTGGTGATTTTGCCACTTATTTGAACTCATGATTCATGCACATTATCTTATTTTTAATGGATAAAAGAGACAAATTTATGGTTAGATGCACTAATAATCACCTTTTGGAAGCATAAAGTTGAGGAGATCAAAAGATGTGGATTGGAGCTGATAAATAGTGAGTTTACCACTCATTTACACTCATTTTTCATGCACATTACCTTGTTTTAATTTAATAAATGAGACAACATCTATGGGAAAATGCATTAATATCCACTCTTTGTAGGCATAAAGTTGAGAAGACAAAAAGATGTGGATTAGAGCTAAAAATGACAAAAAGGAACAAGGAAGAGTGCAGCTGAAAACCTGGACTACATCAGCCTCGATTACCACAACTGCTATCCTCTATTTGCAGTTGTGGTCAGTCCAGACGGTCATAGCAACATAATTTCAGCACAAAATTACAGTCATGAGGTTGAGATCGCGAGCTGATGTCCACGATCGTGGTTAATTGGGAACTGGCCCAGGGACAGATCTATAAAATCACATAGACGCATCCTAAGCCATATTTAAGCAAAAAAACCCTTCCTCTTTAGGAGAGATTAGCTCATAAGATATCTTAGAATTCAAGACTTAAAATGATAATCTTGGGAAAGTGTGTAGTAAGTTTTGGGAGGATCAGTTTCCTAGTTTCTTGTTAAAGAATAGATGCTTTGAATGACCCATATGGTATGTTTCTCTTTACTTTCTTCATGAGTAGCTAAATAATTTAGTCTTGGGATTATGTTCAATTAGTGTGTGATTGTAAGTGGGTATTATTGTGTTTGCATGGATTTTAGTTGTTGGGTATGAGTTTCACCATTGCTTGAGCTTATAAGTTGGGAATTGATGGGTGAAAACTCCAAATTTCCAAATTGGTTTGATGGATAAAAGCTCCATGCTCTATAAACTATTTTTTATCCTTGAAAGAAAGACTTAGGTGAATATCAGGTAACCGATAACATCCTCGAACGAGGGATATCGGGGGACAAGTCCATGGTGAACAAATAAGCCTATGGGTTACTGCCCTTTGCAATCTTAGAAATAAGTGTTTAGGGATTGTAATTTGTGTCAAGAGCATCATCCTATATATAGGTATGCTTGGTTTTAGATTTTGGGTGGTTATACAAACTTCACACTTGTTAGGTGCTCAAAAGAGCCAATGAGTGAAATTGTTGGGGTTTTATTGAAAGATTGACCTTAACGACCTTCGACTTAGCCTATCCATTAATTAACAACTAAATTCCATACTAAACCAACACTATCCCAAATGTTTCACCTCTAAGTATATATGATCTTAAGATTCCTCCAAACCTTGAATTCAAATCAAAGATATTGTTTACTGATTACTTGCTAAAGGTAGTAGTAAAAAAGGTTCCCAAACAAAATCCCCCATTTAATTATACATGTCCTTTTCTTTAGCATTCTGAATGACCTTATAGTAATTGGAATACCTATAGGTCTGAAGTCTATAGAACTTACTCCAGGAGATTTGATGTCAATTTACACTGGGTTACTTGACAACAACTGTCTCACCCCTTAATTATGGGAGTGAGTTGAGCATTATCAAAATGATGCCATTGTTGGGGAGCGAAATATAGATTTTGCTTGTGCGGTGTGATTCTTACTCAGGAATATTTAGAGTGTTGTATTTTATTTCCTTTGTTATTTTTGGATCTTTTATAGGTAAACTTAGCATAAAACAAAATAATGAGTGAAGGCACTAACCCTGTGGAGTCGGGTGTTGCATCCATTCATGGAGAAAATCACTTGAACGATGGGTATCATGCGGATGAAAATCGTACCCCACCTCACCTTGGGAATGGGACTTTTCATGTGTCTAGTGTCATGCTTTATGTGTTTCAAGTAAAGGGACTATACGGAGGCCAATCCCATAAAGATCCATATGTTCACTTGAGAAAATTTTTGGAAGTTTGTTCTCCATTCAACATTTCCCCTAGTGCTCAAGAAACCTATTAGCTTTGTCTCTTTCCATTCTCACTAATGGGTGAAGCATTGTTATGGTTCCGCACACTTCCTTTAGCTTCTCTTACTTTAAGGAATGAGCTCACAAAAGAGTTTTTAGATAAATACTCCTATCAATCCAATGTGTGTGACTCAAGGAATAAAATTATGAATTTTAGGCAAAAGAACGGTGAGCCCTACATGAAGTATGGGAGAGATTCCAAAGAATGTTGGCCAAATGCCCAAACCATGATATTTTAGGGAAGGCACTCCTCCAAATATTTTATCGGGGACTAAATCCAAAGGAGGAGCACTTGATAGAGAAATTTTGGGGGGAAATGCCCAACACTAAATTAACTTAGAGGATGTCCCAAAGTCTAATTAAAAAGGAGAAGAAAGGAGTGGAAGGCATTATTGAAGGTTGATTGATGAAGGGGAATTTGCTATGTGGGGTCCTATGGACCTTTCTTGATGATTTGATGCATGTCAACGTTGTGCCATGACATTAACTACGGTACTGTGTGGGAGGCAACCCACAAATGCCATGAGGATGGCTCGTATCCTTTTTATTATATTTTTATAGCTTTGATGGTTAGTTTTTGTATATGACTAACTCATGAATTTGTGACACTATGGAGAGCTTTGTATAAGCTTAGAAAGAAAGAAGTGTGCATAATTTAAGGTGAAAGCCAATTAAAGAAGTAATAAGCTACAAGTGAGCAAAAATGTTGAACAAAGGAAAAGCAGGGGCCCAGACATGCCCTCAATTATTGCGACCACGGTCCCTAGGCGCGATCGTGGTTACCCATTTATCTATGATCATGATCAGTCAGCTGCAATCATGAGAATAGAAGATGGGTGATTCATGGACTATCTCCCTAATTTCCTCACACTCTTTCTCAAGTTCTTGCATGTAGGAATGGTCTAATCTCAAGATAATTTGTGATGGTGCAAAGTCTGAAAAGAATAGCAGCCTTTGATGGAGTTTTAGGGAGCACCCTTATCTCTTTATTAGCTTTGATTATTCATGTAATATGGACACTGTAACCTTTTTAGTTGGGGGTGTTTCCTTATTAAGTTCATTTGGGCTTGTATTATTTATATTGATGCACACTTTCTATTCTTTTGGACAATTCTTATTGTGATCCTTATTTAGGTTGTAATATTCGGGCACTCTAATATTGTTCACATTCGCATGGATTAACTATTTTGTTCTGAGTTGGCTATTTCAGCCTAAATTTCATTAGATGAACTTTGACTTCGCGATTGGGTTTCCAACCAGAGGTGCAGGGGAAGTTTGAGTACACATGGCATCACGGCCTTAGAATGCAAGAGAAGTCTGAGTACCTATAGCATTGCTAATTTGGGGTTTTATTAAGATCCATTGGTGAAGTCGGAGTAACCATATTGTGGTTTGCCCATACCATGAACTTCAATATCAGATGATAACTTGGATGGTTTCCATGTTTAGCAAATCATATATGGTGCAGATGCAAAAGCAAATAACCCTCTCCATCTGAAAATTTCAAAATATTCGAAGACATGGGCGCGGGAAACTTTGTGAATAAATTTTTCCTTTTTCCTGTGACTCTGAAAGTTGACTTCAAAAAAATAATGAATACTCCATATTTGCCTCGTGTGGGTAGAACAATTGAATCCCCCTGACAACATTCTCATACCATGTGGATGAGGTTAGTTGTCTCCATCTCATGTGTACTTGTACTATCTAGAACTTTCCCCCTTAGTCTTTCAAAGCTAATGTTTGATTATGATTGATTGGTAAAATGATCATAGGTCATCTTATGATTTTGGAAGTTCACTTTAGCCTAAAAAGCCTACCAATACATAATAGTTACCCCTAATCACCCTCTTCGAGCCTTTGGACCTTTCTTTGGAAAACACATTACAAGTCGTGACCCATCTATTCATCCACTCTTGAACCCTATCATCCTTGAACTTGAGAATACAAATTGAGACTAAAAGCCTAAGTTGGGGGTGGTGGAAAGAGAAAGAAGTATAGCTGGGCCATGAAGTCTTAAGAAGGTCCCTACAATCTTGAGAAAGTGAAGCTTTTTGGATTTGAATAAATAAATGATCCCATAAAGGAAAGAAAAAAGTCTTTATCTTTAAAAAGAGAGAAAGAGAGAAAGAGGGGGGGTTATAGAAAAAGAGAAAAAGAGGAAAGTAGGAATAAGTAAAGCATGATAAGAGTAAGATGTAGAAGTTCAAGGAGGTTGTAGACTTGTGTTCCTAAGTTGATCTTCTACCCTACCCTAAATCTACATTACAAGCTCAAAAATCCCTTTATGATTTCCAACCAAGTTTAGTCTTTGTAGTGGTGATTGAAAATAGGGGCAAAACTTTGGCATGGTACTTGTTAACATGGAGAATTTCTTGAGATAGTGAGTGGTTGCACTTACAATTCCTTGTTGTATGATTAGTAACTAGGTATGTGAAATTTTTCTTTCTCGTGAGGAGGCGTGCAACATATTTAAGGTGGGTGATTTTATCATCTCCCGCGCAATAAGGTGGATAAGGGTTTAGCATGCATCATTTTTAGAGTGTTAGTAGTTATTACATGGTTGCTCACCAAAGTCTATTATGTCCTTCACTATTCCACTTTATAATGAGGGGAGTGGTTAGAAACTTATTTACCCATGTGTGAAATACTTTTATTGGTGGAAATCAAGCTTGAGTCTTCATGATCATTGAAGAGATAGTAAAAGGGCGTACATATAAAATTGTCTCATAATAAGTAGTAGCATTGCTTGAGGACTAGCAAGGTCTTAAGTTGGGGTGTTGATGAGTGGTGAGTTTACCACTCATTCGTACTCATTTTTCATGCTCATTACCTTATTTTGAATGAATAAATGAGACAAAATTTATGGGTAGATGCACTAACATCCACTCTTTGTAGGCATAAAGTTGAGAAGACCAAAAGATGTGGATTGGAGCTGAAAATGATAAAAAGGGGAGCAAGGAAGAGTGCATCTAAAGATGTGGACTACATCAGCCTCGATTATCGCAACTGTGGTCCTCTATTCAAGGTCGCGATCAGTTAAGACAGTCAAAGTAATGCGATCGTAGCACAAAATCACAGTGACGAGGTTGTGGTCGTGGACAGATGTTTGTTATAGCGGTTAAGTGGGAAAAAACCTAGGGGAAGATCTTGAAAATCACTTAGACGCATCCCAATCCATATTTAAGCAAAAAAACCTTCCTCTTTAGGAGATCTTATCCATAAGATCTTGGAATTCAAGACTTAGAAACCCTAATCTTGGGCAAGTATGTAATTAATTTTGGGAGGATCAATTTCCTAGTTTCTTGTTGAAGAATGGATGCTTTGAATGACCCAAATGGTATATTTCTCTTTACTTTCTTCCTGATTAGCTAAATAAATTAGTTTTGGGATTACGTTGAATTAGTGTGTGATTGTGTTTGGGTATTGTTGTGTTTGCATGGATTTTAGTTGTTGAGTATGGGTTTAACCATTGCTTGAGCTTATAAGTTGGGATTTGATGGGTGAAAACTCCAAATTTCAAAATTGGTTTGATAGGTGAAAGCTCTAAGCTCTAGAAACCCTTTGTCATCCTCAAAAGAGGGACTTAGGTGAATATGAGGTAACCCATAACATCCTCAAAAGAGGGTTATCTGAGGACAAGGCAATGGTGAACAACTAATCCTATGGGTTACTACTCTTAGCAATCTTACAAATAAGTGTTTAGGGATTGTAATTCATGTCAATAGCATAATCCTAGAAATGGGGATGATTGGTTGAGGTTTTGGGTGGTTATACAAACTCCACACTTGGTAGGTGCTCGAAAGAGCCAATAAGTGAAATCGTTGGGGTTTTATTGAAAGATTGACCTCAACGACCTTCGACTTAGCCTATCTATTAATTAACAACTAAATTCCATACTAAACCAACACCATCTCACACGCTTCACCTCTAAGGATACATGATCCCAAGATTCCTCCTAACCTTGAATTCAAATCAAAGATACCGTTTACTGATTACATGCTAAAGGCAGTAGTAAAAAATGTTCCCAAACAAATGCCCCATTTAATTATACATGTCTTTTTCTTTAGCATTCCAAATGACCCTTATAATAATTAGAATACCCATAGGTCTGAAGTTAACAGCATTCACTCCATGAGATTCGACCCCGATTTACATTGGGTTACTTAACAAGAATATAATTAGGCAACCATGCCCAGTCAAATGTCAAGGGAAAGTAATTATCCAAGAATATAACTCTTGCAAACCTCACAACCATTCCCATTTACCAAGAGAAGATTTGTCAAGAAGAGAAACCAAGTATGGCAATGAGCTTGGTAGAAAATACTTCTCGGTAGATTCTCAATCATCTATATCATATGTGTAAGAAGAGGCCAAAATAAAAGAAATGGTACTAGATTCAAAAGAATAATCAATGCAAACCTCTTATGATGACTCTAGCTCATTTAAGGGTGAATATGCTTCGGATAAGGCTAACCCAAAATTAGGTTTTGGACTTCATTCAACCCAGTTTTCAATATTAGGCTTAGAGGATGTGATGAAGATCCACCCCTTGAATAAATGGAGGATTGTAGGGAGCCGGAGTTTGAATTTTATATTTTGGATTTTAACATTCCGAAGGAGCACATGGAACCCCATCCATCAAAGGCCAAGATGCTCAACTTCCGAAGTACAATGAATGGCCTATTGATGTGATTACTTTTACCCAAGGATCAAATTCAGAAGTTTGATGTGAACTTGGGTAAAAGATTTAAGTCTTCAAAATGGCAAGATTAAAGCTTGCCCATGATTTTAACACCTCTTCCAAGTTTTATCTTGGAGGATTTGAATTTTCTGAGCCTCTGCTGCTCATTGTATATTGAACGCAAGCTAGGATGGAGATTCAAATTTTCTAAGTAAAAATACAAAAGAAAAGAGTGAAGATGACGTACTGTGATGTTAAACTAAGCGCTAGATGGGAGGAAGTCTATCACTCCATGAAAAGTAGCCCGTATCTTTTGTATTTACTCATGATAGAGTAAAGTTCATTTTTGTTTATACATGCATAATCCACAAAATATGGTACTATAAGAAATTTTAATTGAATTTGAAAAGGGAATGTATGAAATTGGCATGTTGGAATGAATAAGATGTGCAGGAAACATGATTGTTTGGTCTCAGTTACCACGACTGCAGAGGCCGCATCACCGCAATCACATACCTCGGATCACGATCGTGGATGACTTAGACTAAAAAGACCAGTCAGATGCCATTTTCCCATACACCTCATTTTCAAATTTTCTCAAAGTTTCCCTCAAGTTTATGGCTTTGCAAGAATATTTAAGGTTTTATTTCAAACCTTTGACATCATTATTTGGTATGTAGTCTCAAACTCCCTTACTTTTATTGTTATTGTAGGCTTTGGATTTGTAATTTAGAAATGAACTTGAAATAGTATTTGTAATGCTAAAATTATGCTTGTTTGTGTGGATTGTTGTGGCTAGATGTTGTAGGGTATGTACACGTCATTTGCAGAAGTCTTGAGTACCAATATTTTAGCCTAAAACTGTTGAAATTGTCTTGTATACTTTTTGTTCGATTCAATGCCCCAATGAGTTCAAGGTGAATTCCTTCAAGTTTGGGACTATGATCTCCTAATCTAGGCTTGGTTTCTCTGATCGTAATGTTTATGAGCCTAGTTGAAAACAAAGTTGGGATTAAAATTGTGTAGTTTGA
Source organism: Capsicum annuum (assembly GCF_002878395.1). Lineage (NCBI taxonomy): Eukaryota > Viridiplantae > Streptophyta > Magnoliopsida > Solanales > Solanaceae > Capsicum > Capsicum annuum. Next base: position 194,785,635 of record NC_061122.1, on the reverse strand, counting down.
GTGATGTACAGAATTGATGGTGGTGGTCTCAGGTACCGCGATCGCGTCTCGATGACCGCAATTGCAGCATCACAATCGTTGTCATTGTTCTGCGCTTGCCATACCTAAGGGCAGTATCTGCAGGAACTAAAAAATTTGCACATCCATTTTTGCCCCCAAAACCTTCTATAACACTGCGGTATGCATTTATTTATTTGATCTAGCATATTTTTGGTGTAATGGTACTAATGTGGCCAAAGTGCATTGTTTATAAAATATAAGCCTCAGAGATGGAGAGATTTGACAACACCAGATTCATGACCCCAGAATGTCAGAACCTTTATGATGTGAATTTGCACCAAACTAAATTACTCCCTGAAAGGGGTATCAGATTGGATAAAATAGAGGAAAATTTCCCAAGCTTTCATGATAGACTCGCTCAAACCGGGTGGCTATGATTTATGACGGAACCCTGCATTGCTAATAAGCACTGGATGTGGGAATTCTATGCTAACTTAAGCATAGTTTCTTTTACAAACCCAGTGATGATGATTTAAGGACACAGGTGAACTTTAGGACAGAATGGATCAATGAGGTGTATGGGTTTCCAAATGTTGATAAAGAATAGCTCCCTGCAAAATCATATGAGCCAAGGACCTGGATGGCAAATATTTTATGTGCTGGCAAAGATGTACCCTGGGCCACCACCAAGAGAGACATTTTGATGAATAACTTCACAACTGAGGCCAAACTTTGGCTGAATATTATTTATAGCCGAGTATCGCCATGCACGCATATAACCATTTTCACTGACTTGTAAGCTGAGATGGTGACCTATCTTCTCTCTGGTATTGCCCTGAATGTGGGTGAAATTATGCATTTAGAATAAAGGTACATCAAAAATCATGAAGGGGGGAGCAGGAGAAGTAGGAAGCCACTATTTCCCACTTAGAGAGAGCTTATTCAGCCTTAGCTGCATCATATAGGGACCTCAGGAAATCACATGAGAAAATGGTAAAGAGAGAGAAAAAGCGAGATAAATTCTTCAGAAATCTGTGGAAAGGGGTTAAGGGCATCTTCAAGGTACTCAACCCAATCATCGACTACCTTCACCTATGATCGAGAGTGATGATAAGGGCCCCCGCTGAGTGGTTTGATGTTGATGATGGTGAAGATAATACAAGGTCTGATAGAGAGAGGAGCTCTTGAGGTTGATTCAGAGGGCACCCTTTTCTCTTATATTATTGATTAGGCAGTGGGGACACTTCTAGATTTTTGGTTGGGGGTGTCTATCTCTATATCTGTAGTGTTTGGATGTTTCTTGTATTATTTTGAGCATGCTGAATAATGTTTTAATTTTGTTTTGAATAGCATTTTGGATATTGTTTTGTTTTGTTTTTGAGATGTTTTATCCGGGCACTCTGATATTGCTCATGTTTTATAGATTTTCATGTTTTTCTTTTATTTTTAGTGTTCTTTTAATTTAATTTTATTTTGATCTTGGTGATGTATGACTAGCTTTGCCTTATGAGGGATTGAGTGATGACATTCTTAAGGATGAAGCATCGTGTTTGGGTTATGAGGCATAAATGCAGGGAAATTCTAAGTACCCATAGCATAAATGTAAAGAATGCAAGGGAAGTCTAAGTACCTGTGGTATTATAAAGTGCATACTTGGGATCATATTTTACACCATTGGCAAATTCTGAGTATCCATATGGTTGATTTGCTCATTTTTATGCCAGAATGTGAGACAGACTTTGGTTGTTTCCATAATTAGAAAAGTGTGCGTGGTTCGGATGCAAAATAAACACCCTCCTCCCCCCAAAATTTTTTGAAAAAAAATTAAAGGGATTGACGTGAGCAACTTTGTAACAAATTTTTTTCTCTTTTTGTGACTCCACAAATTGTTGACTTGTAAATAGTGATAAATACTCTGCTTGTGTCTCTCACGGGAGGGACATTTTAACTCCCTTAAAAATAATTTCATACCACGTGTGGTGAGATTTTGGCATTCATCTCTTGTATACTTGTGTTATCTAGAACTTGCCTTGTTAGTCTTTCAAAACTAATTTTGATTGTATGTTGTTGGAGAAATGACCTTAGGCCATCCTTGTAATTTTGGAACCCACTCTAGCCTAAAAAGCCTTCCCATGCATAATTAAAATCCTTAGTTACCTACTTTGAGCCTTTAGCCCTTTCTTTGGCAAACTCATTACAAGTCGTGTTCCATTGTTTTTATCCCTCTTTTGAACTATACCCTCCTTTAACTTGAAAATGCAACTTGAGTCTTAAAACTTAAGTTGGGGTGGTAAAAGTGATGAAAGGAAGTTTATATCCACGAAGTATTAGTAAAATGCCCAATGTGCCTAAGTGTTGAAAACAAAAGTTTAAAAAAAATCCAACAAAGGAATGAATTGCTCATAAGTTGCAAGAATGAGAAATTAAAGAAAAGTGTTGAACAAAGAAAAAGAATTGTAGGCATAAGAAAATAAAGAAAACAAAGAAGAGTGGCCCATAGTAGAAAAAGGAAGAATTGTAAAGTGTGATATAGATGTTCAAGGAAGGGTATATCCATATTGTTCCTAAATGGTATCCTACCCTAAGCCAAACCTATGTTACAAGCTTAGAAATTCCTTTAATATCTCCAACTATTTACTTTCTTTGTAGTGGCGATTGAAAATAGGGGCAAGTCTATGGTATGACACTTGTCGCATTGAGGTTTATTTTGTGTGAGAGAGAGAGAGTATGTGCACTTAAAATTTCTTGTTACATAGTTGGTAGTTTAGTGTGTGGAAATTCTCTTTCTTGTGAGGATAGTATGTGAATAAGTCGAGGTGGGTGATTTTTTTCACCTCCGAAATAATAAGGCAAATGGATTATAGCTTAATTATGGTAAAAGGGGATCCACCTCTAGAGTATTGGTTGCTGGTTCTTAGTTTCTCTTTAAAGTCTTGTGTGTCTTGAGTATTGCGTTTTATGATGAAGGGTGTAATGAAATTAGCCTAGCACATATGTATAGAGTTACTTGTGGTTGCGATTAAAGTTGAGGCCCTTATGATCTTTAAGGCATAAAGGTTGAGCTTAAATGATTGTGTCTTATGGTAAGAGGTAACGATGCTTGAGGACAAGTAAATGTTTTAAGTTGGGGGAGTTGATGAGTGATGTTTTTGCCACTCATTTGCACTCATGATTCATGCACATTACCTTGTTTTGAACAGATAAATGAGACAAATTTGTGGTTAGATGCACTAATGTTCACTATTTTCATACATAAAGTTTAGGAGATCAAAATATGTGGGTTGGAGCTCAAAATGATCAAAAAGGGAGCAAGAAAGTTTAGATGAAGACCTGCAATAGAATAGTCTCAGATACCATGCTCGAGGTCATCGCGGTCTGATGACCATGATTGTGGCAGTCAAGACAAGGTCAATCAAACGCGGTCGCGTGAGTTAGCCACAGTTGCGGCCAAGTTAGTGCGATCGCTACTCAGAAAAATATTCAGCCCAAGGAAAAAATTAGAAATGCACGTGGCTGATCCCAAATTTGACAAAAAAGACTCAAACCCTAGCCTTAGAGATCATAATTCCATCTTCCCCAATTTTAGGTTTTTAGCTCTAGTCTTCTTAGCCTCCATTTTTGGAGAAGAAAATATTGTATAAATTTTGGGTGAAGAATACATTGGAGACTTTTTAAGTGGCAGATTTGCTCACTTCCATTGTTGATATTACGGGAGAGCCAAGTTTGAAGTAACATTTGCTTAATTCTTCAATAATTCATTTCAATGGAGATCATGGGTATATCTGTGCTTATTTATCTTATTTGTTGCTAAGTCTCCCTCTTGGGGTTATGTGTTAATAGGGGTTTAAGTCTGTAGGGGTTGTTATTGTTAGCATCTATTTTGTAGTTCTTGTTTATTGGTTTTATAATTGCTATGCTATTTTGGTTGGGATTTGATGGGTGAAAGCCCCAAATATCCACATGGGTTTGATGAGTGAAAGCTCTAAGCTCTAGAAAGCTCAAGTCCATCTTCGAAAAAAGGGGTTTTGGGTGAAGTATAGGAATCCATATCATCCTCGAAAGAGGAATGTGGAGACCAAAGCAATGATAGACAATTATGTGTGTAGTATTCTAAATTTTTACTATCTTAGGCATAAGGGTGAATGTGAGGTTGACTATGCCATGGGTATCATCCTAGAAATAGGGATGCCTAGATTGAGGTTGTGGTTACTAATTGTTGAACACATCTATTAGATATTTGAAATAATCAATGGGTGAAAGTTTGGTGTTTTGTCGAAAGACTAGCATCAAAATCTATAACCAAGTCTGCCCATATTTAATTTACTAAATTGATATTGATTACTAGCTCCCACATGTCACTCCCTTAGCAATGCATAATCTTGAGATCCGTGCATAATTTTTAAAACTCTAATTATTCGTAACCCCGAATTTATACTAAAAAACCCCAAAAAAAAACATTAGTATAGGAACCTATCCCCCATTTTATCTTTTGGTACCATTTGTTTGAATTTAACTTGTATCTATAATTTTGAATTAATTTGATCACCACTCACATTGTTTCTCGTGGATTTGACCCCGACTCCAAAGTTGGATAAATATATTGACGATGACTGTCTTACACTTAATTTGTTGTGTAAGTTGAGCGTTATCACGAGTAGCTCAAGTCCACCAAGGACCGGAGACCACCCCCTTTACCTAGCCAAACAGAACACAATACAGCTAGCAGTGGATGAATTTTGAAATATAATGTTGAGTTCCAAACATATAACAATATAAGCAACTCAGAAAAGAAATTTTAGAATTCAGCACATCACAGTTCACTGTAATCCATAAAGCCTCTACATAGACGAAAATCATTCTAAGTCGGGACATTCCCCCCACGATTACCAAAAGAGTACAAAAGAAGTAGTATAAGACATAAATGAAACAAGATTTTAAAATGATATCACTTCTGGAGAATGAAAGTTCACCACTTCAAAGTTGACTACTGCCAACCCAGATATCCTATCACTATGAAAGAAAAGTAGATGTGTCTTCAGTTCCTGCATCATATGGTATACAACATCCAGAGACAGTTAGCGGGGTGAGAGATAGCATGTAACTCAAAATAATGATAAAATAATGTCAATTTAAAAATCCAGTCCAAACTCAACGTACATGTTCACATATATATATGCATACATATGTATATCTATATTATGATGGGACAGGGAACCAAGATTAGTATGAAAGTAAAACACTAGACTGGACTATGTAGTTGAACCATCATAAAAAGGAACCCACGAGCTATATGGGTCCATCTTTCCCTACTGAAAGGGCCCTAGTGTGTGTTAGTTGCACGAACCAAAGGTATCAAGGAAGATTAGGGAATGCTCCAACCCCACGTCAATCCAATATACAAATAAATATCACTAGTGTGAAACATGTACACGATAATTAAGACCAACCCTCATGTTAGAAAATGTGAGTTTCCAGTATAGGTCCTTCGGGACCCCACCTTCACAGCTTAGCTACGTAACTCCCATTAAAACCAATTGAAAGGTTTCACATAACCCATCTATTTAACCAAGGAATTGACCATTAAGGCATACCATAGGTATCGTCATATCCTCATCCTCAATCATTTGTAAACAAACAAGAATAAAAGACATCATATATTTTTGTTGCCTTCTACATTTGTTGGCTTCAAACCAATATGTCTTTAGCCCATTCTCAGTATCCTTGAGTGTGATGATATTAACTGTCTATCTCTATGGTACCTCCCTAGTGTAGATCTCCATGGAGTACTCTGTGTCATATACAATAAAGTGTGTTTACAATGTTCAATTGATATTGGTTAGATGTCCAAAGAGACTGTTCTTGAACCAATGTCTTTTTATAAAGTCTAGTCCAATATATGGAGAGAATTTTACATGGGTGACTATGGATCTGCATACTTGTCAGCTATTGGAGTATCAGTCAATAGCTTGGTTAAAACCATATCATTATTAACTTTGATTATGAGATACTTAATTTAGAGTATAAAGATAAAATCCCTGAAGTGAACTGATGCGACCCGACCTGGGGCCTTGTTTTAATGGGTGTTCCAAGTCTGACCGGGACCAGAGACCACCCCCGTTACCCAACCCAACCTCCAAACGCTGGCCTTTATCATACAAAAATAAACCTAAAACCCAAAATTAAGTACTCAATGAACAAAAAATCAGCAACCACACTAGAAGGAAAACAACACATAAAAGGAGATGAAGAAGAAGATTGCATAAATATAAAGATAGATAATGAAACATACACCACCTTTAATGATTAACACCTAATTGTGTATCAACAACTAGACACACTTCACCATGGATGGATAAAATTTCATTCTTATGTGGGCCAAGGGAATTCATACTCCTCAAAACCCATTTTTCTTGCCAAATTGTCAACACAAGTGAAGAACCACCTCACTTGCATAAAACCTTCAAGTTTCAGTTTCTCTCTCTTAAGGATAAGGAGAAGTCTACAATTACAATCTAAAAAGTCACTCAATTCATTATTTCAAAACTAAGAAAAATAGAAGCCCATTTGTCTATTTATACTTATTACAAGCAAAGACTAAAATACCCTTAATGAAGGGTGCTCCTTTGGAGTGTAAAAAGGGAGGCTTGAGTGTTAAATTATAGTGTGCAAGGTCCATCTTTTCCTTCAAGTGAGGCGCCTTTTGAGTGTAATGGTTCCCTTCTCCTCCTTCAACTTGATAAGGCTTTAAAAAGGCTCCAAACACTTACCAATTTCGAAGCTTGAACCTTTGACAATGCCTTGTACTCTTTTATGCTCTTTATGCTTGTATCATCTTCTCCATCTTGAAAGGAATTTGTTCTCAAATTTGCACCTTGCAAAACAAAAGAAAGGGAAAAACAAACACACAATCTTTGTGATGGGAGGGTTAGCATTAGTACCACAAATTAAGTAAACATGCTAAGGGGGTACACTTTTGGAATATAACCAATCATTCTTTGTTATGAGTAAGAAACATCTACCACAAGCATCACAAAGGACACGACTAAGGCAAGCATCAAGGAGTGAAGAATACAATCCAAAACAAACACATATGTCACTTATTTTCAAGGGAAGGCAAACATTCAAAATTGGAGATCTACGGCTTAGGAAGGTTCCCTTAACAACACATATTCCATCACTCCAAGGTTGTTCACACTTTACATACACCCAGATATCCTTGGTATTCGACATGCAAAGCTTAGCATAAAGGGTATCAAAGAAATGAATAGCATCAATATTAAAAGATAATAAGCATGAACCAAAACTACACTTCCAACACCTCACAAGTACCCCGGGGTCAAAGGGAAGTAGTAGACATGGGTCAAGGCCGTAACTACCTACCCTTTTTACTTGAGGATCAAAATCATAAATTCCCAAGGTATTACACTTAATTTTGGCATACACATGGTCACTATGAACAAGACTAATATCATGGATCTTATTACACAAGTTCAAAGGACTATGCTCCACATCAAGATCATCTTTACAAGAATCAACACTAACTTGAAAGTTTTCAATCACACTATACTCATGTTCAAGTAGTGAGCTAATCTTAGGAGTACATGGTTCATTATACACATCAAGAGATAAGGCAACTACAAAGGTCCACAAAAGCCATGTAGCATTGTGACTCCAAGTGGACCAATAAACAAATGTCCTACCCCTACATAAAACAAATCCAAGACTAGCATGGATATCATCATAAGCAAAAAGGTAGTATAGGAAGGCATCAAGTGTAAAGAAATCATCCAAGGTGTTTTCATCTATAAGAATTCCAATGGATTCAAAAGACTTAGCATATAAGGATGCGATCAAGTCATTTAAACTCATACGGCTCCTTTCTTTCAAATAAAACATAAACTTGGCATCCACAAGTTGAGATTCAAGTAACTTAAGCACAAGTGTGTCAAACAAGGATGTACATGTATAAGCAATACCCCAAAGAGGCAATGATACATTTGCCTTAGGGTCCTCAATCATGAAACCACCTTCTCTTTCAAGAGAGTAGCTCACATACATATTCAAACCATAATTGGCAGCAAAGAGATTACAATTAGAACCATTTGCACAAGTACAATCACAATTCAGGTCTCCTAAATATTCTAGCAAATCAAGGTCAACTCTACCTGATTGATCATTTTGCATACCCTCACTAGTTGTTGGCAACTCACGTACCAACGTAGACTCACCTTGGTTTTCACAAGGGACAAATAGTGTGTAAATACTCTTGTCACTTGGTAATGGAACCTTATTCAAGTTATAAGTGCTTCCACTAGATGGACACAAATCATTCTTACGAAAAGAATTGATTTTGTCATCTAAAGGATCAACTAGTGGTTGCGTACTCACAATAAGAATTTGGTCCTTATGCAACCTAAAAACACAAAGAGTATCACAAAAGAAAGATTCATACACTTTTTCACTAAGAAAATCCGAAACTACTCCACTTTGGCCACTACTAGCCACATCACAACAATTCAAGTTTCTAGGGGTGTAGAAGATAGCTTTGTTACCTTGTAGATCATGCGAAGTGTGTTATTCACTTGGTTTTGAATCATGTCAGCCTTTATACTCCACATTACAAGGGAATATGTCAATGTTTCTCTTTGGACTCACTTCTTCATCACCTATCCCAAAATTGGGACTTTCGATCAAGGGCTTGAAGGGAATTTCCTTGGTCTTCTCCTTGGGACTTCTAGGGTATTGAACCTGCACATGAGAAGATAAAATACTAGGAAAAATGCTAGTATTTAGGTTAATGAGTAATAAGGAATCTTTGTGGACAAGATCCACAATCAAGTATTTTTTTTCCCTTCCAACTTCACTACCCATGGTTTCCCTTTTCCTTACCCTCTTTTCTTCACACTCTTATTGTATCTCACTATCAAGCTTCTCTTCATCTTGAGGCTTGGGCTCATTCTCTTCAGATTCTAACTTGTGGAGAGTAGGTATTAGATTTGGTTGTTGATGGGTTTGGATTTGTGGCATGGGGTTTTGTGAAGTGTAAGGTCTTTGGTCAAGTGGATTTAGGACTTGGTGGTTTGAATTTTGTGGAGGTTTTAGTGGACATAGTCAATCAACCCCCACATTAATTCTAATAATGTCACCCCTCATGGATCTTACGTCACCCTTCATAGATCTCAAGTCTCCTTTTATAATGAAAAAATCACCCCTCAAGTCTCGAGAAAGGGCATCAATTCGAGCCAACAAGACTCCCAAAACATCATTCCTAAGTGAGGAAGCACTTGAACTCTCGAATCCTATGCTCCTTGTGCCTAAAAAACAATCAAAAACAGAAAAGGAAACACCTACAAAATGAACACACAAGTTAGTTCAAAAGCCACACCACACTCATACTCAGATCTCACCTCACACTTGGTCTCACAAGTGTTGAAAACTTGGCAATGCTTGCCAAGTGAATTGAGTGGTGAATATGCCTTGGTCTGGAATTGGTTTTTGTTTGATAAGACTCAAATAAAATGATGCACGGACTTGAACCAACAAACTACTACGAATTAAAAACGAGAAAAAGGCACACAAAAAAATTAAAGACACAAACAAACGGACTCAAAACTAATTATCAATCTAGTAGGTACTTACTAGCTTGCTAATTAGTGATAGAGTTTAACACATAAGAAACTAAAATAAAAAAATAGAAACTAAGAAATCTAATTTTAGGACTCAATTTGGTTGTTCATAAAGTGATGACGTGGCAGCTTGTGGTTGGACGTCACTTTTTTAAAAATCTTCAATTCCAAATCTCTTGTTTCGGCTAAACACTCCTTTAGGGAAGAAGAATTTCGGCTTTAGGGGGGAAAATGAAGGTTTGAATCCTTTTTGGAACTTCGAATGAATTCAAAATGGATTGGTTCCCTCAAGTGTACTTTCAATTGTGCTTGTTTGTCCCCTTGTCCCCTCTTTCTTTTTGGAAGACTTAGAATATGCTAGGAAATGTTCTTGTACAAACACTTAGTACACTCTCTTTCTTCCCCCTTTTTGAATCAAACAAGCTACTTGAATATTCTTCTTCAACAAGATTTGAAGATGGGGGATGAACAAGATGAATATTCAAGAGTTGACCAAGGTTTGACCACTAGGAAAATGAACCCTAACTTTAATTTTTCTTTTAGATCTAGGTTCTCTTTGCCAAACCAAGCACAACCAACACAACCAGCCACAAAACGCCACAAACAAGTTGATCAAAAAAGAGATCCCTCCTCAAAAGCTTCAAATAAGCCATAACAATGGTGAATCTAGCTCAAAAACAACCAAATCTTGTTCTAAACTTAGATCTAGACCCTTTAAGTGCTAGAGAACAAGAATATAACACTAGAAACTATCAAAACAAGCTAAAAATTAGTAGATCTAACTTGTAACACACGGATCCACAACAAACACTACAAGATCTACCTTTTTTTGTGATTTTTCTTTGGATTTGACTCTTTTTTTGTGAGATTTTCTTAGATCCAAGACTTAGAGTTGTAGGAACAACTCTAATACATGGCTCTTGATACCAAATTATACAAAAATAAACCTAAAAACCAAAATTAAGGACTCAATGAACAAAAAATCAGCAACCACACTAGAAGGAAAACAACACATAGAAAGGAGATGAAGAACAAGATTGCATAAATGTAAAGATAGATAATGAAACATACACCATTCTACTTTTTCCTCTTTTTTGTTCACTATGTTTAATTACTATAAATGCTGGGCTATTATGTTTACTATTACTTTTTTGTATATATTATTTTTCTAATAATTCTTCTATGTGCATTTTAAATTCTTTTAAATCGTCAAAATTATATGTTAATGGTTTTTGAGTTATTATGCTATTTTTATCTATTAATTTAATTTTTATAGTGGTTTTATGTTTTTCCCATCCTTTTAATGGATCTTCACTACACAATTGTTCTAGTTTTTTCTTAATTATTCTTACTTATTGAAAATATAGTTATTTCCTTTTTATTTATTGAAAATACGATCAATTCTATTGTATTTTCATTATTTTTTATATTTTTTAATTTTTGTGTAATTTTTTCACTCCCTTCTATCCAATCAATTTTCTTTCTTATTTTATTAGTAACTCTTTTTGCTCTTACTTTCTGTTTATATGGTGTTGTAAACCACCAATCCATTCTAGTTATTATATGTGGGTATAATTTATCTAAAAATGACATTCCTAAAAGTATATCTTTTGATGTTAGCTCATAATTATAGATTTCTTCTATTGTTAATATTTTATCCCATACTTATGTTTTTACATTTGTAGCTTTATAAGTAATTAAGCTTCCTTCGTTATTAAATCATTTAAATATTATTGGTGTCTTTAATTTATCCCATTTACTTTTTGGTAAACAATTATATGTACATAAATTAGCTTATGTTCCTGTATCTATCATGGGCGTATAATATCTACTGTAATACCCTTCTACTACTATCTTCATTAATACATATATTTTCATATCATGTTAAAGCTCTTCTTAAGATTAATTTCTCTCTGTTATATGTTATAGATAATTGTGTATGCTCTATATTATATGGTTTTACTTGTTCTAGCCATTTTATTCCTAATATTATGTTTGCTTTTTGCATTTCTTCCTTTATTTCAAATTTTATTTTTATTTTTCTAACTCGTATTGTTATTTCTTTTTCTGCTATATTTTTAGTGTTTATTAAGCTTCTTGGTAGATCTGGGCATATATTATTGTCAGATTTTATTTCCTCATTTTTTATTAGATATTTTGCTATATAATTTTCTTCTTGTCCTGTATTTAAGAGTATTAAATATTCTTTTTCATTTATCGTTCCTGTTATGTAATATTGGTTTAAATTAGTTGTTGAACTTGTTTCATAACTTGTTCTTTTTTATGAATTTGATGATTCTATTTTTTCATAAGCTATTCTTTTTGTTGTGCTTATTCTATCATTTATTATTGCTAAATTTTCTTCTATATCTATATCTCTATAACTATAATCATTATTATTAATTGTTTTTACAATTGTTCGAAAGGATTTTCTATTTGTATTTTGTTAATTTTATTTTTTTCCGTTATTTTATGTTTTGTTGTTAATACATATAGATTTTTACATCTTGTTGTAAATATTTTACTTCCTGGGGTTAGTTCTATTCCTGATATTTTCCAATATAATACTAATGATTTATCTATATTTTTATCTGTTATTGCTACTGAATAATTCGCACTTACTATAAATTAAAATTTTTGGTAAATTAAATTTCCTTTTATGGCAGTTATTATACTTTTTTCTATAGGTTTTATAATTCTATCACCTGCTAGGTATAATTCTATCGGTATATCTATTCCTTCTCTGAAATATGCTTTTATTAATATCTCTGTACCTCCTAGGTGTACGTATTTTATTGGGTCTCTAATTTTTATATCGTTTATTTCTTTATTAATTATCCTTTTTGTTACTAGTGGTATACTAGCTTTACCTTTTGCATATCTACAGTCTATTACATGTTCTTTTTGGCTTACTACGTAGTATTCTTCTTTTCTTTTACTAAATATGTTTTTTATTGTTAGTATTTTAAATATTTTTTCTACACTTAAATCTAATTCTTTTCCTTTTATTTCATCAAATATGTGACTATCAAATATTATTTTTTGATCTGTTCCTTCTTCATTTAAATATTTTTCCTTTGTTATTATTTTTATATCTTCTTTAGTCATTTAATTCATCTAATTCACTATCTATTTCATTATCTATTTCATTCTCTAAAATTTCATTTATACTATCTTCACTTTCTAATTCGTAATCTATATAATCTATCTGCATATATTCTGTATTTTCTATTTTTATTTCTGATATTTGTTTATTTTTGGGTTTTTACGTAATTTACAATCTCTAGCTAAATGTCCTAATTTTCCGCAATTATAACAAGTACACTCTTTTATAAAGTTATTTTTCCTATATGGTTTTTTATGTTTATAATTTTTTACATAATATTTTTTTCTCGGTTCCTTATATTTATATTTTGATTTTTTGTATTTTTTGTATTTCTTATGTCTTTTTCTTTTCTTATAATATCTTTCTTCGCATCCAAATTGAGGTGTTATTTTATCTTTGCAACATGCTAAATTTCTTATTAATGTTTTTTTCATTTTTATTTCTTCTCTATATTTTTCACATAGGTTTCTATATCATTATTGTAAAAATTTTATTCTTGCTCCTAAAGTATCTACTATTTTTTGTTTCATCCCATCTTTTTATTATTTTTGAACTAAATGGTTCAGGTAATTTATTAAAATATAATTTTCTTATTTGTTTACTTTCTTCTGTATTATATGTTCCTTTATAATAATATTCTTTAAATGCGCAAGTATACTCATCTATATAACACATATTACATATTGCTAATTTTAACATTAAATTTCTATTTGTATCTTTCTCTTCATTTTGTTCTTCTTCTGCTGTTGTCATGCTGCTAAATTCGTCTTTTATAGATATTTCATATTTTTTTAATAATTCTATAGGTGTTAATTTAGTTGTAATTGTTGATGATGTTCCTTCTGTAGGTTTATCAGTTTTTAATACCTTCTTGATATTTTCAGTTAAATTTGAAAACCATAATTTCACTGTTCCTATTAGTGTTCTTTCTATATATTCTGGTGCGTCTATTACGTTTATATTATTATCTAATAATTATTTTGTCATATATCCTATCCATAATTGTATTATTTTTTCTGTATCTATTACACAATCTAAATCTAAAAAGTTATAATTTTTATTAACTATTTGTTTTGGTGTTCAGTTGTCATATTCATTTTTTAGATTATATCTTTTAAACTTATTCTTATAATATGTAGGTTTTCTTATTTCTGATATTCTAGGTATTATATTTTCATCTTCTTTTTTTATTAAGAGTATTTATTTCTGTGTTTCTATTTTCTAAGTTTTCTTCATTAATTACTTCTTGTTTTTCATTGATTTCTAAATTTTTTGTATTTGTTAAGATTTCTGTATATGTTTCACTATCTTCTAAATCATAATTATTTGTTTCTTCAATATCTATTGTATTTATTTCTAATTTTTCTTTAAATTGATTTATCTCGTTTAATAATTTTTGTTCTATATCTTTTTCTTCTTTTTCTTTGTGTCTTTTTTCATACAAATCTTTTAACATTTGTAGTTCTTTTTCTAATTCAGCAATCCTACTATTTTTAGTTTATTCTATTTTTCGTATTTCTTCTGTAGTTTGTTGTTTTATTTCTCTGTATTTCCTTTTTTCTATCTATTTCTTCATTTTCTTTTTTTATTCTTACCATAGCTGTCAATTTATTTTCTAATTTAATTCTTCTTTTTCTAACATTAAATATAAATGTTCACCTATTTTCTTATACCTTTTTCCTAGATTAGAAAATACTATTTTTATTTTTAATCCTTCATGGTTTTCATATATTTTTTCATTTATTATAAATTCTTCTTTGTTCATTTTTATTTAATTGTTAACAGCTCATATTGGTATGTATATTCTAAACTATCTATTGTTGATTCTAAGTTTGATATTTCTTCTTTTTGTGCATTTATTGAGTTTTTACTAACTCCGATAATTATGTTATATTATAGTCTTTCTATCTTTATTTTTAATTCTTTACATTTTTAGATATTATTTACTTTAATTTTTTATATTTTGGTAATTTTTATACTTTATTCATCTAAATAATATTTTGGGGAATATCTAAATTTAGTTTTATTAAATAAGTGAACCATAATTAATAAATTAATCAAATAAATTCAAATTGGGGTAAACTCCGCTAACACATTCATACTCACTAGGCCTAGATTTACATTGGATAAGCTTTGGTCAGGAAGAAAGAAACAATTACCCTTTCTTTTCTTCTTCGACTTATACGCCCACAAAATGAATGAGCCAGTGTGGGAAATGTTAAATGGCCATGAACCACACACTTGTGATGTTCTAATTCTTCATATGTTGCCAAAAATTTGATGTCTTAAACATATCTATAGCTGCGTGGTTGATGCACAATCTTGCATTTCCCTTCCACGTGGCACAAAATGACAGGATGAAATCATTGTCTTTGGCCTTGGAGAATAGTCTCATGTGTTTATGCACCACAAAAATTCCTTCTGTATGATTTCCTCCAAATTATCTCATCCCACATCTTTATATTCTTTTTTCCATAAAATAACACAACTTTTTTTTGTATATAAAAATAATTGGATTTGGCCCCTTTCGTGTTCCAATTTTTCTTAGTTTCATTGTATTTGAGACAATATTATAAAGTCGGTCTCAATAGAAAGATTAAATATCTTTAACACTCGTAAAATATTTTTAAAATATAAATTCAATTTTACTTGACGATAATATTATTTTTTTAAATATAAGTTTAAATTTATTAAAAATTTCTTTAAAAGGCTCCTTTTAATTAGGAAATTATTAGGTGGTCATAACTATACGATAGATACATAATATATCCAAAACATCACGTCGTATCATGATTTTGTGTCTTGTAATAGTTTGAATACTTTTTACTTGAATTTAATTAAAATATAATTATAAAGTAGTAATTGCTGCAATGGCATAAGTGAAACAAAAAGTTATCTATATATTAGTTTCTTATTTTTATAATTCTAATTTCTCTATTTATAGTTTTCTAGCATTAATTCATCTCTTCGTACTGATGGAAAAGATTCAATAAAATTGGTTTTAGAAGTAAATATTATTCACTTTAATGATGTATATCATAAATCTTACCAAGGAGAAGATATCAAATTCTAAGTCACCCAAAAAATCAAAGATAAGGTCAGTGGTAGGCAAACTTTGATCTCTTACCATTTTGGATGGCAATTGACAATGTTAATATTATAGTGGATGGGTGAGAGGTTGAATATGGATAATTTTAGAAGGAGTGGAAATAGATTGAAGAAGAATTGGGAAGAGTTAATTAGATAAGTTATAATACAATAAATTTATTAATGACAACACTTTAGACAGGATCGTGTGAATGACATAAATTATGATAGAAGACTAGTAAATAGCAGTGTGTTTTCTTGTGATCATTTTATATTAGTAGTCATAGTATTATTGCTTCAATTGTTTTGCCCAATGATTTCTTTTACTCTCTGTTGTTCCTTATACATTAGTATCGTATAATAATTTCTATTATGTTACTATTTATTCTTTTACTATCTATTCTTTTATGATTATTTGTTATTTTTTGTACTTCTATCACTTTTTTTAGATTGTTTTGACCTTTTTTTTCTTGAGTCAAGGCCTATAAGATGTGGGAACCGAGCATGTTGTTAAAGTTATTGTAATATTGTTACTATTTTTGTCTCAATTTTTGTGACATTAGTGAAATTTTGAGATTCAAACTTTTAGATTTTGATTGTAAATTCAAGCATAAAAATTTTAAATTATTAAAATAAAATTTATATATTTGAAAAATACATAAAAATATTAAAATTACAATTTAAAATATTAAAAAAAGATATAACACAAGCACCCCAAATTATATCCAAAATTTTAATGACACATCTAAATTTTACACATACTATTACCCACTAAACAAAAATACAAAAAATAAAAATGAGTTTACTAAAACTTTAATAGGACCCCTTAAATTTTAATAGGACCTCTTCGAGTTTTGGACAAAAGTTTGGAGGTATTTATGCCTCACATCTTTTTTAAAAGAAAAAACATACAACTATTGAAAAAAATATATTTAAAAGAAGTAAAAGGTTCTGATAAAAATTTAATTGGTTTTTGAAACTTCAATCGTACAACATAAATTAAAAATGAGTAATTTGTTTCTATTTATATTCCTTTATGATATTATTAATATTACCAAGGATAAAATCACCATTTTCATACTAAATTATACTTAAAAAGTTAAAGACACACATAAACTATTGAACTGTCATATCACACACTTGTACTATATAAAAGTTGAATTTTTTTACACCCAGTAAAGTATTATATCACTTGCATGAGGTGTGGTGTTTCACATGCGTCTTTCACATTAGCGCCACGTCAGCATAATATGAACAAAATAATAAATTTTTATTTTCACAATTTTTTTATTTTTAATTTATTTTTTTCTTTTTCTTCTATATCCATCACAAAACCCTCATTGTTGTGGTGTATCATCATAGTTGTACCTTCAATTAATCACCATCATAAATTTTATCGAACAAAGTTACCATAACAATCAATTTCTACTAATCATGTTGTTCATCCATAACCCATTGTCTCTTCTTAAAAAAATAAACTTCTCTTCTTCTTCGTTGATTTTTCAGTGAGAAAAAGATAAGAAATCTTTTTTTTAGAATGAAGAGATATGTGGAATAAATCTACCAAAGATATTAAGAACTTAAAATTTATTAGTTAAAAGATTAATAGTGGTGGGTTAGATGATTAATCAGTGATATTGTGATGAAAATTGATGGTGATAGGTGAAATTATTGTCGATTCCGTAGGGGCGGGGGATGAGGTGCGAAGAAGGTGCATTAATTGGGGGCGGGCTTGGAGTTTGGGAATGATGGTGCTAAAGAAGATGTGTTAATTGGGGGTGGATGAAGAAGATGATTTGGGAGTGGGGGTGGGGGTGGAGGGGAGTATTTTAATTTTTAATTTTTCTATTTAATTTATAATTTAGATGTATTTTTTTTAATTTAAATAATTATTTTTTTAATGTTAGATTTAGGGGGTAAAAAAATCACTTATAAGTAGTTTAAGCGTGTTAGGTCAGTTCAATATTTTAGTTGTGTCTTCGACTTTTCAAATATAATTTAGGATGAAAATAGTGAGTCTTCCCATATTACAAATGACAATAGTGCTCAGTTTTTATCAATTTATATGACTCATTTTAATTTTTAGTTTATTTCAAAAAAGAGTCACATATTTCTTTAGTTAAAAATAATTTAACTTTAAAATACTCATTTATCATTAATGAAAGTAGATCTTTCAGAAATAGCGATACTTTGCTATAAAATTCTTTTTCCATAGCTACATTTTATATAATTACCATTTATAGCCGCTGTATTTGATTCTCAGCCGTTGTATTCACTTTTACCCAGTGATCTATATTCATAAAAAATATAAATACACTATATATTTAATCTCACAAAAAATACTACCATTATTTTTTTTTGTGTTTTCCCCAGTTTTTCTTCTTCTTTTTCTATTTTTTCTATTTTTATTTTTTTCATTTCTTTCTTTTTCTTTTTTTCCCTTTTTCTCTCTTTATTCTTTAACTACTATTTCTCTTTTTTCTTTTCTTTTGTTCTTTGATTTTTTTAGTTTTCTTTTTTGTACTTATTTTCTTTATCATTTTTTTTATTCTATTTTCTATTTTCAAAAAATATGGCTAGTCAACACAAGTCATGGATGATAACGTAAATACTATAATTGTTTATCGTATTTGTAGTCACACCTTCATTTATATTTTTATAGTCATTGATACAATTGTATTTGTATTTGTATTTTAAAGTTCGCGCTTGTATTTATATGTTATAGTCCTCACTTGTATTTGTATTTTATAATTTCCACTTGTATTTGTATTTGTTAGTTTGCACCATTATTTATATTTTATATAATTCACACTTGTATTTTAAAGAACTATTTGGTATTTGTATTTTATAATTGACTGTAGATTATATTGGATTATATTTATATTATGGCTTTATTGTGTTTGTATATTTAGATTATATTTGGATTATACTTGTATTTGTATTCTATTTTTGTCGATACCTTTTTATTTTTAAAGAATTATTTTGTATTTGTATTTGTAAGTTGATTGGATATTGTATTTAGTTGTGACTATGTATAATTTATCATTTGTATTTGTATACAGACAAGTAAATGCATTAATTGTATTTTCTCGATTCTAAAATATATAAATATGTAATGTATCATTTGATACAAATATACCGTTTTGTATTTATATATCAAAATTGTCATTCATATTTGTAAATAAACAAACATCACTTGATACAAATACAATTACAATCAAATGAAACAAATGATTTTACAAATGCAAATACAATATATATTAGTAGATATTGCATTTGTATAAAAATTTGACTTGTATTTATTTGTATCAATAAATACAACTCATATCAATAAATACAAACAAGTATTCATAGAAATAAAATCAAGCGTTTCTTTTCAATAATTAAAAAATACAAACAATAGTTCACATTTATATTTGTATATTATAATTCGCATTTATATTTGTATTTTATAGTTAGTACTTGTATTTGTATGTTATAGTTTGCATTTATATTTATATTTTATTGTTCACACTTATATTTGTATTTGTTAGTTCGTATAAATGAAAAGAAGGAGAAAAAATAAAAAGTAAAAAAAGAAGGAGAAAAAATGATAAAAAAGAAGGAGAAAAATACAAAAAATGACGAGTAATAGAAAATAGAGAAAAAATAAATAAAAAGAAAAAAAAGAGAAAAAATGAAAAGTAAAAAAAGAAAAAGAGAAAAAAAGAAAAAGAAAAAGAAAAAATGAAGAAAAACTGAAATAGGAAAAAAACAGAGAAGAACAATAGAAAATAGAAAAAGAGAGTATGAGTTGTAAAATTAAAAATAATTAATAAATAAAAATGGATTATAATTTGTATTTAATTGAAACTTAGGTTAAATAAGATAATTAGTATGGCATGTTTACTAAGATATGTAGTTACCTCTTAATAAAACAATTAATAATCATACTAACATTTTAAACTTATTTTAAATCATAATTTTTTTTTTTTGTAATTTCTAAACTATGTATCAGGTTAAATTAATAATCAATTTAATCAATTTTATTTATCCCCACTAGTGATTATTTTTTCTCAAAAATATTTATTTTTTAAAACTTTGAAGTATTAGACAATTTTTTTTTAAAATAAGTACTTATCAAAAGTAGAAAAAATAATTTTTCATAAAATAAAAAAATACTTAATTTTTCCTTAAAAGCACTCTTTTAATAAATATTTTTGCTGAAAAATAAATTTGCAAATACTTTTAAAAAATTTAATCAAACACTATTTCAAAGTATTTTTTAAATTTATTGTTCGAATATAAATTATATTTTATAAAAAATATTTTAAGAAAAATTTATTATAAAATACTTTTTAAAATAAACTTATTTTAGAAGACCAAACAAGCTATAAGTCATACAGATTGGGACGGAGTTAAAAAAAACAAAAACAAAAACATCATTAAGAAAAAAGAAACAAATACTCAAGAAGGAAATTTTTTTTTTGTTAAATTTTCTTTAAATATCCTCTCCAGCTCTCTAATATTCTTCCTCTTCATCTTCATGGGCTGATAACATAAAGGTGGGTTGGTTCCACAGAGTGAAGAAGAGTATCCCTTGCCCTATTTTCTTCACGCAGAAACCACCTTTATCCATTTCCTCACAGGAACCCTAAGATATTTTTCTTCCAAATTTACCCAAGAAAACAATGGACCTTGCTTCAAAGCTCCAAGTAATCGACCTTCGTTCCACTTTCCTCACTGGCAGAGCCAACCTTCTTCGCCCTCATGGTGTTATTCTCCCAGTAACCTCTAATACCTCTGTGAAAACCACGAGATGTAGGAGAAAAAGCCTTAGAATTTCATCAAAATTGCAAGCAGTAGCTGTTGAAACAGCCGAAACAGATGTAAAACAAGACGATATCGAATCGTTGTTTTCGAGTGATTCTACTGAGGAATTTGATTATTCAAGAAGGGGTAGTAAGAACTCAGGTAGTGGGGCATCAAGTATTTCATCTGGGGTTAAGCTAGAAAACATTAGCAAGAGTTACAAAGGTGTCACAGTGTTGAAAGATGTAAGTTGGGAAGTGAAAAAAGGCGAAAAAGTTGGTTTAGTAGGTGTAAATGGAGCAGGGAAAACGACCCAATTGAGGATTATATCTGGTTTAGAAGAACCAGATTCTGGTAATGTGATTAAGGCAAAAAGTAATATGAAGATAGCATTTTTAAGCCAAGAATTTGAGGTTGAGTCAACAAGAACTGTGAAGGAAGAGTTTATGAGTGCTTTTAAGGAAGAAATGGAAGTTGCTGAGAGACTTGAGAAAGTTCAGAAGGCAATTGAGAAGTCTGTTGATGATTTGGAGTTGATGGGGAGGTTGTTGGATGAGTTTGATTTATTGCAAAGGAGAGCACAAGCTGTGGATTTGGATGCTGTGGATGTGAAAATTAATAAGATGATGCCTGAGTTAGGATTTGCTCCTGAGGATGCTGATAGACTCGTGGCTTCATTTAGTGGCGGCTGGCAAATGAGGATGTCTTTGGGAAAGATCTTGCTGCAGGTATGAGATTTTAAGCTGAGGGTTTATTGGAAACAACCTCTCTATCTTTATGAGGTAGGGGTAATAAGGCTAAATAGTGAAATGGATAATCACAGATGTAAATAATAATTGAAAGTATCAAATAGAATCAGTAATATAGCCTAGTTGGATCCCCATAAGCTCGGAAGGCATAAACAACAAACAATATCACCTAATCGGACCCGCATAATCCCAGAGGGCACCACCCAATGACTAACTAAACGACATCTAGACATATAAAAAGGTATGGAGTACGAACAGTTGAATACAAGTATAAACAATGCCCGAACTTTGCCAAAGATTCCTACCCTCTCCAAACCCCACTTGTGGGATAACGTATGCTGTTGTTGCTTAATATGTGGTCAGTGATGTTGGGCAAGTAATTCATGTAGAAATGATACCTCACTTCATGTTCTGTACATGTGTTTCTTGGAATTGTAATGGTTGAGTTTTGGTTTTAATCTCCTTTAACATCATACATATGGTGATAGTATGTGGTGGTGGGGTGGTGGTGGTGGTGGATTTAGTGCCAAAATTATGCTGCACTTGAACGTATGGTCTTTCCATCAAACTAGGTGTTTTATGTACATATTTCATAGAATTGATCTAATATTATCTGTTGGCACCCATGCTACAAAAATGCATAATGGTGTACTTGGTTGAAGGGTGTGTTTATACCCAAAGGAATTGGAATCTATTCGCACTTAGTGCTCTCTTTTTGCTCCATTCTTTAGTAGTACATCCATGTTCTAGAAATCCTAGATCCGCCTCTGATTGGGATTAATGAGTCAAAGGTCATGTTAAATGTCTATAAGCAAATATTTGGGTGTGTGGAATGATCAGTTGTAGATCTTCAGTACTTTGCTTTCTGAGAAGGGGGATGTTTTGGCAGCTATTGCAGAACCTAATTTACTTGATAATCAAGGACATAAATATCTTCAACTTATAACTTGAGTACATAATACATAGCTGCTCTCCAAAGCATATCACTCCACTTATCCCATGATATGTCTTTGTTGATTGGTTTTAGACTTGGCATATATTTTGTGTGCTTGTTATTTTTGCTTGTTCTACTTGTAGGATTACACTGAGTATTGTTGTATTATTTTTGCTTGGGGAATAACATGTTTGATTGTTTGCAGGACCCAGATTTGTTACTACTGGATGAACCGACCAATCATCTTGACCTTGATACTATTGAGTGGCTTGAGGGTTATCTTAATAAGCAAGAAGTTCCGATGGTCATTATATCTCATGACCGAGCTTTCCTTGACCAGTTGTGCACAAAAATTGTGGAGACTGATATGGGTGTATCTAGGACATACGAAGGAAATTACTCAGATTATATTATTTCAAAGGCTGAATGGATTGAAACACAGAATGCTGCATGGGAAAAACAACAGAAGGAAATTGAGCAAACGAGAGATTTGATAAGTAGGTTAAGTGCAGGAGCAAACTCAGGTCGTGCATCTACTGCTGAGAAGGTAAAATAAAGATGTCTCCATTATTGGTCAGTAACTGCAGTATGTTGATTTTTGCATATGCATCATTTTTGTGTGTGTTGATTAAAAAAAAAAAGTTGGTCTTGCGCTGCATGAAGTATGTGTCATAACTTGAGGAAATCCTACTGGATACCTGATGAATATGGAGTGTAATTTTTATCATCCGACTGTCTTTGCCCTTTGGTGATTAAAGGACATATCTGTGTCTTGTTATCAAGGTATGTTTGCATTGCAGCAGTGTGGAAAATGACTTCACTTTGCCTCAGTTGTTGTGTTAGTTATGAAATGATCAAGATCCTCGCTTGGGACTATTATTCTGCAAATTAAGCTAGCGAGATTTAAGAAAAGGAGGTCCACACCTGATGGTTTTGGCATTCTGCTCGTTATGGTTAACTTTTGTCATATCCATCTTTGTTGAACTATGTTGTACTCTTATCTTTCAGAGGTTTGGTATACTGATTTCAACCGTCTTGTATTTTTGGGTGATAACAGAAGCTGGAGAAACTTCAGGACCAGGAACAAGTTGATAAGCCATTCATTAGGAAACAAATGAAAATTAGGTTCCCCGAACGTGAAAGAAGTGGGAGAACAGTTGTGAATGTTAAAAATCTGGGATTTTCTTTCGAGGATAAGGTCAAACACAAAGCACTGACTCTTGAGTTTTCGATTTGTTTCTTGTTTCGTGGATATGTTTGTGATAACTAGTATCATTGTTTCTTATATTTCTGGGTTGACTTTTATCTTACA
Organism: Capsicum annuum; assembly: GCF_002878395.1. Lineage (NCBI taxonomy): Eukaryota > Viridiplantae > Streptophyta > Magnoliopsida > Solanales > Solanaceae > Capsicum > Capsicum annuum. Next base: position 194,762,030 of record NC_061122.1, on the reverse strand, counting down.
TGCCTGTTTTACTGGCAGGTTCTTTTCAAGAATGCAAATTTGACAATTGAGAGAGGAGAGAAAATTGCCATTATTGGTCCTAATGGGTGTGGAAAGAGCACCTTTCTTAAACTGATTATGGGTTTACTGAAGCCAACACAAGGTGAAGTTGTGCTTGGGGAGCACAATGTATTGCCAAATTACTTCGAGCAGAATCAGGTGTGTCAGTCTTTCTAGTTTTCTTTTGATCTTTGGCAGCTGTTTTTATCTTGTTGTCTGTTATTACATGATCTAGTTTGTGTTAATCTGTGTCCGTTTTTCTTCTGATTAAGGCTGAGGCACTCGATTTGGAAAAAACTGTCCTTCAAACTGTAGCAGAAGCTGCTGAGGATTGGCGACTAGATGATATAAAAGGACTACTTGGACGTTGTAATTTTAAAGCTGACATGCTTGATAGGAAGGTTTCCTTTTTGAGTGGCGGTGAGAAGGTAAGAAGATATAAGCAGATCTTCTCTGCATATTGTTGAGAAAGATGGAAGTTTTCGCTCGTTTGTTAATGAGTTTTTTCTTGGTTATTTGATCTTTATTCTCTGAGTGTAATATATATATATATATATTTTAAAAAAAGATTATTTCTTTCCAAATTTAAAGCCATTCGATCATTAACTTTCACAAATTACCATTTTCGTCTATAAACTTATTCAGTAAATTGTGTTAGCTGCAAACATGACTTGGCAACAATACCGGCAATATCTGCTGTTGCTAATTTAGCTTTGTGGATATGTCAAGTACTACCTTTCTTACCTATAAGCTATCTTGCTCAAGATGCTATTACCTTATGATTGTAATCTCAAGTGTATTTTGGTTTTGTGAACTTCAGTTTGAAATGTGCAATGGTGATGTTTTATTGTATACTTCCAAGATTACTTTAACTTTTGACCGACAGCCTTGGTGTGGGTGAAGAACAATCATCTTTTCATATTTTGAGGCTTCTGAATAAGAATGTTAACTGATAATTTATCTAGGCGTCTGATGAGAGTGTCTATTGATTGTGGTCTTTGACCATTAACAGTAACCATTTTAAGTCTCTTTATCAGCAAAAGCTTGTGTACGAAATTAGTAAATAAATGGTTTGTCTCGATTGTGAAAGCATTATTTCTTACTAACATTTTTACTTAAAAATCATCTGCTTAATACTACTCCGTTCGTGCCTGTCGTGGATTATTCTCTTGTTCTTGTTTTGAACTTATGCATCAATGTTGTTTGCTTAGGCACGTCTGTCCTTCTGTAAGTTCATGGTGACTCCTTCAACTTTGCTAGTACTGGACGAGCCAACCAATCATTTGGACATACCAACGAAAGAGATGCTTGAGGTACTTTATTCTTCTCATCAGTTCTTACCAATATTTCATGTTATCTTATACACGTATTCTTGCAGGGAAATTATTTACCGTCAAGTTTCTTTCTAATTTTTATGTAGGAGGCAATTACGGAGTATACAGGCACCGTGATAACTGTTTCTCATGATCGGTACTTCATGAAACAAATTGTTAACAGAGTATTGGAAGTAAAAGATGGCACTTTACATGATTATGAAGGAGATTACGATGTAAGTTTTTAAACCCGCCATCTTATGAGCATAAATCTTCATCCCCAGTGTTATGATTGTGATTGAAAATTTTGAGTACATTGATTAATGTTGGTGAAATAGTCACATGTAATACACATAAGTTGTTTGCTTTCATATTGTGTCTCGTTAAGTTGCGTATATCGTTTACACATCAGATTTTGATGTTTCAAACGGAAAGCATGTCTCTGCTTTTAACATTTATTTTGGTGGTGGACATGACTTCTTGGGGCTGATAGTGAAAAAATGATTTGACTTGGTAATTAGCAATAACATTGAACGTTTATTACTAAACTGTGTTTTCTGATTCTTTTAAGTGATATTTACTTGTTTGCACAGTACTATTTGGAGAAAAATCTTGAGGCCAGGGAAAGGGAACTTGAACGAGAGGCAGAGATTGAGGATAAGTCTCCAAAAGCTAAAGCCAAATCCAAGATGTCAAAGGTAACACTTTCAGATTTCCTCTGCTAGATCACTCAAAACTATAGCACGAAATAAACATTTAGGGAGCTTTAATGTTCTCGCGATTGGTGAATTCCTCTTTATGATGAATCGTAAACAATCATAGCATACTCCGAGAATAATAAACAGATTATATTGTTGTTGTGACTGGCAGGCAGAAAAGGAAGCTCGGAAGAAACAGAAAATTCAGGCATTCCAAGCCGCAAAACAGAAGTCGAAGAAATCAAAGAACTCAAAGAGATGGAACTGAAATGGTTTTTAGATGCTCCCATTCAGCTCCTATGCTCGTGTACAAAGCTCTAGTGAGCTACATTATCCATCTTCCTATTGTATATAATAACAAATAGATAAATATAGTAGTAGTTGATTATTCTTGCCAAACAAGAAGCAGTCTAATTCATCGTCTCATCTATCCTATTTTCTGGAGAATCAGAACTCACGTATTTTAAGTAGTAGTCTTCTTTTCTGGGCTTAAAGTTGATGTGACAAAATGGGGACAAATTGTTAAGAGCAACATATCAAAACCACTACGTTTGGAAGCGAATCACCAAGCTTATCAATATTAACTATTCGTGCATGTTATGTTGCTGGGTGCCTGTATTTGTTTGCGTAACGATTATTTGTTCATGCAATAAATACATCCCGTGTAAGCAGTGTTTGTTTACAAAAACTGTATTTGTTCGGGCGAAATATACTTCTTGTATCGTTGTATTCATATACTGAAGTCTACATGGGTAGATAACCACAAAAAGGGCAAGGATGTTACCATACAAATATAGTCAAATAAGGATGCAGAAAAGAAAGTTTCTCTCTGGAAAAATAATGCACACATTGTACCGTCGTGAATATTGACGTACAAGGATTTGCTGGAAAAATTCTTCTTTTGGAATACAGACATACAAGCAAAAATACAATTCAGATCTAAAAATGATTTTTTAATCCCGGAATATCCTCTTTTCTCCAAATATAGAGCTATATGCATTTTTCTCCTTCAGAAATACATATATGGTATAACCAAGGCAGAGAATAGAAGGCACAATACGGAAACTAGTGTATTTACACTTATTTTGTCACCATTGCCATCAACTTCACAACAATGGCGAATTCAGGATTTAGGAGTCCTAGGTGCTCGGAAGTTTCGAACACAAATATTGATGCTCAAAGCTTTAAGGTCCTGCTTGAAAATCAATTCACCCAACTATTTAATTGGTTTGTTGGGTGATTTTCTAAATCTCATACCAAATTTTATACATTTAATTTGCCTCAAATTTAACGGGTATCGGAGAAAAAAAATGGGAATAGATCCGCTCATGCTTCACAGAGGTACCCCTAAAAAGTTTGAATAAATTTCTGTTGCATTTATTGACCTTTATATCTCATTTTGTGACATTAGAAATTGCTAAATGCTTATAGCTTAAGAGTAAGTTTAAGGGTTAAATTAAATAGCTTAATGTAGTTCAGTGCCATTATATGGTAGTACTTCTTTTGTTGTTTCTATGCTATTACATGCAATCCAGAACTTGTCTGGTTAGTTATGCTACATTTCTAAGGATAACTTAGTCGAGAGATGAACTATAAGTTGTTTTTCTTTCTGGAACAGAAGTCACTCTTAACCTATATTAACCTTTCAAATAATTTAATAATATTCCTAATCTCTCATTTTTATATTCCTTATTTTGTCTATATTCTTGATGACACTCAAATTACAACCTTAAGATGCAAGTGATCCTCGTCAATATAGTGACCCAATGGAGGTTGGATCGAATCCTCAGGGAATAAACGCAAGGATTTCAATGCTTGAGTGTTAGAAGTCAACTAGGAGTTGACTCGTAATGCATAGTAAAACAAACATGAAAGTAAAATTAGGGGATTTATTTATTTCAAAGCTAGAAACAATTATAGTTTAATTAAATGTGGATGTGACTTGGGCATATGCCTTATTAGGTATGGGTTCATGCATGGGTATTTGGATATTTGTCCGAATTTAACTAAAAGTCATAGATAAGCTAGATTATTAAGTTTATTTGTCAATAAAACTCCAAATATCACAAATGAATTTTTTCGAACACCTCATAAATGTAGCAATTTAAACAATCTATGGCCCCAATTAGCATCTTTACGTCTAAGAAATACTATTAAATGAACTAATTCAAGTTATTGTTCACACCCCCATGTCCCCTTTGTCAAGGATGATAAGGGTTCAAGGGTAATTGAGGTTTGTAACCCCCAATTCTTAGTTAAAACATGGAGTAGATGCAGAACTCATATCCAATAACTAATTAGGATGACAAATAAACAAAACTCATGCACTAGTCACAACCTATTCAAGCATGACCGCAAGATAAGAAATTAGCTACTCATAGAGAGAGAAAGTAGAGATAATCAAATCCTCTTCAAATTGATCCACTGAAACACAAGATAATACAATAATCAAGCTTTGGATTCAATAGATCTTGAGTTACAACCACCAATTTCTTACTTGAAAGTCACTCCAATAATTCTAAGCTTAAGAAAAGTATAAGAATGGAGGAAATGAGATGAAACCCCTTCCTTTTGATCCACAATTCACGTTTGATCGAAATTAAGGAAACACCGCTGCATTGGTAACCTACTGACACATGTGCTAGCGCAGATGGCTAACCTGCGCGCCCAGGTCATCATGCTGGCAGCACTAGGTTGTTACCTTGGCCACCTGGGTGCACAGGTCTTTGAGATGCGTATGCATGTGACCTTGAGTAGCCTCACGTGAACTTTTAAGCTCCTTTTCTTTCGTTTTCACCTCTCATTTACTTCAACAACTTGCTCATCTTTATTTTTAACCTTTACTTGCACAAATGAGCATTATACATGAGAATAACATCAAATCAATGGACAATCATGATAAATTAAGCTTAAAAAGTGCTAACAAGTTGTAAAATTGAGGACTTATCAACCCCCAAACATAAAATATTGGTTGTTCTCAAGCTATCAAGAATAGTTCATGTAGATATGACATTCATGACTCCAAACCACCCAAAAGACAGATATACTAAAGATCTAGGCTAACAAAGCTTAAAAGAGATCTCTCAAACATGTCATGGCCATAAATAAACTATTTTTTCAATAAGCATATTTCTACGAAGCAAGGATGCAAGATTGTATCAAATGAATGTTCAAATAAAAAATACTTCTCAAGAGGTGACACAAAATCTTCAAAGATCATCTCAATCTTCAAATGCAACTTACTATGCTCATTTATCCAAATCGGGAGTGAGACATCAACCTCTACCCTAAAGTATCATTACCACTTACCACATACAAGAGTTAGCTCCATACACAAAAGACTTTCAATTCTCAAAGGAGCTCAAATATTGAAAGAATTCACGCTCACTCTCGAAAAGAAATTCAAGTACAATGAATAGGACCATAGGCTTGCCCTTCGTGTTGTTTGCCACTAATGTATAATTACCTAATATGACCAAGATGAAGGTTTAAGGTGCAGGAAAGAATATATGAATCAAGTGATTAAAAGACCTCCTTCAACACATTCGCTTATTCCTTTCCACCCCAAAATTTCAAATTTTCCACTTATTCACCTTTAAATCACTTTCCTTGTTTCCCTTAACATTTAGCTTTGCATTTGTCAAGCAAATTTAAAGCACCACTTTTTTTCTTCAGTTCTTTGGCCTTTTTAAGAGATGTTCTAACTTTAAGCCTTTCATGGCCCCTCATTTGTCTAATTTCTCTTCAAGTCCAATGGGATAGGCTATTCAACTTGTCATCATGTATATATCTTGACTCTTAAACATATTATTAGACAACCCAACATACACCTTTCTTAAATCATTCTAGCACATCACACGTTTCCCCCAAACTAAGAGTTTGAATCACCCATAAATCAGTCTCATAATTACACAACCCTCCTAAACTTAGGATTTCATCTATATTTCCTTACTTAGAATCATGTGATGCATCAAACAAGGTTTAAGTGCCAAAATGAAGATTTTTAAGAAGGGTTTAGGTGTTATAGCATGGTTATCATCAAAAGATAAAAGAAAAATGGGCAAAGGCTCAAAAGGGTTAACTAAGGAATATGTTAAAGTGTGAATTTGACCATGTAACAGATCATAAATGGACTCGAATCATCCTCCAAACTAAGCTTGCCTAGGATTTTAATTTGAATACACTTAGCATAAGTTCTATACTATACGTACGTAAGAGAATTATTCAAAAACCTCACTACACAAAGCATCGTACTCAGAGCTAAAATTTAGTCTCCCAACCAGTTTGAGCAATTTGAGCTTAATAAGTTACTTCGAGTTAAAGACTTATCCTTGTAAAGAGAGAGCAAAAATTAAATTTAATGGTCTCACTCAAGAGAAAGCTCATAGACATCCTTGCTCTTTTTCAAAAAAGAGAACTATTTTTTTTTTTTTCTCAAAATTATTAAATTCCTTGTCAATGACATTTGAAAGAATTTTTGAACTTTTGCCTACTCCTAGTTGACTCAAAAGACTAGGGACTTCACCTATGAATGTTACCTTATCATCCATCATGGGTGAAATACCACTTGGTTCAATAAAAAAACTAAACTAAATTAAAAATAAGAAATAAAAAGAAAGAGAAAATAAAAATTTTCTCCCCCCAGAAAGAACCAAGTTTTGAAGAAAACCTTTGGAATTTAGTGGAAACGTTGACACAAAAGGAGAAAAGAACAATGCATAATTTTTTTATCATCACCCAAACTATAAAATCAATACCATGAGAATCACACTCGGGTATCACATTATCTCATACGCATGTAATAATCCCGACAAGGCAATATCTGACATTATTATTTATATGCCCAACAAGAACCAAATCCATATCAATGTCAATAATGAATAAAAAGCCTCACGAGGGCAAATCTAAATCAACATCAAAATACAAGCCCCACGAGGGCGAAATATAAATACACATAAAAATGTAAAATAGAGTATGTTTATACAATCCATCCATCAAATTCCATCATAGGAAATAAATAAGTATAAACCATCAAATGTATAATAAGGATGCCCTAGCCTCACTAATTAATCGAGCATGTTATTTCCCTTTCCTTCTCTTATCACAATGCATTACCTTAAGCACAAGGTCCCTTTATTCTCTAAAATGAACCAGAAAATTATATGCATCAGAGTGATTCATATCACATATTTCCAAGATGAGTATAATTCCTAAATGTCTTGTAGTCTCGCTCTTATGAGTGTGGAATAAGATAAAAGAAAAAGGGTAAAACATATTTTTAGAATTTCCATACATTATGAAAGAAGATAAAGCTAAAGAAAAACTAAGGTGAATGCATGGAAACATGATCAATGTAACTCATGGGAATATTTCACATCAAGATTCAACTATTTAAAACTCTACATTTCTACACAATATTTACATTATGCCAATTTAGATCATAGAACAACCATGACACCAATGAAAACAAAAAAGACTCTATACCCTTAAGAATGACGTAAAACAATCTATTATAGAGAAAGGGAAGCATTCATGTCTCCCTAGTTACTTAGACCTCACTCATAGATTCTATGTCAAGCATTTTTACCAACTAAAGTCATAGCGTATCACACTGATCAACAAACAACTTCAATTAAAAACTACATGTTTTCCATATTTAAGGGCCAATTGAACTCATAGTCATGCTTTAAGAATGGTCAAATTATTCACCAATAATGAATTCATGAACCATTACTAACATTCAAATCATCACTTTCCCATTGACATTCTAGCAAACACATGGCGTGCTTGAAAGATAAGAACTTGTAAGACTAAGATAAAAGCACATATAAGCAAGCCAAATTCACCAATTCACCACTAAACATATTCATGGTACTCATACTAACATAATTGGATCACCCACCACACAAATTTGCAAAGAAACTTTAAGTGGGCATTTCATTGAACATATGGTGTACACTAGTTTAAGTAATAAGAATTTTCAATTAAACATGTAAAAACAAGGTACCCATCTCACAAACTCCATTCCAACAATCATAATCCACCAAATTAAAATCCAATGATCCAAATAAAAATAAAAAATTAACATGGAATATGAAACACCATTAACATTTGAAAGAGAATTCAAAGAATATTCCACAAAAGAACATACCTTTTAACTTTACTTAAGAGTGGGAATGATGAAAGAAGACTCGATTTAATGTCTCAGAGTTAAAGTCTTAAAGTGGGAAGTGATAATATTGAATTTGGGTTGAAGGAGTTTTGAAATGAGAAGAAAGAGAAAATGTTGAATTTTGAAGGGTGAAAATTGGCTAAGTTGAGTTTTTAGATTGAGAAATTACTGAGTGTGGAGGATTGGGTCTTATAATGTCTTTTTAAATTGGATTTAGTCTTACTGGGATAGGTAAGACCATAAAATGGTGACCTCTATTAAAACCCACATGTTAGCATGGACTCAAGGTACCTGCGCCCAGATGGGCATGACCTACATGCGTAGGTGGCCTTAGTAGGTTATACCAGTGTGCCTGGGCTATGTGAAACTAGCCTGCGACCACATGGGGCTGGCCTGTATACATAGGTCGCCTGTCCAGCACATGGCAGTGTGATATCAAGAATTTCTCAATTTTGAGCCACCTGCATGGCCATATACGCACGCAGGTGTAAAACATATGTCCACTAGTGTTTTTTAACACCTCGAGGCATAGTGAGCACCCGAACCTACCTTCATGATTCCCAACTTGTTATATCACTTGAATTTACCCAAAAAATACAACTATAATTCAAAACCCTAAAAAACAACAAGAATGAACCTTGTGTTACCTCTAAATAAGTGCCTTAGTTATATTTACGGCACGACAGAACTTGGTCATCACTTGGGATCCTTGAAATATAGTAACTCAACCTTAACCACTCATGGTCCACCCGCGTAGTAATGCTTAAGACTTTGTCCATTCACAATAATCCTCCTCTTCTCATGGTACTCTAACGCAATTGCTCCACTTGGATAGACATTTGAGACCACAAACGGGCCCGACCACTTGGATTTGAGCTTTCCTGCTAAGAGTTTCAATCTTGAGTTGAAGAGAAGCATATTATCACCAACACAATACTCTCATTTAAATATGTTAAAATCATGCTACTTTTTCATTTTCTCCTTATACAAAATAGTGCTCCCATATGCCTTGATTCAGAAGTCTTCTAACTTATGAAGTTGATATACTCTTGATTTGAAGGCATCCTTCCAATTCATATTTAACTTCTGTAAGGCCTATAAATCTTTATTTCCCAACTCAAAGAGTAAGTTACAAGACTTTCCAAACACCAATTGGTAGTGGGACATGGTGATAGGAGTTTTGTATGCCATCCTTAATGCTTAAAAAACATCATCGAGTTGTCTAGCCCCACTTGTACGACCAATATTCATAGTTTTCTCTAGGATAGACTTGATTTCACGATTCTAAACCTTAACTTGACCACTAATTTAGGGATGATAATGAGTAGAGACCTTGTTCTTCACCCCATACTTATTAAGTAAGGCACCATATACTTGATTATAAAAATGTGAACCACTATCACTAATGATTGCCCTTAGAGTCCCAAACCTTGTAAAGATGTACTTCTTTAATAAGGAAGTGACACTTTTGCTTTCATTATTTGTTAGAAAAATAGCCTCCACCCACTTTAATACATAATTGATGGCTACCAAGACATACTTATTACCATATGAGCTCACAAAGGGACCCATGAAGTCGATCCCCCCTACATCGAATAATTGAACCTCACAATTAGGATTAAAAAATATCTTATGCCTCCTTGAAATACCCCCTTGCATTTGGAATTAAAGACACGTGTTGACCAACTCATGAGTATCTCTATGGTGCGTGGGTCAATAGTATCCACTTTGAGAACCTTTGCAGCCGTTCTGATTCCACTATAATGTCCACCAAATTGGGAAGTGTGATAAGCCTTAAGAATGGCTCTCATTTTTGACTCCATGACATATCGATGAATTATACCATTTGCACACTCTCTAAATAAGTATGGTTTATACCAAAATTACTTTTTCACATGAATCAAGAACCTATGCTTTTGATAATGATTAAGATCATTGGAAAGTAAGACACTCACAATATAGTTAGCATAGTCCACAGATCAAGGCTTAATATTTCTCGAGATTGATATGACTAACTCATCGGGGAAGGTGTCACCAATTTTGATATCATAAAACTTTTCATGATTGGATTCAAGGTGAGAGAGGTAATTGGATACTTGATTTTGACAAACCTTTTAATCTTTCACCTCAAAATCAAATTCTTGTAAGAGCAATATTCACCTAATTTAATGCGGTTTTACCTCTTTCTTTACTATGATATATCTAAGAGCTACGTGGTCTGTGTGTATAACCCATTTTGTACCCAACAAATAGGCACAATTTTTTTTAATTTTTTAAAGTTTAATTTGGATTTTTATTAATCATTTAAATCAACCCAAACATGAATGGATCAACCCATCCACACAAAATTATAAAAATGATCCATATACAATTTGGATCGGTCCACATACTGACCCGGTCCAATCAAAAAAAGAAATAAAAAGAGTAGAGTTTCTAAATTGGAGCTCAGTTAAGCTCACTTTTATTCCACCGCCTCCTCCATGTTTGTCTTCAAGAATCACCAAATTGAGCTACTTCTATCCTGGGTGATTAACATCCTCCCTTGCTTGATCTAGCTTGATTCCAATTCCAGCTTGCAAGAGTGAGTCTTTGGTTTCCATTTTTTGACTTCTAGCATCTTCTCTATATCTGCTTAACATCTGTTCATTTTTTTTCTAGCCGGTTTCTTCAGTGTAAGGGTATAATCAATGCTTTTTGGTTCTAGCAAGTTGGGTCTCGCCCACTGAAGATTGATGTTGTATCTAGGTAACTGGTCCTTGCTCATATACCTCTAACTATGATTTGCTTTATCCTTTACCTGTATCTCCTTGGATGTGTAATTATGGTAGGGAGGAATATTGTGAGATGATCTAACCCACATGTAATTAGATACTAATAATGACCAGTCGCATGTAATGCTAATCTGACCATGTGACCCCTCAATCTACTAAGAATCTAATTTTGTTGGCTGGTGTAGATAAACTAAGTATTACTTCTCCCTTTTTTTTGAAGTTTTGCTGGTTGTAAATAAGTAGTATGTGAACTACTTATCATGAATCTACCCAGTCTTATTAGGATTAGTACCTCTTTGTTAATGCCACTCTCAAGTAAGGACATTACTGCTTATCACTATTTAAAATCCTCCTTCCTATACTTGGTAACTGATTGAGTGTTGTGTACTTAAATTACTGCTTATCCAGTGCCAAATTTTCAAGATAATATGCTAGTTGGTTACCCTCTCTCTATATGTGTTGAAACAGTACCTGCTTAGCTGATAATAACTACCATATTAGACTAATTTTATCTGCTATTTTCCATGGTACTTCCCATTGCTTTGTCAATAATTTTTGCATAAGTAATGAATCAGTCTGCATGATAACCTTCATCTGCATTGATTTATTGCAATGTCATGCTGCTTGTAGAATAGCCATAACCTCTGCTTCTATACTATTAGTGTCTTCCATTATTGCTCCTTATGCATGCATCAAATCACCTTGTGTGCCCCAAAGACAAAAAGCCCAAGAACTACTCCCACCATTTTCTTTAGATACTCCATTAGAATTAAAATTCATCCGATTCGCCTCTGGTAGTTCCCATACCACTGGTATTGCTATAAGTCTAGGCTTCATCTGATTCAACTAATTCAAAATGTCTGGCCTTTCTAATGGAAAATCCAAATCTAGATTTCTCACTTTTAATAGCATTCTCAGATTCTAGTACATTAAAGATTAGTCTATGCACTGTTACTCCTTTTCCATCATGTTTCAAAGAATTTCTTCTTTTCCACAGTTCCCATATAATCATCCCAGGAATTTTTCTGAAATATACTTTCTCTCTTGCTTTCACTTGTACCTTCTACCATGATAGGATTTTATTTTTTTAGCTCAACCCCTATATATTAATACCTATAAAATAAGAGAAATAGGACCAAGTCCTGTTAGCAAAATAATATCTTAGTAGAACATGAGACAAAGTCTCCTGAGTTGGATTCTGGCAACACCAATATTTAGATGGTCCCTCTATTCCCCATCTTCTAATAGTAACATCAACTGAGAGTTTACCTTTCCACATTCTCCACATGAAAAACCAAATCTTGAAGGGCACACTTTTTATCCATATCTACTTGTAGATCTTTTTAGAATGCTCTTTGTATCTCACATATTGCCAAGCTGTGTTCACACTAAATTTTTCTTTTGAATCTATACTCCATATTGCACTATCATGTTGATCCAACTACTGAGGAGGTGTTACTATCTGTTGAATGTGCTCTAGTGTCTCTTTTGTAAACAACCCTGTTAGTAAAGCAACATTCCATTGTCCATTAAGTATTAAGTCCCTTACCTTCTACTGTCCATCATCCCACTCTTTACTATCATGTATGACATTATATAAATCTCCAATTCTAGTCCAATTTCATACTAAATGTGAGCATCCCCCCTTTAATCTTCATGGTATAAGATGGTCTGTGAGATCCTTTACCTGAAACATCTTTTACCAACTTGTGACCCCCATCTAGTTTTCCACATAACTTCATTGGGGTGAAATTTCCTGCAATACTTGTTCATCATGTACTCACTCCATATTGATTTCTTAGTCCTGAAGTTCCACCACAATTTAGAAAACAAGGCTATAGATATATCCTGTAAAAGTCTGAACCTCAATCCCCCTTCCTTTTTTGGTAGGCACAACTTTGTCTAAGCAACCCAATGTCTACCCCTTTCCTTTATTGTACTACTCCAGAAAAACTTAGCAAATTTTTTTTGAATAGTAGATAGGATATTCTTTGGAGGATTCATCACTGATAGATAATGAATTGGTATTCTTTGTAAAAAATGTTTGATCAAAACAACCCTTCCCCCAAAAGATAAGATTTTACCTTTCCAAGATTCAACTTGCTACTGATTCTGTTCATCAATTATTAGTAATACACCTTATTCTTCCTCATGTAGAATATAGGAGAACCTAGATAATTAAATGGGAATTCCTACCATAATATACCTGCAGCCACCTCTGCCATGACTATTACACCATTGGACACAAATCCATGCAAATATAATGCACTCTTGTCCTTATTGATCTTCTGTCCAGACACCCTCTTATACTTTTCCAATGTGGAAGTCACCAATTGTATAGTTACTAACTCAGCGTTACACATAATAATTATATCATCAGCAAAGATAGATGATTGATTTTTGTACTTCCTTTAGGCATCCCAAAGAGTTTGAACTCTTTCCTTATCATCAACTCTTTCAAACTTCTAGATAACACTTCAGCTGCAATGATGAAAAGTGTAGGAGACAAAGTGTCCCCTTGTTTAAGACCTCTTGAGGATTTAAGAAACCCTTAGGTTGTCCATTCATCAGTATAGAATACCAATTATTAGATAATAATCTGAATACCTATCAATAATTTCTTCACAAAAACCAATCTTTCTTAACACCTTGTCAAAAACAGCCACTCAACTTTGTCATATGCCTTCATCATATCCAACTTGATCACCATATTTGGAGGTTTACCTTTTTTTTTTTTTTTTTTTTTTTTTTTTTTCTGATTTTAGCCACTATCTCTTGTACCACCAATATATTCTCTGCTATGCTTTTTCCTTGAATAAAACCAACCTGCTCATCCGAAACAATGTCTGGTAATATACTCTTAAACCTTTTATGTATAATTCTGGAGAATATCTTGTTCATAAAATTGCTCAGTGAGATAGGTATCAGGTTCGAAAAATTACATTACCAGTTTCTTAGGCAAAAGTACCAAATTGGTATGAGTGATAAATCTTAGAAGCTCTCCCCCACAAAAAAATTTCTATTACCATCTTATGTAAATTAGTTGATAATATTTCCCAGGCATCCTGAAAGAAGGCACATGTCATACCATCACGACCAGCTGCACTATTCCTATTGAAACCCATAACTGCCTTTTTTACGTTATCAATGGTTGGGATTCTCTTCAATTCCAAATTCTGATCATTAGTCACTATACTTGGAAATACATCTAGCATAGAAAAATCCTTAGCATTTTCTTGCTTCTTGAATTGATGTCGATAAAATTGAGTTGTAGCCTCAGCTATTTTATCTTGATTATCTAGCCAATCCCCTTCACTATTCTGAATTCCATCAATCATGAGTATTGATTTTCTTTATTTGACTACAGTATGAATGAATTTTGTGTTTCTCTCCCCATCTTTGAACCACTTAAATCCAGCCTTCTATTTCTAAAATTTCTCCTCCTTTTTAGTTGCATATCCAGTTCAGCTTGAGCTTTGAACAGATTAGACCTATTCATTCCCAAGGGATCTTCTTCAAACTGTTTTCCCCTTAACTTTATTACCTCCTCAATAGTAGCAATTTCTTGAAAGATATTTCCAAAAGTTTTTTTGCTCCAATGAGTTTGCACGACTTTGGTCTTCTTTAATTTCTGATAGAATATGATAAAGGGATTACCTCTTATATCAATACTCCAATTTTTTCTAACCACTTCTAAGCATGATTTCTCTTATGACTAGAAATTAAGGAACCTAAAGGTTTAACCATGTTTACCTATTGAGTACTAAATTGCATCAACATTGGAGCATGATCTGAACCACTTCTGATCAAATTCTGCACCTCTATAATTGGAAATGTTTGCTGCATCCTATCATTTACCAAGACCCTATCCAATTTTTGAAAATGCATTCTTCATCAATTCTGCCATTTCACCAAGTGAATTTACTACCCATAAAAGCAACGTCTTCTAAATTACATATGTTAATGTAATAATTAAAATCATTTGTATCCTCTATTGTGACTGGTAAACCTCCTAACTTCTTCTCCTCATTCCTGATAAATTTGAAATCTCCTCTTACCAGCTAATAATCCTGATTATCATTATCATATCCTCTAACGATTCCCATTATTGCATTCTCTCATTCTGATTGCACTTAGTGTAAACCATAGTCACCTTTACCATAACTCCTACTTTCTGATTTTCTTACTTAAGTGTAAGTTGCTGCTCTTTATCTCTAACCACACTACAAGTCATAGTTGAATCCATGAAGACCCATATTTTTCCTGATATGTTTAAAATAGCATGCTGTATTCCAAGTCTTCTTTTATACTCTTCAATGTTGTGACTTTCTTGAAATGTCTCCATAAGACCTATGAAACCAAACTGAAACTTCTTATGCATTGTTATCAACCTTGTAAAAGCTTTTTGTGTATTAACAGATCTAATGTTACAAATTAGTGCATTCTTTTGGACACATATTTGTCAATATTACTCCTTGTTTTATTGAACTTTCTACTACAGTACAAGCTTTATTCATTCTTTTCTGGTTGTGCTTTCCCTGCTTTGTCTTTAGAGCATGGATTTGCTTTGGGGACAAATTTCCTTCTATTGTTGCATTTTCTATATTATCCCCCTTATCTTCATCATCCATATCTTGTTTCTTGCTGTTGACACCTTCAATCACATTCCCTACTTTAATTTCCAATGGAATAATATCCTTCAACACTACTTGATTTTTATTCTCTTTATCCTCCATTATAACCATTTGCTTCTTTGCATCATCCTGGTGATCTATATTATCTTGTGTAACTTGATGCTCCTATTATTTCTGAGATGTTTAATCTAATATTTTTTATTCTTCTACCTATGATTCCCTTTTCTTAGTATTACTGTCCATATAACTCACCTGATTTTGCTCTTCATCACCCTTGTTGCTAATTTGGTTCTCTGATTCTGTATCTTTTTCTAACTTTTCACAACTCTTAGTAACCAAGTCCTTTGTACTTTTCTACATTTGTCCCTTACTGGTACTGTTGTTCTCCTCTGCTTATACTTGTTTCAAAACGTCAAAAGCATTTGAGTTTTAAATTTCTGCCTCCTTGTTTGATTTCTCTCCCGATATATGATCATACTTATCCTTCTTATACTTATTTCTTCTTAGCAACCATTGATAATTATTGGTATTCATTCCTCCAGCTACTGCATCATCCTGCCTTGGTTCTTTGTTGTTCTTATTCTCCTTATCTTTGCCTCTATCAACTTTGTTTATTTTTTTCTGCTTAAATAATTTTGGATGAACATTCTAGAAAGTAGCTTCATCATGTCCTTGTAAGCAACACTCTTTACAGTATTTAGGTTTATGATCATACTGTATGTGTATCTATTTTGAGTTTATAGTACCAGTACAATCATCTTTCTTATTAATCTTAACTATGTGAGCTAATTTAGCTATCAAAACCTTGATTCTAGCACCACTTGGTCTCATATGATTCTTTGTGGCCATATCTACAATTAAAGGTTTACCTACTGTAGAAGTAATCGAGAAAATAGACTCCTTTGCAAAAAAGTTTGGTGGTAGATCCGGTAATGAAATCCATGCAACTCCTAAAGTGGTTTCAATATTAGGTTCAAACCAAGGATCCCATTTGAGAGTTCTTATCTGCCATAACCTATCCTTCGCCTTAATATAATATGCAGTGGTTGATAACGATCTCACATAATATTTCATTTGATTCAAATATATCAAAATATGCCTTGCATCAAGTACTCCTATTATACACTTTCCTTTGATTCCACTCTAATTTGGAATTACTCTCTGTAGCTCATTCACGTTTGGTTTACCATATGAGAATTTTCCCAATAATTGCATGTTGAAGATTCTTCTGGATTATCATATTTTGAACCTCGAAAGCTTTCCATATGAAGCTTATCTCACCATGCAACATTATCACCGGTTTAGGATTAACCCTAATAATCTCATGCACATAAGGTTTAGGTTTCAATAAGTTAACATATTTTGGAACCGTAACTTTTTCTTTAGGTTCCCCTTTCATAATATGTTTTATAGTATCCTATGGTAGGCTATTCCCATGGGATGAAGTGGCCATATGATTGGAAAAGTGTTGAAAAATTAGATGTTTTTTGCACGCGCCACCTAGGATTTTTTCAAGGGTATAATTCTTACCACCCTCTATTTTTTTTAAAAAGCATACACCACTGCAAGAAACTCTTGTTCCATAACTGTGTAATTACATTGGGCATCATTAAATGATTTTCTTGCTTAGTAGATTAGATGGGATAAATTTTCTTTTCCTTGGCCCAACACTGCACCTAAAGCAACACCACTCGCATAACACATTACTTCAAAAGTCATGGACCAATCTAGAGCTACTATGATAGAAGCCAATATAAGGAGATCCTTGAAATGATTAAAAGATCTTAGACAATTAGCATTGAATTAAAACTTCATCTCCTTTTTAAGGAGTTTACACAAAGGATGGGCAATCTTTAAAAAGTCCTTAATGAAATGCCTTTAGAACCCGGTGGGACCAAGAAAAATTCTAACAACCCTCATAGATATAGTTGGAGAAAACTGAGCAATCACTTTAATTTTTGCTTGATCGACTTAGATAACTTTTCCCAAAATCTTATGACCTAGCACAATGCCTTCCTTGACTGTTAATGACATTTTTCCAGTTCAACACAATATCGGTCTCTACACACTACCCAAGGACCTTACTCAAATAATTGAGGCATAATTCAAATAAGTTACCAACCATGGAGAAATAATCAATGAAAACTTTTATGGTATCTTATACCATTTTGGATAATATAGACCACATACACCATCAAAAGGTAGTGGGTGCTTTGCATATCCCAAAGGGAATGCGTTTGAAGGCAAGGTCCCATAGGGACAAGTAAATATGGTGTTCTCTTAATTATGTGGTGTAATATAAATTTGATTATAACTTAAATATCCATCAAGGAAACAATACCATCCATGCCCGACTAATTGATCCAACATCTGTCCATAAAAGGCATAAAAAAGTAATTTTTCTCGATCTAAGAATTCAATTTACGATAATCCATACATTCCCCCCAACTCATAACTGAACGGATGGGCTATAATGACCTACTAGATCATTCTTTCAATTTATGCATATTTATAATATTCTGAGCCTCTCCACTGTGGCTATAGTCATTTATAACTTGCCAGAACTATTGATTTGATAATCGGATTGTTCGTTTGGATTTTAGACTTACTTCTCTATTTTAGAGCTTTTGATGTTAAGGCTTGGACCAAAAATACTAGTATATGACTTTGGATGAGAATTTTGACAGCTCCATCAACTCCAAAATATTTATTTTAGGCTAGGAGGATCCTTGGTTCAAGTCCCAAGGCTACCAGGCTCATTTTGTGTTATTGGATGGATTATATGAAAAATGGAACTATAGGTGCAGGCCTATTTTTATTTAGAATAATCTTGGATGAATGTTTTATGGTTCTACTAAGTCTGGATTTGAATTTAGTATAGTAGCATAGTTATTTTGCATGTACGGGGTTCTGAACGAACCTCGAGCACCCAATTAGAGTCCATTTTGGACTTAGAAAATCTGAGGCATTAGCTTACTGGTGCAACTGCTTAAGCGATCATTTACCCGCTTAAGAAGTCATTGCTTTAGTGACATTGGGTCCCTTTAGTATCCTTGGCCATTAGGCTAAGGGCCGCTTAAGCAGCCTAGGCATCGCTTAAGTAATACTCATGCCCTGTGCCAGACCGCTTTAGCAGCTGAGGAGCCTCTTAAGCGACTGGGTAACCGCTTAAGTGGCTCTTGGGGGATTTTAAATCTCCTTTCTCACTCTATTTTTCGTCATTTACTTCACTATTTTTACACTATTTTGAGAGCTTGAAGAGAGGAAAAAAAGTGTGGAACCATACATTAAAGCTAGGGTAAGCTAACCTAACACTCTTTGGTCATTTCCTATTAAATTTTTTGTCAATTTCCATCCTATTTCATTGCAAATTTTTAGAAATTAGGTCCCTCAACCTACAAACTTTAGGGATAACTTAGGCCTCAATTTATACACAATTTGTTCTCAACTTTTGAGCATACATTCCTTGTCCTTTGAGGGACCTCGTGATAGATTTAATTTTGGATTTAATATGTGGGTCATACTCATTTTTGATCCAAGTTTTGACCTGACCTCTTTTTTTGCAATATGGGTCTTGTTTTACTCCCAATGTCTTTTAGATTACTATTTTGAAAGCATGGTGGCATTTTAGGATCGTGGAGCAAAGATGAATAATTCGTGGATAATTCAAGAATTTGTAATACGACATTGAGGTTGGCTTCTTTCTATTCTTCTTCATGAGATACTATTATATATATATTGCATGTTAGGTATGAATATTAGGATGTGATTATGAGTAGGCACCACGAGCATAAATTATGAGTTCAGGGGATAAAAGGGAGAATCGACGCCTAAAATGAAATAATTGTTATGCCTATAGGATCCTATTACCTTAGGTTACTAGCATGTTTGACATAGATAAGTCTAAGGACCATTTAGTATAAGTATTACTACTTGAATTAGTGAATTATCATAGTTTCCCAGATTATGGTATTATGGTTATGTTGGTTATATATTATTGGGTCCAAGTCCATAATGATGATATTAGTTAAACTTTAGGTGAGTGATTTATCATTGTAAAAGGCGTAGCCATTATCTATGGACGTTTAGATTCTTATAGTTATATTGTTTCGATATTGGTGATGGCATGCATATAGTCATTACATTCATTCTTACTTAATGGTACGATACCAACTAAAAACATAGTTTTACTATTTTTCCTAAAAATGGATTTACTCCGACTTTTCACTTTTAAAATGGATTCTTTCATTACAAAAATCATACCCCTTGATGGATGATTTATGAACTTTTAAAACTAAAAATGACCTTTTAGTGATTTGACCGAGATAGATTTTGGTCCATAGTTTTACCACTACTATTTACTTTGATAGAGAGAGATTCTGACCCTTTCCACACTCTTATGATGATTTAATTTTGGAGTTAATTTGAGCAATGGATTGATAGATTTTCACTCTTTTATCCATGGTTTAAATTCATGCATTTATTATATATGCATCACTCCAGTAGTGGTTAGAGTAGATTGATGATGATACTAATGATGATTGGAAATCTTGCATTAGGACCAAGTTGCTATATACAGATACTCCCAAAACCCCTAGGGGCCCCTTCATTCTTGATCCATCATGCCAGAGAAGAGAGGTCATTGTTGTTCCTACCTTTGCTAGCCATCGAGCTGGAGGAGGTGTATACACTGGGTTACTTTATGGCACTTGGATTGGTTATGGTATTATGGACTTACTTGCATTCATTTATGCATGTGCATAACCTATCACCAGTATATTAATTGGTCACTATATCTATTAGGCTTATGGGGGTTGCATATGTATAGGTTATGAGTGTTGTTTGCTGTGTACTGTGTGATGAATGAAACTTCTACTTTATGAGACCCGATTAAGGTATTATTTATTTGAAGTAGCCAATTACTTTATTATTATTATTATTATTATTATTATTATTATTATTATTATTATTTATTTGTGGTAGGTTAATTAAGGACTGGTATTAAGATTCTGTATAATTCTATTCCTTCTTCTTATGGTTATTTTCTTATAGATAATTATCTCATGTTTAGATATTTGGATTAAGGACCCCAATTATACCAACACTAGTTCCTAGTATGATTATGTGGCCTTAAGATGTTAGTATGATTACCTTAGGTTAAGTTCTTCTTGTATATATACATATGTATCTAGCTATAGTATTATTGTGTATCCCTCTCTTCCTTCATTAATTCATGTTTTATATCCACTCCTTGGCCTTTTGTACTACCATATATCCCCCTTCTAACCTTTATTTATATATTGGCTAGTGATATGTGGTATAGTGCTTTAGTGTCTGAGTTCGGCTTGGATAGGATAGTTCATCCTATTGCCACCCTAGTTTTATTATGTTAGCTTTTCAGATATTTGGCTATAGTTTACATTCCTGCTTACATGTTATCTATGTTTTTATTATCTTTGGAGATCAGTCGGAAGTTGCCCACGGAGTACCACTATTTGGTACTCATATTGTACTCTGCAGCCTATAGATCACAGTACTAGTTCTCATTATTGTTGTGGGCTACATGCGGAGAAGCTATGGATTAGAGACTTAGGGTGAGCTTCTGGTGTTTAGAGTATTACTAATCTACCTCTTATTATATTTATTTCTGGGACTGTCTTTCATGTATTATTCTTTTATTATATTTATTTCATTGTCTTCATTCATTTTTCTTGGTAGTCCATTACTAATAATTCTCGACTATAGGTTGGCTTACCTACTGGTGGGTTATAGTAGGTGACATCATAACTTAAGAAATTGAGTCGTGATCAATTGGTATCAGAGCGTAGGTTTACAATGTGTTGGTACAAGATCTTAGTGTCTAGTAGAGTCCTATAGATTGTTACAAAGATATATGTACTCTATCTTTGAGAGGCTATAATAAATTTAGAAAATTTTATTCTTGACTCCTTATCGTGTGTTCGTATTTCTACAAACCTCAAGTACATTTCTTAACTTTATTCTATCCCAAATATATGATATGAGGTTATCAATAAATATAGACTGTACTTTGACATGTATTTCTAGAGTTTTAGCACAATATCAGACTAGGGAGTCAAAGATTGACATCAGGGATATTTAGCTCAGCTGGAGGATTCGGGGCCAGTCCAGGCTCTGGTAGGGTTCGTGATTACTTTATTATTTAAAGATTTAACACTGTGGATTTTGAGTCTTCTTATGGATACCAAACAACTAGAGATGACCTTCGATCCATCGAGTAGTTCTCAGGCCAGTGTTGGGTTTATTGGTGTTTACAGGGTTCCTTATTAATTTTGGAGTATGAGATTGGGTTTCTTTAGAGACATATTCCTATGCTTTATCCTTCAGTGTTTGAGATGATACATGGTTTTCTTGTAGGATTAGCTTTGCCACTCTATTTAGTATCGGAGTATTTGATAACAGTTGGTCTTTCTTCTCTCAGGTTATTAATTATGCAAGGGAAATAAAGAGAGCATATATTAAGACTTATAGAGGTAGCAGTAAGAGGCTATGTCATTAGTACAGTGCTATTAGTATTTCATCCAAGAGTGAGAATCCTTTTGGAGAAGATCAACTTTGCTTGCAACCTGTCAGGTCTACACAAATAACATCCCTAACTATAGATGGCTCTTAGATGATTCACGGTAATCACAACGAGTAGAGTTTTTATCAAACCTTGTAGAGTATTTACCAAGGATCTTTAGGCTACTGTAACCATTCTGGATTGACATAGGCAGTAGCTTAGATTGTTTTAGGATCTTGTTTTTATTGTGGCAAGGTCGGTTGGTCTAGAGAGTGCCCTAAATGCAAGTTGGTTGTTCAAATAGAGGTAACATATGTTCTTTGCCGGCCTAAGGCTCCTGATGTATGTTTTAATTGTGGGGATGATGGTCATCTCCGTAGGGAGTTCCCTTAGTGTTAGTTGGTTAGCTTGTTGGGGTCAACTTATTTCTCACTAGTCCAGATCTTCAAGGGTTTGCTATAACTATAAAGAGATCGATCACTAGTATAGAAAATGTCCCCAATGTGGGATTATTAGTCATTCATCTTATCCATATCAGTCTCGTAGTATTGTGACACCTTTAGTTAGAGGTAGTGTACTTAGTACCTTAGTTGCTGATCCAGACACCCAGTCAAAGTTTGGATCTACTCAACTTCATAGTATGTCAAGCATGTGACTTTAGATTCTACCGTGATAGGTGCACCTTTTATTTTCTTCCTTTAGATTTAAGTATATTAAGGTTTTTATACCCATTGATAGTTATGTTTCGTGGTAGGTTTATATTAATTATTGTGTTCCTTGATGTAGAGTTCATGATTATATTACTACCCCCATAGATAATTTCTTTAGTAGTGGATAGAGTAGATTACTATTGATATTTTCCTTGGGGTGTAGCATTTAGGTTCGAGTCCCATTTATCATGGCATATTGGTCTTCTAATGGCCCTAGAGTGGTACTTGTCATTGATTTTTTATTTTGGTACCACCTACTATTTATATTTATATTATTGTTGTTATTATTTTTATTATTTAATGATTAGTTGATCCTCGCTTGATAGATGGCTAAACTATTATTATCTAGTTAGAATCCCCTTTCTTGTGATTCTTGTTTATTGGCCTGGGTGTCTAGATGAGTTGAATTATTCTCTCATATAGAAAGGTCAGGTTAGTTCTTTTCCTCCTTTATTGGTGATGTGGGTTGGTTGGTGAGTGGTTAATGGCAGTGAAGTTGGCATTTTGTAGTTCTGTTATGGTTCTTGCGTTGGCAATTTGGTTATATTACCTATCTGGAGTTTGAGATTCTAGGACTTGCCTCCTGGTTTACTGAGATTTCAATATTGTTTTTCTTTCACTATAGCCTATTTCTGGGTTTGAACAAATTAGGATTAGTTTTTTTTATTTGACTAGTTCATCGTTCGATAGTAGTCTTGGTGTTGATATCGAGAGGTCTTGGCCTTCTCCTTTAGGTTTTTTGGGTTCATCTCTTGGTGGTAGCTTGATCTTGATATTTTTGTGGAGTTAGATACTTTATTATTTCATGATGTGGTTCTTTTTCAAGTGGATACATATAAGCTTTCCTGTAACCACTTGTTAAGTTGGCAGATTGGGTATTCATTGCTAAGATAGAGTATTGGATTGGCTAATTTTTGGAGAAGGTTGCATTTTTCTGAGTTGATAGACTTTTGGATATCATAGATACTACGTGCAATATTGGTGAGTTCTTGAGTATGCTTTTAATGATTAATTCCCTCAAGTGGATTCGGAGTTGATTGATGTGCTTTTAGCCTGTGGTTTATCCTCCATTGGGATTTTGGAACTCAACTACTTTTTGATTTTGGCTCTGGCGAAAATCAGTAGAGTTTTGTCTGATTTGAATAGTGAGATTGATTTGGGTGTTTGGCCTTAGTTCAGACTTTTTGACTTCAGTCTTGGATTGGACTCCTTGGAATAACGGCTTGAAGGTTATGATAGATTTGGAGTATGGATGCTTACCTTTCTACATGATTGGTTTGGATAGTTGAGATCGGGCGGTTCAACCTTGGTGTTGAGATTTCAGCTGGGGGTTGTAGAGTTTGGGTGGAACTTTTATTTTCAGATGTCTCAATTGGGGTTTCACCTATATACTGGCTAAGCCTACTCTTTAGCTACTGGTTCAGTCTTCTTCAATTTGGGGGGATTGTGGTTGATAGATATTCATCTGGTAGTCCATTAGCACGGTCTTGGTTTCCTCTACACTTGACTTTCATTTTCAATTTTTGTTGGAATTTTGGGGTGGTCTATTCAGTAGTAGTATGCTTGTGTTAGATTTTGCATGGCTTTATCTTCTGTTGATGGGACATTCGGTAGAAGATCATTTGGTTTTAAGAGTTTGTGCTTCAGACTCCCGATTATCCATTTTGAGAGCATCCAACCCCCCCGTAGCATTGGCATAGAATGCACACTTTGGTCATCTACGTGTTCTACCCAGGTAGCACCTTATTGGCTTATCCTTATGATGGCTATTATGGCTTTTGGTGGATCAGCTTCAGTTTGTTGAGGTTACTGTGATGGGGTTGTGTGGACAAGACTCGAGTGACCTTGTTCTTAGTTTGGAGTGGATAATAGGGTTAGAAAGGAAATATAAGGTTATATATAGATATTGGGGTTGGTTGCAAGATTCTTGCCTTGGATTTCCTTGGCTTGGTGTTGTGTCCTAGAGAACATGCAAGTGTACGTGGTCACCCAATTTGTAAAGTTGCCTTTACAATACAAGTATCCATCCCACAGGGACTTGTGCTCAACAACAATCTAATTCTAGCAATGCTAATGAATTGAAATAAGTGTTGATGTAGCCAATAATGTAGCCAATAATGTTGATGTAGCCAATAATACTTTCTGTACTTTCCAACCTCTTCAACAAGTTCATGATAGAGATTCGACCTATTCCCTATGGGTTGGACCCCAACTTTTTTGGGTTCTTTATTTGACAATGACAGTGTTATATTGTCTTGGCAGTGTAATTTTGGGTAGCATCAAATTTTGACACCATTGTCGGAGAATACAGTTATGAATTAATTGATTGAATTTGTTGTTTTTCTTTTTTCTACTATTCTTGGGAATATGCTGGTGTATGAACATCAAATTTTGACACCGTTGTCGGAGAATACGGTTATGAATTAATTAATTAAATTTGTTGTTTTTCATTTTTCTACTATTCTTGGGAACATACTGGTATATGTCAAATACTCAAAGTTAAGGAAATCCTTGATCCCTCTTGATCCTGAGCTGGAAAGAACCTTACAACAGAGTCGTAAGATGGTAGAGCATAAGCATCAGGTTTATAATGACCCTAATCTAATTCCACCACCTTTTCATAATGTTTAAGAAGCAGCTATGCAAACCACCGTATGGATACTAGTTAAAGAGAATGTGAGGAGGGAAACTTCCCAGCATGCATGTCAAGAGTAAAGAGTGAGATGTGAAGAAGATCATCATTCAACACTCAACAAAGATAGAGTTAGAAGGGATAAGGTTCTCCTTCTTTCAATTTTTAGTACTTACCAAGATTTGAATATCCATAGGAATATTTAGGGTATGTTGATCCTATCGAGATATTAGCTATCATACTCCTGAGTTTCCCCAAGGGGTGAAGTTTGACATTACGAGTACTATAATTCTGCTATTTAATCTAAAGGGTGTGTTGCTGGTTTGCTGACTAAAGATTCCAACTTGCACATCATGATTTTTTTTGGGATTTGCACTTCATATATTTACCTAGGGTGAGTCAGAGTTCTTTGAGACTCAGGTTGTTCCCAGTTTCTCTTATAGGAAAAATGACATTATGGTTAGGGGAACTACCTCGTGGGTCCATCACTGATTGGAATGAGCAGCGGAAACAAGTCTTGGACCAATTCTTCTCGCTTTCTAGAATGTTTAAGTTGAAGGATGAGATTTATAATTTTAGGCAATTGCATTTAGAATTATTGTATGAGATAGGGTTAAGGTTCTAGAAGAAGTTGATGCTTGTGCCCAATAACAGAACTTCCGGGAGGAATTTTCTTGAGATATTGTATAGATCCCTAAATATGAACATCAAAGTTTTTGCTGATACTTTTACTGGTGGGGCTTTCTTGAGCCTTCATTGGGAGCTAGCGTTAGAAATATCAGATCCGGTTCGAATACTAATCACGGGTTTCATACTTGGGAGGTAGAAAGAAGAGCCGATACTTATGCTATTGGTGCTTCCATTAAGTAGAGAGCCCTAGATAGTATAATTTAAATCAGAGTCAATTAAATCAGCTAAGACATATTTTCCTCTCGAGGACCCATCTATTTTATTTGTGTACAGAGAGGGCACAAATCTTACAGTTGTAGGCATAATCCTAAAAGTGTGTGGGTTTGGAAGCCCAAAGGAAGCACATCTAACCTGCAATGATCTAAGACCACTTGGGTACCTAAGCAGAATTAATCTTCTTATTTTACAGTAACACATCTGCGAAAACCATAAAAAAGGAAGTATAGGCACCTGATAGTGGATGTTCTAAATACATGATCGAAAAAATTAGGAAATCTCCTATTCTTTAAAGAATGCAGGTGGAAAATCAATCAAAATTCAGTAACAATGCCTGGGGTAGTGTCATCAGATTCGACTCAGTAAGAGATTTATAATTCGGATATATTGCTCGCACAATGTCTGAGACATCACAAGAAAAGTTGACTATATCCCCTTCAGAGTTGACTCTTATATCTGAAATGATGAAACTGAACAGAAGATAGAAACATAACTCAAAGCTATTCCCTCCAAGAGGGTACTGACTATAATAGAATCTCCGTCCCTATGACAAAGTCAGAATTAATATGAATCATCTTTATCAGTTGCTACCCTCAAACATTCTAAGATGATTCATATGGTTTTATTCAAAAAGAAATTCTCTTGAGTCAATTTCTAGAATTTGAAAATCTGTTATACCCAAAACTATTTTTTTAAAATTAAGAAATTGATTTTTTTTTTAAAAAGGAGGGGGAAATTTTGATATATTTTTGAGTTTTTTTAAATTTTTTGTACATGTTTAAATATTATTCCTGCTATTTCTAACATTTTCTTGTGAGGATTTTTCCATTCTGATAAAAGGGTTGCCCCAAATTCATGACTCAGCAAGGAACAAACCTTAGTGACTCCCCAACAACTGTGGCATGAGACAAAACTCTTAGAAGTTGCTGTACTTAAATTCTATGAATCTTCCGTCAACTACCTAAGTTTAATTTGTCTTTTGAGCAAGTTCCCAGAATGTGTGACAATACTGTGCTGGTAGTCTATTTAAATGTTCTGTGCATCTAGGGCAAAGCATATTGACTTTAAGCATCTTTTTGTTCATGAACTTGTAATAGGTTGGATTTTGTAAAGATCTTGTTTAATCAAAAAAAGATTTGATATTAATGACTTATGAGTTATATTTTTGGACACAGATCATTTTACTTAGTCCAATTTTATTTATTTCTAAAAGAATGATCTTGATTTCTTAGAAAAAGATTTAGCATTAATGACTTATGTCATATTTTTGGACACAATATTTTTTACTTAGTCCAATTTTACCTATTTTACCAAAAAGTTTTCTATTAAAAGGGACATCATCATTAATTTCACCGTTTCCCATGCCACCTCTACTGCCCTTTTTCCCCATGTAGTGTCCTTTCACCTCCATCAGTATCCTTTCACTTCATGCCCCTTCCCCTTCCCATTTTTATCTATTCATTGAACATTCGCCTCTTGTTTCTTAGGTTCTCTTAACCGGATCTCCTCCTTTATCTTTTCTCTTTTAAATTTCTTATCTTCTCTCACTTATGCATAAAACCCACTCCATGGCCAATGTATCTAGAATATCTTCCGACGGTCCTATTTTTCTTTCGGAATCCTCCGATGAGTTCTCATCTCAATCTACTCTCCTCAAGAGATGACAACCCTTTTCCAGCCCTATTTTATCTGTCAAAAAACCCCATCCAAATCCTTTTAACTCTCTCCCTCCTGAAGAAATGCACCAATTTTGGACAAACCTTCACAAGGAAAAGTTTCTCTCCTTTGAAAATTGCTCAATTGTTCATGGCCGTATCGCCGATCTCAGTCAACTTAAAGATGGCTCTTGCAATGTTAGTCATTTTTTCAAATTCCAAGATCTGTCCTTGATTTTTCACCTTTGTGGAATTCTAGTTTATGAAGACCCTGCACGCATATTTTATTCTAATCTTCGACTTTCCCCAGACAGTGGTGAATTCGAGACTCTTGTGCTAGGTGCAAGAATTGTTTTGAATAACTTTCTATTTGAAAATGCTTTTGATACTAAGTTTTTCGATATGGTCCCTTTTATGAACAATAACTGGCCTGAGGACTTTGAAGTGGGCTTTAAGGAAGCCAATAAATTTTTATTTGACCCTGACTCCGTATCAACCAACTTTGGTCCCTTGTCTTTATGCTTCAAATTTCACATCGTGGCCCATATCGTTGCTATCACTTTGATTCCACAAAAAGATCCCTAAGAAACATAACTTGCCGTGATTTCTTTGTGCTGTACTATATGGTCAAGAAGATCAAAATCAGTTGGGAAACTTGGATACGCGAGTACATGCTTGAGAGTGCAAGGGAAGTCAATGCATCTGCAGTTTTCTATACAGACTGCTTATCAACTAGATCATTTTGTTCTACTCCATCGATATCTCTTCTTATCCCACTGTAGAAGTTGCCACAACTTATGATTCAAGAACTTTCAGCAGTATGGGATATGTCCTGGTAGAAGATGAATGGGGCAAGAACAAGTCTACCCGTGCTAAGGCTAAGCCTACAAAGGTAAGTAAATTTGTATCCAGATCCTCTATCTCTTTGTTGAAGGAACTTGAAAAACCGAAGCAATGGTTCAAAGCCATTGACGAAGGTATCATGCAACTCCAGGAGTCTACTGCCAAACTCCTGGACCTTGGGAAAAGTACAAGCTCCGACATATGTGTGGTCCAGCTGGGACTTGATAGGCTCAAATTGGAAGGAGACAAGCTGTTCGCTCGAGTTCTCTCTCGCATGGACTCTTTAAATACCAAGTATCTTCCTCGAATAATGATCTGGCTGTCTCTATTCAAAACTCCTACACTTCCTTTGCTAAGAATGTTGAAAAATCCTATGGCAATTTTTCTCAAAATATGCATAACACTCTAACGTACTTCCTGGCGAAATGGTGAACTATGAACTTTTTTATTTTATTCGGGGGGGTCCTATCCCATATGATTGATGGTCTGTAAGATAATCTTTATCACACTATCTGATATTTTTTTGTTCTACCTAGTTAAATAGTTAAAGGCTGTTCATGGTTTTCTATTATTTCTCGTGTGATGCGCTTCCTATGTGTTTTGTTTTTGCTGCTATTCTTTTTGATTATGCCTAAAGCGGGAGAAAGACAGGAACATCAATAAATCAGGAAGCACAACTCGATTGTCGACATACAAAGGTCGACTGATATCCAAAATACTTGGGACAGTAGAAATGCTCACAAGTCAGGGGGAGAAAGTCAACTGTCGGTACATACCAAAGAAATCTGAGACAAAAAAAATGCCTATAAGTTAGGGGTAGCAAGCTGACAGACAGGGAAGTCAACTGATGTTAACTCGTATTTGTCATTATAAAAAAGGAGGGAATTATTAGTCTTCGAAGTATATGTTTTAATAATGACAAACTAACAAGTGATTTTTTGTAGGATATTGAAGATTACTAATAAAGGAAGCTTGCTCCAGAAATGGAAGGACACAAACTAACGATCTGTGACATTAAAGAAAATCAATCAGAATGAGAACAAATAGAAGGAAAATCTCAATCCCATAAGTCTAGAAAAATTAGATCAATCATGGAGAATCTCTAGCCCAAAAGTCTCGACAAATCATATTATTAACGACTAAAGAAAAGGAACTGAAGATCACAAGAACATCTGGAAAGACATCAACCTACACAAGTCAAAAAAGGAAAATAGATCACAGAGGTATCTGATATGGACGTGATCTAAAGCCGTGTATAGACATATCTGATGTGGACATATCAAACGGCTACATTCCTCAATCAAGGAATCAATTTAATTCCTTGATTGAGAAGAAATATCTTGGGTTTCCTTATAAAGAAGTAGCAACCTAAGACTATAAAAGGTGAAGACTGAAGACAGACATGGGTCACGCGACTTCAAGAATAAAAGTCAAAGTGTCTCAATCTTAGGGTCACAAGGCTTTGTAACTTGCAGTTTACAATTGTTATATAAAGAGTAGGATCAAGTCAACTTTGTAACATCAACTTATGTTGTGTCACAAGATCTTAAGAGAAATAAGTCTTCAAAAGTTATTTCCTATCATTTTACTCAAGCCCAACATTCAATGATCTAAGGAAACTTTGAAACCCAGTGGGAATGGACGTAGGCACCACATTGGTATTCCGAACCAGGATAAATGTTTGTGTTATTACTTTATATTTTATCATTTTCTTGCTTAATTATTTTAAATCTAATCTATTTGTGAAGTGCACTGATCTGCAGGCGAGGCGACTGTGAGAACTCAGTAGTCGACTCATAGAAAAATTTCAACTAACCCCCTCTTGAATTTAACTTATGATTTGAATAAATGTCAATATAGACCCTATATAGGTAATGTCACTAGATCTTCAATTTGAATACCATAGCTAACAACTCCAAATAATGAGTTGAATAATTCCTCTCATGAACTTTCAACGTCCTAGAAGCATATGCTTCCATCTTACCATGATGCATTAACACACAATGAAGTCCCACATGAAATGCATCACAATAAACCATGAAGCCATCAGTACCCTCGGGAAGGGTCAAAATAGGAGCAGAAGTCAATTTATCTTTTGGCTTCTCAAAACTCCCCTCGCAAGCATCAGAACACATAAACTTTACCTTCTTCTGACTCAAATTAGTATATGACAATCGATGAGAAGAGCTACACAAACCTCCTATAATTAGCAGCTAAACCCAAGAAACTCTAAATATTAGTTTGAGTTGTGGGTTTAGGCCACTTATTAACCACCACAACTTTTTTCTGGATCCACTATTATCCTTTTACTTGAAACCACATGACTCAAAAAAGTAATAGTGTTCAACCAAAGTTCACACTTAGAACACTTAGCATACAATCGCTGATTAAGGTCTACAAAATAATACAGAAGTAATTGGCATGATCCACATCGCTCTTCAATATACCAATCTATCATCTATAAACACAATCACAAAAAAGTCCAAAAATTGATGGATCACCCAAGTTATAAGATTCATAAATGCCGTCGGGGCATTGGTCAACCCAAAAGACATAACCAAGAACTCAAAATCTCCATGCTGGGTACAGAAGACAGTCTTAGGGATATCCTCCTCCCTAATCTTTAACTGATGGTAACCCGATCGAAGTTTAATCTTAGAGAAATATGTAGCACACTGAAGTTGGTCAAATAAGTCATTATTTCTAGGGAGAGGGTACTTATTCTTCACCGTTGCCTTATTTAACTAATGGTAATCAACGCACATTCAAAGAGAACCATCCTTATTATGAATGAAAAGAATGGGAGCACCCCACATAGACACACTAGGGTGGATAAAATCCTTGTCAAGAAGATCTTTCAAGTGCTCCTTAAGTTCTTTTAACTCAGCTAGAGCCATTCTATAAGGAGGAATAGAGATAGAGTAAGTGTCCAAAAGAATACCAAACCCAACCTTAATTTCCCTAATGGGAGGGACACCTGGAAGATCAACAGAGAAAATCTCATGAAATTCATTAACCACATGAACAGATTGTAAGGAAGGACCCTTCGAGTGAGAATCTTTAACCCAGACCAAATGATAAAGACACCCCTTGGAAATGAATTTCTAGGCTATAAGATATGATATGAACCTTACCTTAGGCACTAGGGAACTCTATTCCCACTCGACGACCGGCATATTAGCGAATTTAATAATAACCTTATGAGTCTGACAGTCTAAAGAGGCATAGAACTAATGCAACCAATCCATCCCCAAGATGACATAAAATCTAGCATATATAATTCAATCAAATCCACCAAAGTTTCCCTACCACCAACATATATCACGCAACCTTTATAGGCTCTTCTAGCAACCACTGAGTCATCTATTGGGGTAGAAACAAAAAATTGTTTTAAAATACTCTAGGTAACAAAACCAAAATGTACAACCATAAATAGGGTCAAATAAGAAAAGATAGACCTCGAATTGAGTAAATAGTACACATCACAAGAGAAAAGTTTTAGTATACCAGTGACAACATCAGGAGATGCTTTAGACTTTGACGGGTAGTAAAAGCGTATAGGCAATTTCGACCAGTGTCGGTACTAGAAATGGCACCCTTTGGTGTTGGAGTTGATGACTTAGTGACCTGAACCTGATTATCCTCCATAGCGATCTTGCCCCTAGGGAAACCCTTTAGCACATAATGATGATGATTGAGCCCTATTGTCTTGAGATTGGGCACCCTGTGCCTTATAATAATTACTACTCTTAAAATGATGATCTCTGAATGGCTTTGGATAAGGTGCACTAGCCGTCGAATAGGAACCAGAGTTTCCGTACTTCTTATTAGAACATTTACCACTATCTCTACCACTATGTTGCTGACCTCCACCCTGATATGAATACTAACTCTTCTTGCTCTGTCTCTTTCCCAACTTTGCTTGATTTCTGTTTTCCTCTTCAACCTGTTGTATATACACCATTAGTTAAGAGATATCCATATCCTTGTTCACTAAGGAAGCCTTGCTCTCTAAAATTAATTCATGAGATAAATCAAAAGAAAATTTTCTCATTTTAGCCCTCCAAACACTAGTAAGGAGTATATCGCGAAAACTAGTGGAATTTTAAGGAATTTTTCTTCACTATCATCCTTCCTTGCTTCAAATTCACAAACTCTAAATCCTTCACCTCTCTTAATTAATAAAGAAAAAAGCAATCCAGAAAGGTGCTAGAGAAATGATCCCTCAAATCATACTCAGTATCATCACCTGTACGCTTCTCCCACTCTTCAAACCATTGGTATGCTACATCTTTCAACTAATAAGAATGAATTCCACACTCTCTAAATTAGTAAGAATTTATAACCCAAAATATTTTCTCCATCTCATCTATAAAACCTTGAGGATCCTTCTCAACCTTAGTACTAGTTAAATTTAGAGGGACCAACCTCATAAACTAACCAACTCTAGTGGCCTTAGATAAACTCCCAGCAATACCAGCAGAACCCATATGGTGTGACTGAGATATCACCAGCTGGGTCAATAGATGAATGGACTGGTAAAACTGAACATTTGTAATATTTCCCATAGGTTACTATGTATGAGTGTCACCAACTGGAGAAGGGTTAGTGTAGACAGGTGTAACTCCATGATGGCAATTAAAAGAAGCAACCCTTGACTAGGTTTATACCTTATAAGTTTTACGAGATCTATCCACATTGTCCTCAGATGGGATAGATGAGTTTCCATGAGCTTCAGATCATCTAGGAGTGCATGATCCAAAAGGCAAATAAATGGGAGTTTGAGAAATCCAAAACCTTAGACCCTATAGCCTAAAAGTAAAATAACAAGAACGGGAAACATTCCTAAATGCCTTATAGTCTCTCCCTTATAAGTGTGGTGTGCTACACATCCATAAAAGAGACTCTACTTGACACGACTTTGTGGATACCCAATTGGCTATGAACCTAAGCTCTGATACCAACTTTATTATGACCCATACTAGGGACCGACGTGACAGGCATCTCAAGTCCACCTAGGACCAACGACCACCCCCTTAGACTAATCCAACAACACTAAGTACACCTAGCAGTGGATGAATTCTAATATGAAACAAGATATGATAAGAAGGCTCAAATAATCTATGTTAGATTAATATACATCTACCACCAACCAATAACCAACCATAATACCCATGCCCATAGTAACGTCCAACAAAGCCTTTAATAAAACCAAAGATAATTTTGGGATATGCCCCCGACCATAGGCAAAAACAAATCCAAAAGAAAGAGTCAATACATAAGGAAACCCAAAGCATGAAATAAGATCTTTTGAAGGATGAAGGCTTACCACTTTTTCTGACTCATGAACTATCCTATGATCACCTAGTCACTACGCAAGAGGAATAGAAGTATTGCCAGTTCCTGCATTCTTTGAGGATACAGCGCCTGAAGACGGTTAATGGTTGGAGCGCTAGCATGTAACTCAGGGATAAAGGATAAAATAAAATCATGAACCGTAATATAGACCCCCTAAACTAGTGTCCAAAAATATATGCAATACATATATACATATATATATATATATCATATGCTAGGAAATGGAACATGGCTTAGCATGAACTTTAAAAAACCCTTAACCTAGACTATGTAGCTTGATCATTTACACCAATACCCATGGTCTATATTGGTTTAGCTCCCGCTATTGAAAGGGCCCTAGTACGTGTTAGATGTATAAATCGAAGAAAACCCAAGGAAAGCTAGATCCTTCAAGGCAACTAGACATCCCAAAATATATATCATGTGTGACTCTTGCACATGGACATCAAGACCAAACCTCACGTTGGCAAATATGAGTTTCAAGTGTCAGTTCCTTTAGGACATCCACTTTTATGGCTTAGATGCACAACCTATTTTAAGACCATATTAGAACATTTAACATATAACCCAACCATTACATTAAGGATTCAACCATTAAGGCATCATTATGTGGTATCGTCATACTTGTTCTATCTTGTAAGAAATGTCATTAACCAACTCTTTGGTGATTCATTCATACCCCCGATTCAATTATAAATCAATTTGAGGTATTCCATTATATCCCATAAGATTTTAAAACCATACATAACCATTTTCAATTTATGCAATGAATTAATTTCAAAGATAATAGCCAAACCAAATGATAATTCACTTTCCAAAACCAATTATGCAAGTGAGTTGAGGTTATTATTAATTTCCATACAAAGTCCAATTATTTGGGGAATACATTATACCCCTAAATTCATTCACCATTCCCATGCACCCCAATTAGTGTACAAACCAACAATTCATGCATAATAAATCAATAGAAAGCATGAAAAAACATTCAAACAATTTATATCCAAAACCCTCAACCCATAGTTCAAAACCCAATATCAAAACCATGATCAATAAATCAATTTTTATGCCATTAATAAAAAAAATTATAGGGAAAGAGGTACATGCCTTAGACATATGAGAATTGAAAAGAAATTCAGAGTTGAAACCGAAAGATAAACACATGATGAATTCCTCAAGCTCTCTTGAGCTTGAGAGTGGAATTGTAGATTCTTAATCTCTTAAAACTAAAAGGAATAGGATATATAATTCTTAAGGGTCATACATAGGTGAAAGGACCCCAATACCCCTCATTCCCAAGTAAAGAAAACAAAACTGTATGGATTTCACATAGGGGCATGGCACAGACCTTATTGTAGAGGCTAAACTTTGTGCTACAGATGTTAATGTAGAGATTATCCTTTCTATGATAGAACCTATCGCAAAATTATCCTCCATGAAATGAGGATATCACAGACGCTCATTGCCTCCATGGTTCAAAATCACCTCGAACCCCATTTGAAATTTCTAAAACTCTATCGAGATACCCTAATCACATACCTAAAACTAATTTAAGTAAAAAATCAATATTTCAAATATGGGAGTTCCAAAATAAAATGCTCAAAATTTGGAGGATGTTTTAAAATTAGATAATGACTGAGCAGGAGTTACTTGTGATAGTGTTTGCTTTTAAGAAATTTTAGTCCTATTTGACTGGGACCAAAGTCATTGTGCATACTGATCATGGAACTATAAGGTACCTAATGGATAACAAAAATGTAAATCCTAGGTTTATTTAGTAGGTACTGTTGCTGTAAGAGTTTGATTTTAAGGTCAAAGACTGAAAGGGTATGTAAAATCAGGTTGCATACCATTTATATTACCTGGAGGAAGAGGTGATGCTCAAATTAGGAGATGATATTGATACTAATGATACTTTTCTAGATAATCAGGTCTTGGTAGAATCACAAGACTTAATCCCCTGGATTGGTGATTTTACCAGTTATTTGGCAAGTGACCTTGTCTAGAAGACTTGCTATTTCAACAGAGAAAGCAGTTTAAGAATGAGTTACAAAAGTTTATCTGGGATGAGAATTTCTTATTTTAGGTATGTATGGATGGTGTGATTTGGAAGTGTATTCCCAAAGTTGAGATGATTCATATTTTTGAGGCCTATCACTCGTCTCTAATTAGGGGTCACCATGGTGGTACTAACATGACCCATAAGATCTTACAATGTGGTTACTATTAGTTGACTATTTATAAAGATATACATATCTATGCTCGCGCCTATGATCAATGCTAGCACCAAGGAAATATCTCATGAAATCATGAGCTACCCATGGCAATTATTCTTGAATTAGAGTTGTTTGATTACGGGGGATTGATTTCATGGGTCTGTTTGTGAGTTCTTATGATATAAAGATTTTATTGGTGGCAGTTGACTATGTTTCTAAATGGGTGGAAGCAATTGTTCTTTCAAATAATGAGGGTTTCAATGTCATAGTATTTATGAAAAAGAACATATTTCTCTATTTGGTACTCTACGTGCTATAATTAGTAATGGTGGGTTCCACTTCTGTAATCATCTGTTGAAGGTCCTACTTGAGAATTATGGTGTGAAACATAAGGTGGCAATACTTACCATAGGCAAACAAGTGGGTAGTTTGATGCATCAAATCATGAAATCAAGTCTATTTTAGCGAAGATTGTGAATGCTAATTGAAATGATTGGTAAAGACAACTAGATGATGAACTTAGGCTTATCAAACAACTTTTAAAACCCCCATAGGTGCCTTTTTATATCAGCTTGTGTATGGCAATGCATACCACTTGCCGATTGAAATTGAGCATAAGGCATTACGGGCGTGGAAGAAGCTAAATTTTTAGTGGAGTGATGCGTCAAACCTGAGAATGAGCAAAATGAATAAGTTGGATGAATTTTGGCTCTGTGCTTATGAGAGTTCTGCCTTGTATAAGAGAAGATGAAGTTGTAGCATAACAAGAAAATTAAGAAGAGGGTCTCCTAGCCTAGTGATATGATCTTGTTGTATAATTTGAGGCTTCACTAGTTTCCTGGCAATTTAAAGTATAGGTGGTATGGAAAATACACCATAGTTAGAGTATTTCCACATGGTGAAATTGAGTAGAAATGAGATGGAGAAGCCTATTTAAGGTGAACGGGCATCGTGTTAAGCACTATATGGGGAGTATGGAAGAGTTGAAGGCTTATGATGATGTATGCCTTGGAAAAGTCTGAGCAGCCAAGGCAACTGAGTTGTTCCATGAATTTAAATTAGGCATTTCATGGAATGCAACCCATGAGCTTGTTGGTGAAGTCTTAGTATCTAATATAGCCATGTTTCACCATGACATTAAATCAAGCTGCTTGGGAGGCAACCCAAGGTTTTAATATTCACCTTGTTTTCTATTTTGTTGGTTAAAATATGGAGAAACACCAAAAATTGGTAAGGATTTGCAAAATTTAGATAAATCTAGGTAAGTGGACATATGGCCCCAATTCCAAGGGTTGTAGGTCCACCCTACCACAGGTAAGAGATGTCATACGTGTTTGAATTTTTTTTTAGGGATTTTTGGGTCTTTAAAGTTGTACTTATGAACCCACTTATGGGGTCGTAAGTACAACTTACGACCCTACAAGTTGAGGTTTTAGAAATCAGAGAAGAAACAAGCTGTAGGTTTTACTTATGGACCCACTTATAGGTGTAGTAAGTTGACCAAAATTCTGAGGGTCAAAATTTAAAAAATCAGGGTTGAGCCCATGTGACCCGACATGAGTTGACCCTACCCATTTTCTTTAAACCTAAAACCAACCCCTATTACCCTCACTTCTTCAAATTCAAAACGCTCACTCACCTTGAAACACTCCCACTTCTATTTTTTTTTATTAAAGGCAAAACCCTCTCCCTTGTTCCTTATTTTCATATAAAAGTTCATCAAAGTAGGGCTATTTTCACTTGTTTATCTCCTATATCCAGATTTCTCAAATCTAGGTAAAAATTTTGGGCTCCAGTTATGTAAAAGATATTATTAATCATTTATCTTGAAATAATGCTCGATATAGTCTTGAATGTGTTTAAATCTCATGATTTTTGAAAATTATGGAGCCTAAAATTGAGCAAAATTGACTTTGTTACATGATTCTTGTTTGGGAAACCTGTTATCATATAATATATGGAAGTAAAAGTTGAATAATAAGATAAAAACCCAAAATATATGTGCAAAACCTGCGGGAATTAACTTGTTGCATTCTGTACTGTTTGAAATTGGGCTAAAGCTAAAATTATGAATGTCTAGAGAAGAAATTTTGATAAAAAGCTGACTCACACTTAGAAAGGCACTTGTGAAGCCGCTTACAGGTCTTGTAAATGGTACCTACGAGGGCATAAGTGGCTTTGTATGTACCAGACCTAAAGCTCTACATTTTTATGGCTTTGTCTGGTATTTATTAGGGTATCTACAACCCTCATAAGTACTACCTATGACCCGTAGGTAGGGATCGTAAGTATCCCCTACCTTGGATGTTCAAATGTTTTCAAATGTTTTGTTCCATTCTTGTGTTTCAAGCACTAAAACTACTTTTTTTAGGTACGATGGCACCAAAAGCTGTGCAAAAGAAGGGAGTTCAATCTAGGCTATGAGATGAGTCTCCTAAATGGTGTGGTTCTATTGAGAAACATACAATGACACAAATAGCCCACTAGTGTCCCCATGACAAACTTGTGGCTGATCACAAAGACAAGTTGCAGCTACAACTGTTGTGGGTGAGGTGGGAACTCAGCCCAAACCATCACAAGACCCACAGGTAGAGCCAAAGACAACACCAGTACACTTCATCCAAACTAGGATCCGAATGAAGAATTTGCGTTAGTCACCACCTTACTCTTCCCAGTCTGAGAAAGAAGAGAATAGGTCAAAGGCTGGTTCAAGAGGAGGTTGATTTAGGGTTAGGTATCAATTCTAAAAAGGAGAGAGATGTAACTGGCTCCAAATATGAGGAGGGGTCAGAGGCTGTATCTGATTATGAGAGTGAGTCTATATCAGGCTCTGCTACATCAGAGTCAGACAAGGGTGATGATATAGCCGAGGCCCCATAGGAGATATCATTATCATCAACTCAAGGTACCAAGGATAGTCCTCAAGGCACTCAACCCACTACTTCTGCACCTGCTGCACTAAAGTTTGACTCTATATATATCTTTGTAGTGTGTATAGCTGAGATTCCTTTGAGATACTATGTGGAGGGCATGCTGTGGCTTTTGATTGAGATACTTTTATCACAGAGTAGGGTCGACCATGATGCAACATAATGGGAGAGGTTAGGATTGAATTTATGGGGTTTGTATAAACCAATACTTATTTGAGAGTTTTATTCATCCTACATGTCAACTACATACAAGGTTACCCCAACTGAGGGTAGATCAGTTGAGCAACCCCTGCTACCCACACTTTAGTAAGGTAGCATGAGTTGATATTTCTGAAAAGGCTATCCATTAAGTGTTATTTGGGTTGAATTATCTGGGGCTAGCCATGACAACCAATTTTGATTATCGCATAAGGATTGTATAGAGTAGGCGCACTCTAAGGGACCCAGAGCACAAATCCCTTAGACTGAATTTGGCTAGATAAATAGCAACATAGATAGCTGAGTTGGGAACTGATGCCCCATGGCTTGAGGGAAAGAGAGAGATAAAAAAAATCACTGTACTTTGTAGTGAAGTTTTGAAGGGGAGTGGTATGACATATATTGATTCTAACATCTACAAAAAAAATACTGACATAGGATAGAGCTGCTTTTATTTCTAACCTGATCGATGGATATGATATAGATTTTGCCAGATGGATCTAGATTGAGATCCATATGAGGGTATTCGGTGAGAACACCACCTTCCTTTTCTTTACTTAATTCATTAATTGTGCAATACAAATAAAGTGTTTCCTATTATTGAGATAGATCAGGTGATCTAGATGACCCACATGGCAAATAATCAATTGATTAAGGATACGACAAACTTAATCTTTGCATATAATAGCGCAAAAATGTTTAACTTTTGGTATAACCCATTCTAAGGGACCCTCTATTCTGACTAAGCTTGTTAAGAGGCTAGATATGACTACTAATATTAAGATGAAAGATTAGAGAGCTAAGAATATGACTATTGTAGGTGAGCGTGCCACGAGCTTATCTATACCAGCCTTGATGTCTACTCCAGTACCAGCCAAGGTTATTATTTTTTCCACTCACCCAACAACTTTTAGGATTGTTAGACTGCTGTGCAAGTTCCTACAATATATAATTAAGAGTCAGCATTAGGTGATGAGCAACTGACCCAGATAGAGACTCAGTATCCATACTATTCGAGAAAATCCAGCCATGGGTTCAGACTATTTTAGAGGTTTTGAGGCTAGATTTGAGAGAAGAATAATGACAATTATAGAGGAGTATATTAAAGAGGTGCTTGCACGTATAGACAACTTTGAGTCTCAAATAAGCGCACAGTTGCATGAGGTACAAACACCAGACTTTTTGGGCCTATGCAAGGAGATGGATACTCTATGTTCAGAGGTCTGATCATTATCTGAGATCAATATTCTGATTATCCCTCCAGTCATTCCAGCATTTATACATCATATACCTTGATATCCTTCTATGATGTTTGACCCTTTTATGAATGATGATGTGGCCTCAGTTATTTTGGATAAGAGAGGTCATAATAAGTCGTTACCCAATCCGACTATGGAATATCAGTAGGCCCTAAAAAGGTCATCTCATGATTTAGTTTTTTGGCTTTGGTTGATGAGAAAAGGTGCACTGAGATTGTAGCTGGTGCCTTCTATAGTCACGCACTACCACTAGCTCCTCCAGTTAGCCACATTATGCTCAGATAGGGACTAGTTAGATTCGGATGCCTAAAGCATCCTAGGTAAGTCTTCATCCCTTATTTTTACATTATAGTTATGCAATGGGATAGTGTATAGTCATTAGTTGGGGGTTGGGTTATAGCACAACTGAGGATTTTTCTTACCATGTTTTTTCTCATCGGCTACATTATCATAGTAGAACTGGCATAATT
This sequence comes from Capsicum annuum, assembly GCF_002878395.1. Classification (NCBI taxonomy): domain Eukaryota; kingdom Viridiplantae; phylum Streptophyta; class Magnoliopsida; order Solanales; family Solanaceae; genus Capsicum; species Capsicum annuum. The sequence continues at coordinate 194,720,688 of NC_061122.1, read as the reverse complement.
AGGTCAAATTATGTTTTATGTTTTGTGTTATATTTTGTTTGTGTTTAATTAGGAAAAATAAGGAACTTATAGGAAGTTGACATGTTTTGTTTGTTCTTAAGTGTTTTGAAAAAAATGATACCCCTCTAATAGTTTTGTAAATTATGTGATATAAATATCTTAGTAGATGATGAACTTAGGAAGTAGGTGGTAGAGGTTAAGAGGGTCAGTGATAGGTTGATGTCTATTAAGTTGGTCATCGAAGGGTCTATGGTGAATATCATTAGTACCTATGCTCCACAAGTAGGTTTTTATAAGGAGAAGAAAAAGGGCTTTTGGGAGCTTTTGGATGAGTCCGTGAGGGGCGCCTTGAGCACTAACAAGCTTCTCTTAGGAGGAGATTTCAATAGACATATTGGGTATTTTTTGATAGGTTATGATGATGTGTATGGTAGTTTCTAATTTAGGGGGACAAAAGAAGGTGGAGCTTTTTTTTTGGATTTTGTAGGGCTTTTGGGTTGTGGATAGCGAATGCCAACTTTACAAAGAAGGAGGAGCACCTTATTACTTTTTATAGTTTAGTGGCCAAGACCCAGATTGACATTTTGCTTTTTAGAAAGGGTGATACAGCGCTATGTAAAGACTACAAAGTCATACCTAGCGAGAATCTTTTGACCCAACATAGGTTATTGGTGATAGACTTGGTAATTAATAAGGGCAAAAAAAAGAGTGTGGAGGCTCGGTCTAGGATTAAGTGAGGTAGCTTGACTTTGGCTAATGCTTTGGAAATAGAGAAAAAGTTAAAAAGTAGGGAGGGCTTAGGAGAGTAGAGGGGATACGGATAGAATGTGGGAGATAACTGCCAGTTGCATTAGGGAGACCGCTAGACAGGTGTTGGGTGTCTCGAGAGGACGATCTGGTAAGCATTAAGGGGACTAGTGGTAGAACGAAGAGGTTAAGAGGAAGGTAGAGTCTAATAAGGTGGATTATGCTAAGTTGGTTGAGAGAAAGAATGATGAAGAGAGGCAGACGAATAAGGAGGAGTATAAGGTATCTAGAAGAGAGGCTAAGCTAGCGTTTACGATAGCTAAGATAACAGCTTTTGAGAGCTTGTATATGGATTTAGAGGAGAAAAGCTAGGATAAATAGTTGTATAGGCTTACCAAGGCTAGGGAGTGGAGGGATCATGATTTTGACTAAGTGAAGTGCATCAATGGAGAGGATGGTACAGTGTTGATTGAGGATTCCTTTATTAGAACGAGGTGGCTGTCTTATTTTCATAAGCTCTTGAATGATGAGGGGAAAAAAGGTTTCATATTTAGGGAGTTGGAAAAGTCTGAAGAGTTTTTTGGTTATGGTTATTATAGGCATATTAAGGTTGAAGAGGTCAAGGAAGCTATTCATAAGATGCGTCAGGGTAGGGTAACAGGGGCAGATGAGATCCTAGTGGATTTTTTGAAGAACACTGGCAGGGTAGGTTTAGAGTGGTTGATAAGGTTGTTTAACATCTTTTTTAGGGCGACAAAGATGCCTAAAGTAGGGAGGTAGAGTACGATGATTACATTATATAAGAACAAGAGAGACATATAAAGTTGCAATAATTATAGAGAGATTATGTTATTGAATCATACTATGAAAGTTTGGGAAAGGGTGGTATAGTTGAGACTGAAAAGGATAGTGACTATCTCTGAGAATCAGTTTGGTTTCAAGCCAGGTCACTTGACTGCTGAGGCCATTCACCTTGTGAAGATATTAGTGAAGCAATTTCAGGAGAGTAGAAAGGACTTACACATGGTGTTTATTAATCTTAAGAACGCATATGACAAAGTTCCTAGGGAGATTTTATGGAGGACAAGATATGAAAAGTAAGGTTACGTTGGTTCAGGAACATGATGATGAAGGGTTCTGATGCTCCAGTGTAGAGGTATGAGACACTGGATATAGATGATTTTAGGTGGGGTAGAGGTAGGTTGAAGAAATATTGAAAAGAGATGATTAGGCATGATATGGAGTAGTTACAACTTACGAAGGACATGACCCTTGATAGGAAGGTATGGAGGATACAAATTAGAGTTGAAGATTAGGGGATGGGAGTGCATCGGTAATAGTAGAAGGTGTTCTTTATTTGTGTCTGATGTTTCTTGTTCGTGGGTTGAGTGCTGTCTATGGTTTTAGATATATAGTTTTTAGTAGTAGATTGTGGCTCTAGTTTTATCTTATGGCTAGCGTTGTTAGTTTATTTTGCCTGTACAAGTTTATTTGCATTTATGTTTTGTGTTTGATATACTTTTATTGGTTCTAAGACGGGGTTCTATCGAAAACAACCTCTCTACTCCACCTGAGGTAATGGTATAGTCTGCATACACTCTACCCTCCCCAGACCTTATTAGGTGGGAATACACTAGGTATGTTGTTGTGTTGTTCTTGTAAATATCTGTGTAACTATTATGAATCTTGTTATGGCATTAGGATTAGGGACAAAATAATTATAGCTTAGCATTTGCATAAATTGGACAGATAGTAGTTGGTAATATAATCCTCTACTATATGTGTGAGAGATATTTACCAAGTTCTCTTTGTGCATTTAATCCAAAACTTACCTGATTAGGTTTGCCTAGATGGTAAGATATTTGGTTAGGACAAGATAATAGGACATTTTTGACTTAGTCCACTCTTAGCCTAAATAACCATCCAAATGTGAATTGGTATCCCTTGATCCGTGATTTGAGCCTACACTTTTTTCTTGTTTTCACCTTTTCACCTTCCCAATTGATTACAATGAACTTATTTTATCCTCAGTCTCTCCTTGGATACTGTGCACCTCAAATCAGGTAAATTGCCTAAGTGGAGGATGGATATCATAGGGGTGAGTATTTTAAATTGGGTATGCAGAAGGGTGTAATGTAAAAGAAAAAAAGTAAGGTTGGGTATGGTAGAAAAAAAGAGAGAAAGGAAAAGAAATTTTTTGAAAAAAGCTTAAAAAAAAAGAAAATAAGAGAAAATAAATAAAAAGAAAATCATACCTAATCCAAAAAAATTAATAAAGGAGAAAAAAGGGATGAATAAAAGAAGAATGATTCAGAAGTGGAGCCAAAATGTAAGTGTAGTGTCAAGGAGGGTGAGTCACTATATCCCAAATGTACCATAACTACCCCTATCCTATATTAAAAGCCAAGTAAAGTTATATAGTGATACTAACTAATTATCTTAAAACTAAGGTAAGGAAGTAAGGGCAAGCCTATGGTATTCCATGCACATTGATTGGAACTTCTTTTGTGAGAGTGAGTGTCTTGACATAGTCCTTTACATTGACAAGGATGATGATATTGTGAGAGTTGGGACTTCTTTTTTGTGAGGGTACATGGGTTATGTTGTTGACTGCTTATTTGTTCAGGTAGTGTAACTTGCATATTTGCTTGATAGTTTGTAACTAATGTAATGTTATAGCTTGATTCCTTTGTATCATACTGTTATGCTACATAGATCCACACAATAGTTGTGAAAAGTTGGAAATAGGAGGGGGTAAGAGTTTTCTAGCCGAAATAGGGTTGACTGCCATAGGTGCCAAAGGTTTCTCTATGTTAAGTATTATAATGTCTTTGTTATGTTTATTTGCCTAATGTATTTGTTATGTGTTATTTGCCTAAGGACATGCTAATATTCTAAGTTGAGGCTATTGATGTTCCATGGTTTCATGCCACTTTCGATGCTTAAAATCGGAAATTATGAAAGTACTTAGGTACTTTTTGTTAGATGTGATGTATTTTTCTATTTGTTTAGTAGGATAATAGGGTTTAGAGCAAAACTGGAGAAAAAGAGTCAAAGTGTAGTAGAGGCACGCACTTGCGGACCCATTTGCGGGCCGTAAATAGGACTTACGCCCTCCATAGGTCCCATCATACGTGACAGTCAGAATTTCTAAAGATATGAAGTTTGGTTTTTAGAGTTATGAAGGACACTTATAGGGGTGTAAGTGGTACTTACAACCACCATAGGTATCCCTATAAGTTGATGATCTAAAGCTGGGATTCTCCTCTAGGACCTACAAATGCACCTAGGGTCCATACGTAGCACCTATGGCTCGTAAAAGGGTCCGTAGGTAGGTGCCGACTTAGATTTCCTATTTTTCTTTAGTTATTATTTTTAGGGTTATGATGTATTCTATTAATACCCCATTGATGTTTTATTATTATTTTATGCACTCTTTATACTTACAACACTATATTGATTCTGAGATACACTTTTTATCTTGGAATCCTTATTATTGATTTTTACGAATGGATATTAATTTGATATTTTGGTTTTTATTCTTAATTTATTGTAAGATTTTTCACATGCTTTCTTTGATGAATTCTATGGGTGTTTTTGCAAACATGAGCGTCTAAACCTTATAGCTAGGATTGTGGGAGCCCTGATGGAATAACAAAGTAGAGGAAGTACAAAGTCATTCTTGATTGATGTTTTTGCATATTGTGATTTTATAAAGAAAAACAAAACTATTATTTGAAGCTATCGAACTTCATCTAATTAACTTGAGACCTAAAAAAAGATAGTTAATCTAGGATCCAAGGCAAGTATTAGTAATGCGATACTCCGAGACTCAAAAGGTGATGAGTGAAATTCACCAAAGGTGTTCAAAAGATGGTTGTTGATATATAACATGTCAGATTCTACATGCAAGGCATTGAGATAGTTTTATGAAGCATGCTAAGTCTAGGGAGTTACAAAATTTGGGGGAAAACAATCCTAGTATTCATGTCATATTAATTTCAACGTAAAGTGATCAAGATTTGTTACTACTCTTACTGTTCTCACAAAATACCCCCATTTACTTTCTTCACTATTCAATAACTTTAACAAGTTTGTGATAGTGATTTGGCCTATTCCATATAGGATCAACCCCAACCTTTGTTGAGTTCTTTATTTGATAGGGAACTCGTTATACTTTCTTGAAGGTGTAATTTTTGGTGACATTGTTAAGCTTCCCAACACTGAGTTTAACATCATCCATGGTATTATATAACATCAAACAAGACAAATTAGTGCATACAACACAATAGAATTCAATGAGATACACTAGACAACACCTAGCTCAAGCTAGTAACACTAGTTTTCTCATCTAAACTCTAAGTGATCAAATTTATTAAAAACTTGTTTTGAACAAACCTTAGTGTCACCTTAAACACTATAAAAATGTATGCTAAGAATATCAGCTTCAAAAGATTCAATTGGATCATTCTTGGCACAGAAGAATAAGGAAGCAAAGGTAGAGTGCTCTAGAACTCCAACACTTGGGTTGGACAAAAAAGGCTCAATCTTTCACTATTAAGGAGTAAGGGAAAGAAAATGCGATCATCGCAATATATGCTCAATAATATGAGCATCAACTCAACATTTCACAAGAAGTCCTCAAAACTAGGCTAAAAAAGTATAGATAATGACACCTAGGTGTATAAATCCACCTAAGATCACTACCCCACACTTAAAGCTTTGTTCATTCTCAAACAAATATTTACCTTAAGCGACATCTAAGGAATTCTCCAACATTACTTCTAAAAGTAATATGCTAATGCTAAATCTACGAAGATAACATGAATAACAAGTTCCACATTAAGCATGACTTATTACAATTGAACTTATGAACACTACTTCTAAACAACTCAACCTCAATAATTGACTGACCAATTTGGAAAGCTCATGAATATTACCCAATAACAAAGATAAAAGTCACCTAACTATCATCAAACATATGCCCTCTCCATAGGAGAGTTACCTATAGTTACCCACGGAGAAGCAATATATTACAAGAATAGGTATAAGAACCAAATTTTGCTCACTCTCACTAATACTTCTCATGTCACATAATATAAACCATAGGCTTTACCTTAGTTCTAATACCCCATATTTCTCTTTGTTTCTGGACAACTTACGAGTCGTTCTTCAAGTCGTAAAGACTTCTATGAGTCGTATATGGTAGTCGTGTCCAAGATGGTGTGTTTGAGTTGACATTCTATTCTAAGTATGACTTGACCCCTAAGAATCATCAAGAAGGGTACGAGTCGTATGAACCCAAGTCGTAAAAACATCAGTGTGGACTCCTTGAGGTTTTGTCCAAGATAGGAGTCATGGATACTAGCTGTATGCTAAGGTATGAGTCATAAGATGTGACCTATACCCTAACCAGTATACAATCCAAGACCTATACCCTAACCAGTATACAATCCAAGAATCAAACCTCAAGTTTTGATAGCTTTATAAGTTACTTGGACATATATGAAGTCCTCAAATAGCTCCTAGCTCCTGAACAAGTCAAAACCTCCCTTATTGATTAAATTCTTGGGATGTACATACCTATAGGCATATTCAAATGATCATAAATTTTGTTTTACTTACGATTTTGGAGCTCAAGACCCATCAATAGATAGGTAATTAAATTATATTTCCAATAATACAATTTTTTCCTTAGTTCGACATCAAGATGAAAAGTTATGGCCGAAATACTAAAGCACTATCAAGCTGTGTCACACACTGTCCAGCATACGGGTTGCCAAGTCTAACTCATACCCAAACCATATGATTCATATGGTAGACCTATAAGGACTTTATAGAATTATCTGTAAAGTTTATTTTAAGGGATTTTGAGTCTTTTACCCTCTTATAACTCCCAAGCCACGATATTTAACCTCTAAAGGGCATTGCTTTGACTCTATTTCCACTGATAAAACAACATAAACTTCTCTTTCCACTCTCAAGAACAAGATTAGGGTTTCTTTTGAAGATCATGTCTCAATTTTCATGATTTAAATTCATGAATATCAAGATCATTAAGATTAGTGTTCCTCACCTAAAAGAATTCAAGCCTCCCTTCTCAAGAACAAGAAATTCAAGATATATTTTTTGAGAACTCATGAATTCGATGTTCTAAATTCAAGCTTTCTTAAAGAAATCAAGAAAATTAAGAAACTCGGGTAAGTAGGGTATTCATTCATGGGTCCCTTTCACGCATGGAGCCCAAAATCCCTTTTATTTCAATTAAAGAGTGAATTTGCTATATTTATGATATTTTATATGTTTAAAAAAGATTTAATTTCATGTTTTCATGGCGATTTTAATTCAATTCAGCCCATGAATGATCCCATGCAAGAGTTTGAATTCCTCATACTATGAATTTAAGTTTTCCATGCTTTATTCAAGTGAATTCCATGATAGATCCTAAACTCATGATTTATAGATACATTCCCAAGTTCTAAATTCATGTTTTTCCCATGTTTGATGAAATGCCTATGTCTTGAGTTGAACCATGATTCAATACTATAGTTTATGTTTAAATGTTAGGTTTTAATAATCATTCATTGCTGGTGGGTAATGAACACCTGATACCTATGTATTTTTACATGATTTTTGTTTTTAAGTAATGAATTAGTTATACCATGATTTTTAATATCATATTTAGAATGGCATGATCATGTTTAGCATTATCAGTTTATATGTAAATAATTACATCAGAATTTATAGGCACTATTATTTTAAGAATACCAGGACCTGATCTTATTAGTTACCAGTTATCAGTGCATGCACCAGTTAGTATTTTAGTGTCTTTCAATTGAGATTAGTATTTAGCACCGAGCGAATCCAGGGATGGAGCTCACCTGCCAGTAGAGGGTTTGACCTTTAGTAGCAGTCCCTGAGTTCTAAAACTATGTAGCCAACATAGGTTTGAGATTTCTTCCTTCAAGTTGAGGGTTGATATATATATCATGAGAGCACCTGCCAGTAGAGGGTAAATCTTAGTCCTTTGGGACATTAGTTAGTGATCACTACAGTTCAGGTTCTATTTCGATGGCAAGGATAGAACAACCCTCCTCAACATGGGTCATACATTGGACTCCATGATAGCTCACATGGCTTATGTTAGTTACATGATAGCTCCCACAGTCTCAGTACAGTATTTAATATATATTCAGTTCTAGTTTTCTTGACCAAAGCATACAAATTTATAGCTATTCAGTTATATAAATTTCAGTCTTTTAGTTTACAGATTATTTTAGAAATACGCTTATGCTTGGTTTTGCATTTTTAGATATTACAGTTTTCATGCATTCATGATTAGTTATCTCATGTTGTTCAGTTAGTCCTTATATCATATACACAGTACCCTACAGTTTTAGTCCAGTTATTCAGACTAAGTACAATTTAGTTTTTACATGATCAGTATTTATATATCCGCTACTCAACATACCAATGTTAGTTATCCGTTTTCTCAGATTTCAATTGTTCGGTCACACAAACATTAGTCATTCAGTTAATCAGATCTACTTAATACATGTTATGTTGGTTTTGTAAGTTTATTCATTTAGTCTCAGTATGTTTGCATTTCAACCAAGTCAGTATCATTCAGGGGATGAACGAACCTAAGTGGGAGATATTGTAATGACCCGAGTTTTCATGTTCTAACCTCTCATCTTTTCTTTACAAAATAAGGTCCAACTGGGGGTAATGGTTACTCAAAAGTTGACTTTCTTGTTCTATCTCAGCTTTATAATCATTCACATGTCATTGCATGTATTTTCGAAGTTAGTTCAGTTCACGTATCATGTTTCAGACTCAGTTGTTTAATTATGACCCCAATTTCATGCATGTTAAATATACGATCTCAGTTGCCTCAGTATTCTCAGTCTAACCAGTCTTATTCGAGGATGAATATTTTCAAGGAGGAGATATTGTAATACCCATATTTCTATGTGGTAGTCGTGTCCAAGATAGTGGGTTTGAGTTAACATTCTATTCTAGGTACAACTTGACCCCTGAGAATCATAAATATGGTATAAGTCGTATGCACCCAATTCATAAGGACATTAGGGTAGATTTCTTGAGGTTCTGTCTAAGATACGAGTCATAGATACTGGTCGTATTCTAAGGTACGAGTCATAAGACGTGACACGTACCCAGATTAGTAGAAAATCCAAGAATCAAACCTTATCTTTTGATGTATTTATAAGTTACTTGGACATATATTTAGTCCTCAAATAGCTCCTAGCTCATGAACAACTCAAAACATCCCTTAGTGATTAAATTCTTGGGATGTACATAACTATAGTTATCTCCAAATGATCATAGCTTTTTTTACTAAGTATTTTTGATCTCAAGACCTGCCAACAAATATTTATTTGAATTATCTTTCTGGTGATACCAATTTTGCCTTAATCCGACATTAGAGTGAAAAGTTATGGTCGAAATACTGAAGCACTATCAAGCTATGTCACTCACTGTCCAGCATATGGGTTTCTAAGTCTAAATCATAACCAGACCATATGAGTCATATGGTAGACCCATAAGGACTACCAAGAATAGTCTGTGAAGTTTAGTTTAAGGGCTTTTGAGTCTTTTTCCCTATTATAACTCCCAATCCACGTTATTTAATCCCCAAGGGGCGTTACTTTGCCTCTATTTCCATTTATTAAACAACATAAACTTCTCATTCCACTCTCAAGAACAAGATTAGGGTTTCTTCTCAAGATTATCTCCCAAGTTTAAAGATTCAAATTCATGAATATCAAGAACATTAAGATTAGTGTTCCACACCTAAAAGAATTCAAGACTCCCTTCTCAAGAACAAGAAATTCAAGATATCTTCTTCAAGAACTCATGAATTCAAAGTTCCAACTTCATTATTTCTTTAAGAAATCAAGAAAATTAAGAAACTCGGGTATGTGAGATATTCATTCATGGGTCCCTTTCACTCATGGAGCCCAAAAACCCTTTTCTTTTAATTATAGAGTGAATTTGCTATCATTATGATATTTTAGATGTTCAATAAAGATTGAATTTTATGTTTTCATGGTGATTTTAATTCAATTAAGCCCATGTATGATCACATACAATATTTTAAATTCCTTATGCTATGAATTTATGTTTCCCATGCTTTATTCAAGTGAATTCCATGGTAGATCCTAAACTCATAATTTATAGCAACATTCCCATGTTTTAAATTTATATTTTTCCTATATTTGATGAAATTCCTATGTATTGAGTTGAACCATGATTCAACACAACATTTTGAGCTTAAATGTCAGGTTTTAATGATCATTCATTGCTGGTGGGTTATAAACACCCGATACCTATGTGTTTTTACATGATTTCTGTTTTCAAGTAATGAGTTTGTCAGACCATGATTTTTAATATCATATTTAGAATGCCATGATCATGTTGACCATTATCAGTTTATATGTTAATAATTACCTCAGAATCTGTATGCATAATTATTTTTCGAATACCATGACCTGAGCTTATCAGTTATTAGTTATCAGTGTATGCACCAGATAGTATTTTAGTGTCTTTCAGTTGAGTGTAGGATTTAGCGCCTAGCGAACCCAGGTATGGGTGCTCACCTGCCAGTAGAGGGTGTGACCTTTAGTAGCAGTCCCTGAGTTCTAGAACCACTTATCCAGCATAGGTTTGAGATATCTTCCTGCCAGTTGAGGGTTGACACATAGTTCATGAGAGCACCAACCAGTAGAGGGTGACTCTTTAGTCATTCAGGGCATCAGTTAGTAATTAAGACAGTTCAGGTTCTATTCTGATGGCAAGGATAAAACAACATTCCTCAACGTGGGTCAGACATTAGACTCCAAGATAGATCACATGGTTAATGTCAATTGCATGATAGCTCCCACAGTCTTAGTACAATATTTAGTATATATTTAGTTCAGTTTTGCTTGACCAAAACATACAGATTTACAACTATTTAGTTATACAGATTTTAGTGTTTCGGTATACAAATTATTTAAAAAATATGCCTATGCTTGGTCTTGCATTCTCCGATATTACAGTTTTCATGCATTCATGCTCAGTTATCTCATGTTGTCCAGTTAGTCCTTATCTCATAAGAACAGTACCCCATAATTTTTGTCCAGTTATTCAGACTAAGTGAAATTTAATTTTTACATAATCAATATTCATATATCTGCTACTCAACATACCGATGTTAGTTATCTCTTATCTCAGATTTTAGTGTTTTGATCACACAGACATCAGTCATTCAGTTAATCAGATCTACTTAATACATGTTATGTTGGTTTTGTATGTTTATTTATTCAGGCTCAGTATGTTTGCATATTCACATCCATGAGTATAGTCAGTTCCCACCATATAGTTTAAGACCCAGTATTCATACACCATCCTCAGTACAGCTTCTACAATATATTCATCCTCACAAGAGAATGGCTTACAACCTTTATGTTTCTACCACCTTCAATCTTACAGAATTATTTTTAGCTCATGATTATAAATTCTCTATTATTTAAAGTTTTCACATATAGTTATGTTTCAAATGTATATATCAGAAAATAACTTATATCTTCCATTTTACAACATGTTTGAAGTATTTCCATGATTTAGTGCATGTCTTCGTATACTCAGTACATTCCAAGTACAGACCACATATATGCATTTGCGGCTACATCCTTCATAATGTAGGTACCATATGTAGCTCTTACAACAAGTTTAGACAGTTTGCAGCTTTCAGCTAGTAGGTGATAAGTTCTCCTATTTCGAGAACTATAGACAGTTGTGGATTATGTACTATATTTTTGATTTTTCATATGTATTGATTAGTGGTAGTTGGAGCCATGTCCCAGCTATCTATAGTCAGTATAGTAGAGGTTTCATAAATGTCAGTCAAAGTCAGTCATATAACTTGAGTTTCTTTTTTCAGTTTTATCATGATGTAAACTCTATCAATATTACCTTTAATAAGATTTTTCATGATTATGCTTCCGCTCAACAAATTAAGTTTTGTTTTTACATATTAAAGTAGTTTCTCAACAGTATACCAGTTCATGGGTAGTTTGGGATCACTTGTGGTTGCAAGTACCGTGTTACGATTAGGGGGTAGTCCGGGTTGTGACATTAATGTAGTACCCCACTAATATTATAATATCAAATATCAAGATCAAATTGGACTTAAAGGGTTGTGATGTAGGCCAAGGGACAGAGAAACTATTTTAGCTAGTAATCGTGACTATCTTCCCTAAGTGCTTTAATACATCACATTATTTATTTCAACTCTTCTCTAACAACCAATTCTTTACCACTTGTATCTTCCCACATCTCTTGCTTTAGCCCAAGATATTTAAGATCATTCAGATTTGGTATGGAGGGAGTAGTCTTTATCACAATGATTCAATTTTTGATCAACTTTTCCCTTTTCATTTCATTACTCCCAACCACACACATACACTTTTTAGCACCAGTGGATAATACTTCCTTGGGGCTTCATATTTACCTTTTCCTTTATTATTTTTTACACTACTTAACCATATTAATTTTTTGACTAAGCACTTAGGAGATTTATATCAAATGACGGTCATTCAAAAAAGGGAAATAGGCTACATATGAGTGTAGTACCCCGATAGTTTCTTAAGTCTAAATCCATCTTTTGAGTGAATATGGATGACTTCCAAATTAATTGTTATTTATATCATGTTGTATTTCTATAAATTCTACTCTCGATCATGTGTAGAATTGGATAAGCTTTCCATCGACATAAGATTCACCCGAATCGGACACCTGGTGAGGAAGTTAGAGCCATTTTGTAATTCCCTGAGACTCTAACCAATAGTGCAACCATGAATCAATCTCTTGAGAAATAAATTATAGTGATTTGGTTGTTTCTAACCCATAGTGCAACCATGAATCAATGTCTTGAGAAATAAATTATAGTGATTTGGTTGTTTTATAATCAAGGATGTTGTGTATTAAGGCCTTAAATATGTCCTAATGATTGGGCGAATGAAAACATTCCTTACCAATTGAGTTGTTGGGAAGGATATTGGTATAGTCAACTTCAAATGAGCATATCTCTCATTATACTTGGAAATTTTGAGCTCATGACCTATCAAAAGATAAATAATTCAATTATATTTTCAACTATACCAATTTTTCCAAAATCCAATACTGGAGCAAAGAGTTATGCCCATTTTACACTAACATGGTCAAGCTGGAAAATGGTGACGACTGTTCTGACGGCCTGTCACATTTCTGACGCCATTTCTGATGACGTTGTCACTTTCTGACGACATTTCTGATGAGGTCATTAGACTTAGGCAGAAAATAGAAAATTTGACCATTTTGTGACGACATTTCTTGACGGCCTATCACGGATGTCGTTAGTCATTTTTTCAGCAATTAACTGACATTTTTAAAAGGGTATTTTGGTCTTTTCCACCCATTTTGACCCTCTATATATATCAAATTAAAGAATAAAACTTTATTTTTATTCCATTTTATCAAGAATACTAGGGTTTCTCTCTAAAAAACCATAGATTTTATAAATTGGTTCAAGATTCAAGGTACCCAAGTCAAAAGCATCGAGAACCCTCAATCAAGAAGTGGAAAAGGAGTCTATAACAAGTTTCTTCATTCAAATCCATAATCAAGGTATGTGGAGTTTGAACAAGAACACTTCTTTCATTCTTGTGCCCAAAGATTTAATTTCTACTAGTGAAATCCATGATTTTGCAAAGTGGGTTTACACCCAAATTACTTTATTAATGACTTATGATATTTGAGCTATTCAAGATCGATACACATGACTATTTCAGCATTTTATTTCTTAAATTGAGAACTTATGCCATGAGTTGAATATTATTATTATGAGTTGATGATTTTCGAATGATTTGAGATAAGAGTCATGATTTAAGATTTTCTATGAGAATTTTTATTATTGAATATATATTTATATATATATATATATATATATATTGATATTTGAGCTTGAGAGTCAACAATGAGTTCTATGATGTTTTCTTGAAGTTTTTGATACATGATTATTTTACAACTTCCAAATTATGACTTGATATTTAATATTGTGAATTTCATGTTCTACCATGAGTTGGTATTTCAAGTGCTTTCAAGACATGTTTCAAGCTTTAAGCTTCCTTATGACAAATTGGATTATTGAGTATATTGATTCATAAGATTGAGTTGTTATAATGAGTCTTGATATTTCCTCAAAGTTATTGATGTTGCCACAACTAAATGAATTGATACATCTTGATATTGAGAAAGATTGTTTGATTTTGAGTCGAGTTAGGAATCCACAATTGTATATGATTTACCGATGAGATATATATTTATGTTTTTGTCTTTATAATGGATCCACGAATTGATATTGATTAAGGTAATTTCAATGCGTTCTGAGCTGAGTCTGGGAGGAGTATTTAGCACCGAGCAGGAAATATGGTATTTTCCTAAAATTACGTGCCATCATAGGATTGATATTGATGACCCATCTATATGAAGTCAGTACCAGTAGAGGCTTCATAAACAGTCATTAGAAGTTGATGTATTTAGTTTCAGTTTCATTTGTAAAAGTAGAGTTTTAATCTTGTAAAGTTCATGTTTATATTGATCAAGTTCAGAGAAGTTCAATATTTTCGCTAACTTTATATAGATTTAAGCATTTTATCCAGTTGTTTATGAGTTATGCCAGTAGGAGAGTTAGCTTGGGGTCACTTGCGGTCCTAAGCACCGTGTGATGTCCCGGGCCCCAAATTTTAAGGCGTTACAAACTTGGTATCAGAGCACAGAGTTTAAGTGTCCTATGGTGTCTACGAAGCCGTGTCTAGTAGAGTCTTGCAAAATAGTACGAAGACGTCTGTACTTTTCTTCGAGAGGCTACAAGACATTTAGGAAAGGTCTCTATTCTTTCAAGTCTTAGATCGTGCTATAGAAAGGTTAGTTGAGAAACTTATACAGATTCTCATCTTACCCTATTCGGGGTATCCCCGCCTTATTTTCAAGGTATTAGAGATAGTGAAACTCAATTCTTTGTAGATAGTACTTTCTTAAACAGTCCCCACAGATAGTTATGAAGTTGTAAATGAGCTAGAAAGTACCCTATTAGTGCCTTATCATGCTTTGCTTATAAATTGTGCAATAAGCCTAACCCATTTTTAGTCTAAGGGGGAGATAGTAGAACAAGTGACCAGGTTAGTTTGTCTAGTTCTAGTGGGTACGCCAATAAGTTGTGGAATAGCTATGAGAAGGGATACTGCTCGACCCATTTTTATTTTAGTATTTTCAATCATTCCTATATTTATTCATGCTTTGCGTTTTGATTCTATGATCATGGTTCATGTCACGGCATGCCATAAAACAATCCTGTACTCACTTAGTTACCGAAACAGAGTCTCAGACCTTTCACCGGTTGGTATCATAATTCATAGTTACGAATTCCCAATTTAGGTCATGCAACGCATGACTTACGTACTCAATTTTTGTGATATGTTCAGTTCCAATGTTCAGTCGCTACTTTTAATGATCAAAAAGAAAGAAATTCAGATTCATATCGTGCATGTCCCCTGGCCTATTTCTTTGATGGGTTTATGATGTTAAATTCTCTATTCCTCAAGCCTCAGTTGAGTGTCATGTTATTCATAGTATCTATTCATATGTCAGATCCTCATGCTCTAATATTTTAGTTATCTTTCCTTACCCAAGATAGTGGTGGTGAATAATTATTTAGTCAGGAGAGAGGAGATATTTCCTTATCAACGATAGAGGGTGCCATGCCTACTTTGGCTTGGCGGTAATGTGAAGTAAGATTGAGGCTAAGTCATTGATACATGTTATGGTTAGTTGAAGTTTAATGTGTTATGATTGGGAAGATTATGGTGTGTTCATTTTGTGTAATTCAATGAGTTGTAATTCCTTGAGTTGGAAGGAATATTGGAGTGAAGCATTTATGTAGGACTCAATTATCAATGAGTATGTCAGGTGTGCTTGAGGTGAGTGCATGGAAATTTTCTTGATAAGAGGTGTGTAGGGTATGAAGAAGAGGCTTTATAAGTGTTTGATTAGGAATGCATATGTGGTTATGAATATAGGCTTGAATGTCATGTTTGTGTGCATGCGGATAGGTGCCTTGCTCATTAGTAAATGGCTAGTGCTAGGTGGATTGGAGTTGTTGAAGTGGTAATGAGAATTACTCTTGAAGTGAGACGTTGTAAGAATGTAGATGTGTGGGAGCTCATGATTCAGAATGGGGTTATGTGGCGAATCTTGTGGTTCTAGGTTACGCATGATAACGATGAGGGGGTTTGGTTTAAGGGGATATGAGTAGATGGAAGTATCGGTGTCATGTGAGGATTGTAAGTCAAATCGATCAAATATAGTATCAAAAGGGTATAGTATAGTAGAAATAGTGTTTGAGAAATGTGGTTGAGTTGAGAGTAAGGAGTTGCCTTGCTTGAAGCTTAGTACTTTTATCCTGACTTATGATTTATAGGTTTAGGTTTCAAGTTATGGGATTATGGTAATTTTATGATCTCCGATTCTTATGTCTTGTTTAGATCTTGCCTAAAGTTCTTTGCTCCTTCAGACCATTAGAATTCCTTGGGAGGGTGTTGAAGAAATCCTCTACTTAAGTATGAGTATCTAGTATGATTCAGTTTGCATAGCTAGCAACCAAGTTTTTTAAATTTGGCAGATAGATTTCTATGGTCTTCCATTTTTTTGAACTAGTCTAGTCTTACCACTCGAAATTTCATAGTTATGACCAATTCGATAAGTAGTTGCTCGCGCCCAAAATCTACGAATTTAGTTCAGTATGTGTATCAGGCATCAGTTTCAGATTCGGATATATAATTGTGATTCAGTCTTTGAGCATTTATTGAACAATCTTTGTTTTCCAAGTATTCTAGTCCAGACAATGTATTACCCATTTTGTAGTCTTATTCTTGTTTCTCATGACCTATGCCTGCAAAAATTATCTTTTCACCATCTATGAGTACGATTGCACCCTTATCACTTCAAGTGAATTCTAAACTCTCAGTATGAGCCCGCTCTTTAATATAGGAAGAAGGCAAATCAGCTCAGATTCAGTTGAGAATTGTAGTTGTCCTCTATCTATTTTTTTCCAGTATCGGATCCATCTGTATAGCTATTCTCATCATGAGTTTATACATTCAACGAAGTACTTTAAAGTTTAGAAAGATATAGATTTAGATTTGCAAGTTGTTTCAGCTGTGTGTCGTCAGCATGAATGATTTTCATAATCATTTATGATATTATTTATAACATTGCATTGCACCCCCACATACTCAGTACATTCCTTAAAGTATTGAGCCCCATATATTTCTATATGCTACAGTGTCTTATAATGTAGGTGCAAGTTGTAGCGCAGATACCGTATTCAGTCAGTCCGCCGCTCCCATTCAGCCGGTGATGAGTCCTTTTCATTCAAGGGCTAGAGTTGGTTATACAGTTCCAGAAGTATTGTATTTTTCTTATTTTAGTCATATTAATCTTAGATAGTTGGTAGTCATGACCTGACTATCTAAAGTTAGTACCAGTAGAGGCTTCATAGATAGTAAGTAGAAGTTGATGTATTCAGTTTCAGTTTCATTTGTAAAAATAGTGTTTTAATCTTGTAAAGATCATGGTTATATTGATCAAGTTCAGAGAAGTTCTATATTTTCACCAACTTTATATAGATTTAAGCATTTTATCCAGTTGTTTATGAGTTATGCCAGTAGGAGGGTTAGCTTGGGGTCACTTGCGCCCCTAAGAACCGTATGACGTCCCAGGCCCCAAATTTCAGGGCGTTACAATGAGGCTACCAAAGAAAATGCTAAAGGCTCAATAAGGATAACTAGGATTATACACAAGGTTAGATAAAAGGGTGTCACGACCCAAGACTACCCCCTAGTCGTAACATGGTGCTTGGAAAAATAAGTGATCCTAAGATAACCTATAAAGTGGCCTATTGCTTGAGAAACTGATTTAAATTGTATTAAAACTAAATTTGTTGAATGGAAACATGATCATAAGGAAATCTGAATAAGTATAATACTGATAAAGTTTACATCATTATAAAACTAGAGAAAGAAACTTGAATTAAATGTAATGACTCTGACTTACTATCTATAAAGCCTCTACTATAATGACTATAGATAGCTGAGACATGCCTCCAACTACCACTAATTAATCCATACGAATAATAATAAGATATAAAAGTAACAACGACTGACTGGAGTTCTCAAAATAAAAGAACTCATCACCTGCTAGCTGGAATTTGCAAACTGTCTGATCATGATATATGGGCTACAACTTGTACCTACATTACAAAATAATATAGCCACACAAACGTATATATGGATTAGTACATTTGGAATGTACTGATAAGTAGGGGTTAATGCATTAAGTAAAACTGATTAGATACATAATCTTAAAACATGCATGCTAAGTGCAAGTAGACTCAACAGGAGACTAAAATAAACTGTAATACCCTATATGTTTCCAAGATAGGAAATGAATCAGTTCTCCTACGTATGAAATATCATATCCTATGATTCATATTTGTGTAAATGATTTACAATGAGTATCCTAGCGATGATATAGCTTATGATGTGTTAAGCATGCTTATATGAGTCACTCCGAGTAAGGCAAGCTAATAGCTTTTGGATCTATCAAGTTTTAGTGTGTGATTCTGCAAGAGTGACCCTTGAACGAGGATAACTTAATTTATATGTGAAATTTTGGCATATTTAGACCCACCAAATTGTAGAGAATCAAATTAGCTTTTCAATGATTCCAATTTTATAAAAATCCGACACCCGAGCAAGAAGTTATGGCCCTGCAAAGTAGGAGTGCGACGCATAAACAATCACACATTGCTACGAGAACAAGTATGTGACAGGTTGTGCGGCGCACACCCTCAAGTGTACGATAGCATTTGCGAAGCACACCTTAGCTTATGTGATAGGATGTACGGTGCACACCTTAGCATGTGTGATGAGGTGTGCGGCGCATGCTTATGATTTCAGCTATGAAAAACATTTAGTTTTTGAGTTATTTTGAGGATAATTAAGTCTTTTAACACTCCTTACACGTCCCAATACTTAACCTCACAAAATTTATAGCTTCTAATCATATTAAAACCCTATTAACATCTTAAGTTCATTATTCAAGAGAACAAGAAGGAGAAAAACTACTAGGGTTGCATAATCAAGCTTGAAGATCCAATCTTTCAACAATTTCATCGCCATTAATGTATGCGTAGTGTTCATCCATGGATCGCTTTCGTTCGTGGAGTTCAAGAATCAATATTTAACAAAAAAATCATGAATGTTTTGTGGTGATATGGTTGTATTCATGTTGTTGTTTTTGGTTTGTGTTATAGAGTGAGAATTTGATGAACTTCCAAGAAGATTGTGATCATATAGTTGGAACCCATGAATTTGGGTGGATTAAAGTGGTGTAAGTTGTGAATACACCTATGCCTTTAAGAGTGCATGTAAGGTATTTGATAAAATACCTAAGAGACTAGAAATCATGTATTATAGCTAAATTGTGACTAAGTGAAGGATTCATGATAGGCCTCTATGATTCAATGTCATCCGTGTTGATAATGTGTCTTGTGAACTCTGTTGGATTACTCATGAACTAGTCTTATGGAATTATGGTATGCTTACTTGCAAAACCCACTTATGTACAAAATGTAGAATACCCATGTACTTCATGAAATTCCCCAAGTTATGATATTATGGATTGTGGTTGTAATATGTAATGAGCATGATATTGAAAGCTATGCAAGTATATACATGTTGTATGAAATTCCATTCCATGAAATAGATTGTTGAGAACCATGCTTAGTATGAAATACCTTATTTATGATATTATGGACTATGGACTCTACTCTTATGATCAAGTCAGTCATGTGTGTCAGTTTCCTTCTATCGAGTCCAGGGGGTACTTGTACCCGAAAAATATAGCTGCGTGCCTAGAGCCATGTCATGTTTTCACGATACTCTCAGTCAAGCCATGATCTATAGAAATCAGTCTATCATGTGACTCAGGAAAACTCAGTAATCTCAGTAGTTCAATATTCTCAATAATCTCAGTGCTCAGTAACCTCAGTAATCACAGTAAATCTCAGTAACTTCAGTACTCTTAATCAGTCCTTAGAACTCATTATATTTCGTCCGTCATCGGAATCTAGTAAACTCAGTTTTAGCTCCGTTAAACAATACCACTAGTATCAGTTCAGTTAATCAGTATCAGTTCAGCAAATTAGTTCAGTTAAGTTATTTAGTTCAGCCCAGTTATTCAGTTCAGTGTCTTTCAGATGGAAGTAGGATTCAGCACCGAGCGAACCTAGGGATGGGGGCTCACCTACTAGAATAGGACTGAGATCCCTAGAAGCAATCCTTAAGTTCCAAAACAACATTGCCAGCGTAGGTACGAGATGTCACCCGTTAGATAGGACTGACATACTCAGGGGTCACCCATTAGCACATTTATATGTATAGGACTGATCCCAGGAGTCACCCGCTAGATTAGGACTGACTCCACAATAGATGTCTTTACTGGTGGCGTGGTACTAACACCCTTCCAGTCAGGGCAGAGATTGGACCCCAGTAAGCTTAGCTTAGGGCATGTCGGTTAGATGAACATATCCCACAGTTTTAGTTATAGAATCAGGGCTTTCAAACATAGTCAACTTAGCATAGTAGTACAGATTCAGTACTGTTAGATATAGTGAATGCTTATCATTGTAAATAGACTTCAAGATCACCCATTAGCTAGGACTGATCTCAACTATGATTAATCAGTATCAGAATCATTAGATTTAAAGATCACCCGCTAGATAGGACTGATCTCAGACTAAGTCAAATCATTCTTATTGTCAGTATACTCATGATCACTCACTAGATAGGACTGATCTCGGATTTAGTTACTCCAAGTAGAACGGAACTCAGATAGTTCTATCAGAACTTAGACGGCCAGATACAGTCTCTCAGTATCGGTTATATTAATTAGTTCGATCATTACAGTTATATCAGCTATATCTGTTGTCATAGCTCAAGTTACCAGTTTTCAGTTATAGGACTATTAGACACAGTCATTGTAATGCCCTAAAATTTGGGTCCCAAGACAACACACGGTGCTTAGGGGCACAAGTGACCCCAAGCTAACCCTCTTACTAGCTTAATTCATAAACAACTAGATAAAATGCTTAAATCTATTTAAAATCAGCGAGAATATAGAACTTCTGTGAACTTGACCAATATAAACATGAACTTTACAAGATTACAACTCTACTTTTACCAAACAAAACTGAAACTGAATACATCAACTTCTACTGACTGTCTATGAAGCCTCTACTGGTACTGACTTTAGATAGCCGGGTCATGACTACCAACTATCTAAGCTTAATACGACTAAAATAAGAAAAATACAATACTTCTCGAACTACATAACCAACTCAAGCCTTCGAATCAAAAGGACTCATCATCGATTGAATGGGAGCGGCGGACTGACTGAATGCGGTATCTGTGCTACAACTTGCACCTACATTATAAGACACTGTAGCATATAGAAATATATAGGGGTCAGTACTTTAAGGAATGTACTGAGTACGTGGGAGTGCAATGAAACGTTATAAATAATATCATAAATGATTATGAAAATCATGCATGCGGACGATAACAACTTTCTTCGCTTGAATTAACTGAAATATATTCTTTGTAAATCATCAATAATAGTACACATATTATAAATCTCATAAATCCTTATACTCAACTCAAACTCTTTAAATCATGACTTAGAGTGACTCAGTAGCTCATGAAAACTTGGACTATTATGGACTTGGGAGTTTCTTATAACCGACATAACTACACCATGTGAGTCACATGGAGTCCAATGTATTGCCCTCCTAAGGAGAGAACCCAACATTGGTGGGAGCGTCGTACTCTTGCAGGGAGTACAGCCTCAATTTCATAATCACAATCCCACACTCGGCCTTTGGCCCATAATTATCAACATCAATCCATGGTGGCACTTAGTTTTTAGGGAAATACCAAATTTTTTGCTCGGTGCTAAATACTCCTCCCAGACTCAACTCAGAACGCGTTAGGAAATCTACCTTAATCAATATCAATTCACGGGTCTATCATGAAGACCAAAATAATAATATATCTTACCGGTAAATCATATACAACTGTGGATTCCTAACTCGACACAAAATCAAACAATCTTTCTCAACATCAAGATGTATCAATTCATTTAGTCATGGCAACATCAATAACTTTGAGGAAATATCAAGACTCATTACAACAACTCAATCTTATGAATCAATATACTTAATAATCCAATTTGTCATAAGGAAGCTTAAATCTTGACACATGTCTTGAAAGCACTTGAAATACCAACTCATGGTAGAACATGAAATTCACAATATTAAATATCAAGTCATAATTTGGAAATTGTAAAATATTCATGTATCAAAAACTTCAAGAAAACATCACAGAACTCATTCTTGACTCTCAAGCTCAAATATATATATATATATATATATATATATATTCGATAATCAAACTTCTTATAGAAAAGCTTAAATCATGACTCTTATCTCAAATCATTCCAAAATCATCAACTCATAATAACAGTATTCAACTCATGGCATAAGTTCTCAATTTAAGAAATAAAATGATGAAATAGTCATGTTTATCAATCTTGAATAGCTCAACTATCATAAATCATTAATAAAGTAATTTGGGTGTTAACCCACTTTGCAAAATCATGGCTTTCAATAGTAGAAATTGAATCTTTGGGCACAAGAACTAAAGAAGTATTTTTGATCAAACCCCATATACCTTGGATTATGGATTTAAGATGAATAAGATTGATTGGGAATTCTTCTTCACACTTTTGAGATAAGTTTCTTGATGCCTTTGACCTGACAAATTTGATTCTTGGACAACTTGGAGAAATCTTTGGAAGATTCTTAAATTTCTTGGAGAAGATTTGATTTAGGATTTTAGAAGAAAACCCTAGTTTCTTGATCTTTTCCTTGGAAGAGGATGAGAGATAATGAAGGTTTTCTCCACTACTAGTATATATACAGAGGCTAAAAATGAGTGGAAAAGACCAAAATACCCTTTTAAAAACATCCTGGAGTTGCTGGAAAAATATACTTGACGCTATCCGTGATAGGCTGTCAGGTCCGTGATAGGCCATCACGGATGGTCGTCACAAAAAGGGGTCCAATTCTTGATTTTTTGCCCAGGGTTGATGTTGTTGTCAGAAATGTCGTTAGAATGTGACGACGTCATCAAAAATGGCATCAGAAACGTGACAGCCCGTCAGAACCGTCGTCACCGTTTTCCAGCTTGACATGCTGAAGTAAAATGGGCATAACTCTTTGCTTCGATATTGGATTTTGGAGAAATTGGTATCGTTGGAAAGATAATTAAATTATATATCTGTTGAAAGGTCATGAGATTAAAAATTATAAGTATAATGAGATATATACTCATTTGAAGTTGACTATACCAATATCCTTCCCAAGAATTCAATCGGTAAGGAATGTTTTGATTCGCCCAATTGTTAGGACATCTTTAAGGCCTTAATACACGCCATCCTTGATTAGAAAACAACCAAATCACTTTAATTTATTTCTCAAGAGCTTGATACATGGATGCACTATTAGTTAGAGTCTCAGGGAATTACAAAATGGCTCTAACTTTCTCACCGGGTGTCCGATTCGGGTGAATCTTATGTTGATGGAAAGCTTATCCAATTCTCCACATGATAGAAAGTAGAATTTAGGGAAATACAGCATGATATAAACAACAATCAATTTGGAAGTCATCTATATTCACTCAAAGATGGATTTAGGCTTAAGAAACGATCGAGGTATTACAATATCTCCCCCTTGGAAACATTCATCCTCGAATGTTGCTTTTTGGCCAAGAATATAGAGAAAACTGAAGACACACAGCTAAAACAACTTGCTAATCTGAATCTATATCTTTCTAATTTTTGAAGTACTTAATTGAATATATAAACTTATGATGAGAGTAGCTGTACAGCTGGATCCGAGACTGGAAAGGAATAGATAGAGGACAACTTTAATTCTCGGCTGAATCTGAGCTGATTTGCCTTCTTCCTATATTAAAGAGCGGGCTCATACCGAGAGTTTAGAATTCACTTGATGTTACAAGGGTGCAATCGTACTCATAGACGACGAAGAGATAATTTCTGCAGGCATAGGTCATGAGAAACAAGGATAAGACTACAGAATGGGTATTACATTGTCTGGACTAGAATACTTGGAAAACAAAGATTGTTAAATGAATGCTTACAGACTGAATCACAATTATATATCAGAATCTGAAACTGATGCCTAATACAGATACTGAACTAAATTCGTAGATTTTTGGGTATAAGTAACTACTTACCGCATTGCCCGTACTTATGAAACTTCAAGTGGTAAGACCAGACTAGTTCGAAAAAAAATGGAAGGCCATAGAAACCTATCTGCCAAATTTTAAAAACTGGGTTGCTAGCAATGCAAACTGAATTGTACTAGATACTCATACATAAGTAGAGGATTTCTTCAACACCTTCCCAAGGAATTCTAATGGTCTGAAGGAGAAAAGAATTTTAGGCAAGATCTAAACAAGACATCTGAATCAGAGATCATAAAATTACCATAATCCCATAACTTGAAACCTAAACTTATGAATCATAAGTCAGGATAAAAGTACTAAGCTTCAAGCAAGGCAAATCCTTACTCTCAAACTTAACCACACTTCTCAAACACTCTCTCGACTATACTATACCCATCTAATACTATACTTGATCGATTTAACTTACAATCCTCACATGACACCTATACTTCTATCTACTCATATCCCCTCAAACCAAACCCTCTCATCATCTTCATACCTAACCTAGAACCACAAGATTCGCCACATAACCCCATTATGAATCATAAGCTCCCACAATCTATATTTTTACAACCTCTTACTTCAAGAGTAATTCTTATTAGCACTTCGACCATTCCAATCCACCTAGTACTAGCCATTTACTAATGTGAAAAGCACCCATCCGTATGCAAACAAACACGACATTTAAGACTATCTTCATACCCTACACACCTCTCATCAAGAAAGATTTCCATGCACTCACCTCAAGCACACCTGACATACTCCTAGATAATAAGGTCCTACACAAACGCTTCACTCCAATATTCCATCCAACTCATGGAATTACACAAAATAAATACACTACAATCTTCCCAATCATAAAACAATAAACTTCAACTGACCATAACATGTATCAAAGACTTAGCCTCAATCTTACTTTACCTTACTGTCTACCTAAAGCAAGCTTGCCCCTCTCTATCGTTGATAAGGAAATGTCTCCTTTCTTCCGACTAAACAACTATTCACCACCACTATCTTAGGTAAGGAAAGATAACTAAAAGATTAGAGCATGAGGATCTGACACATGAATAGATGCTATGAATAACTTGACACTCAATTGAGGCTTGAGGAATAGAGGATTTAACATCATATACCCATCAAAGAAATATGGCGGGACATGCATGATATAAATCTGAATTCTAATCATAAAAAAACTGAGCATATCACAAAGCTCGAGTACATAAGTCATGCGTTGCATGACCTAAATTGGAAACTCGTAACTATGAAATATGATTCCAACCGGTGAAAGGTTTGAGACTTCGTATTTCGGTAATTAAGTGAGGACAAGATTCTTTATGGCATGCCTAGACATGAATCATGATCATGGAATCAAAATGCAAAGCATGAATAAATACAAGAATGATTGAAAATACTGAAATAAGAATGGGTTGAGCAGTATCCCTTCTCACAGCTGTTCCACAACTTATTGGCATACCCACTAGAACCTAACAACCTAACCTGGTTAATTATTCTACTATCTCCCCCTTATACTAAAGCCATCACGCTCCTTAACTCAATTATTAGGAACATCATTCATTACCAAACTAGTCTTCCTCCACCTAGCAACTCCACGACAATTACTACTTACACCACATACAATAACCTTAGAAAAAATAAAAGAAATAAAGCAGCCCCATAACACCTTGGGCAAAATTTCTCACCAAGAACACAGAATCAAACTTAATTACAAGTCAACCAGACTCAAGCTCTTGCCTACACTATCCAAGCCTATTAGATCACTTCCCTGTAACTAGCACCATTAACCAAGAAATCATCACATCTACCTTCATAGCCACCAATCATCCAAGCTTAATGCCTAGCCCGCAACATAACTTACAACTCCACCTCACACACACAATTCTCACTTGGAAACTATAAAACAAAACGTCAATAAACATTAGTCCACTTAGACCCCCTAATAACAATAATTGGTCATAATCATATGATCTATCTCATTTATAATCCATCAACAAACCCTCCTTCTACTCATCATTACTATCTATCCTTCATACACAACTTAACTTAGTTCATAACTCTCTAAGCCTCAACTTAACATTCCTTTGCAATCTCAGGAGTACCTAAGTTAGCAACGCTCATCCACTAAGTATCCTCGTCCATAACCTATACTTGTCTTGTGAAACATACCATTAACAACTCTTTTCATACCTTAAACAAACTATTATTTACCTCCACCAATAACTTCTTCTCTTTTTTTTTTCCATGAGTTGGCACACAAGAATAATATCACTTCATCACTAACTAGATCAAATGCAAAAGGCTCGGCTATACATACTTCCAATAAATCACACCTTCCACCTTTCTTGCCACTATACCTCTAAACCCAGTTCCAACCAGCATGAGAAAACAGGATACACAAAGAGTCACTAGTTAATCAAAATAGGCCTCAGCCGGCTTCACTAGTCTTTGATTTCCAATATCATTATGATAACAAGAGTACGAGATATAGAAACTCTCCATACAATATTCAATAATCGAAGAATACACATTTTACTTTATCTCAATTGAAAGAATCATAGGGAGAGGGCAAAACATTGAACTTAGGAAACTCATAACACGTTGGTAAGTGCTTCTCAGGCCGCTTTGTGAAACTTTTGAAATTCCTTTCTTGTAAGTCTAAGGGCATTGTCAGGGAAGGAAATTAAAACTTACAGATCATGTTACCTCAAGAATATTACATAGATAAAGAAGTATAGATTATCATTATAGATTCTGAGAGGGAATCTAAAAGTGCAACTAACATGGGCTTATTGCACGATTCATAAGAAAGGCATGATAAGACACTAATAGGATACTTTTTAGCTTATTTTAAACTCTGAAACTGTCTGTGAAGACTGTTGAAGAAAGTACTATCTGCAAAGAATTGAGCTTGATTATCTCTAATACCTCGAAAATACGGCAGGGATGCCTTGAATAAAGGAAGATAAGAATCTACATAAGTTTTTAAAGAACCTTTCTATAGCATGATCTAAGACTTGAAGGAATGGATACCTTTTGTAAATGTCTTATAGCCTCTCAAAAAAAGTATAAATGTCTTCATACCGTTCTGCAAGACTCTACTAGATACGACTTCATAGACACCCTAGGACACTCGAACTCTGTGCTCTAACAGTAAGTTTATAAAGCCTTGAAATTTGGGTCCTGAGATGTTACATAGTGCTTAGGGGGATAAGTGGCCCCAAGCTAACCCTCATACTGGCTTAATTCATAAATAATTGGATAAAATGCTTAAATCTATATAAAATCAGCAAAAATATAGAACTTCTCTGAACTTGATCAATATAAAACATGAACTTTACAAGATTACAACTCTACTTTTACCAAAGAAAAACTAAAATTGAATACATCAACTTCTACTGACTGTCTATGAAGCCTCTACTAGTACTGACTTTAGATAGCTGGGTCATGACTACAAACTATCTAAGCTCAATACGACTAAAATAAGAAAAATACAATCCTTCTCAAACTGTATAACCAACTCAAGCCCTCGAATCAAAAGGACTCATCACCGGCTGAATGGGAGCGATGGACTGACTGAATGTGGTATCTGTGCTACAACTTGCACCTACATTATAAGACACTGTAGCATATGGAAATATATGAGGGTCAGTACTTTAAGGAATGTACTGAGTATGTGGGAGTGCAATGAAACGTTATAAATAATATCATAAATAATTATGAAAATCATGCATGTTGACGATAACAACTTTCTTCGCTTGAATTAACTGAAATATATTCTTTGTAAATCATCAATAATAGTACACATATTATAAATCTCATAAATCCTTATACTCAACTCAAACTCTTTAAATCATGACTTAGAGTGACTCGGTAACTCATAAAGACATGAACTATTATGGACTTAGGAGTTTCTTATAACCGATAAAACTATACCATATGAGCCACATGGAGTCCAATGTATTGCCCTCCTAAGGTGAGAACCCCACATTGGCGGGAGCATCGTACTCTTCCCAGGAAGTACAACCTCAATTTCACAATCACAATCCCACACTCGATCTTTGTCCCATAATTATCAACATCAATCCTATGGTGGCACGTAGTTTTTAGGGAAATATCAAATTTTTTGCTCGGTGCTAAATACTCCTCCCAGACTCAGCTTAGAACGCATTTGAAAATCCACCTTAATAAATATCAATTCATGGGTCTATAATGAAGACCAAAATAATAAAATATGTCATCGGGAAATCATATACAACTGTGGGTTAATAACTCGACTCAAAATCAAATAATCTTTCTCAACATCAAGATGTATCAATTCATTTAGTCATAGAAACATCAATAACTTTGAGGAAATATCAAGACTCATTATAACAACTCAATCTTATGAATCAATATACTCAATAATCCAATTTGTCATAAGGAAGCTTAAAGCTTGACACATGTCTTGAAAGCACTTGAAATACCAAGTCATGGTAGAACATAAAATTCACAATATTAAATATTAAGTCATAATTTGGAAATTGTAAAATAATTATGTATCAAAAACTTTAAGAAAACATCATAGAACTCATTCTTTAATCTCAAGATAAAATATTAATATATTCAATAATCAAACTTCTCATAGAAAAGGTTAAATCATGACTGTTATCTGAAATCATTCGAAAATCATCAACTCATAATAACAATATTCAACTCATGGCATAAGTTCTCAATTTGAGAAATAAAATGATGAAATAGTCATGTGTATCAATCTTGAATAGCTCAACTATCATAAATCATTAATAAAGTAATTTGGGTGTAAACCCACTTTGCAAAATCATGGATTTCAATAGTAAAAATTGAATCTTTGGGCACAAGAATGAAAGAAGTATTCTTGTTCAAACCCCACATACCTTCGATTGTGAATTTAAGATGAACAAGATTGATTGAAAACTCTTATTCACACTTTTGAGATAAGTTTATTGATGCCTTTGACTTGATAAATTTGATTCTTGGACAACTTTGTGAAATCTTTGGAAGATTCTTAAATTTCTTGGAGAAGATTTGATTTAGGATTTGAGAAGAAAACCCTAGTTTCTTTATATTTTCCTTGGAAGAGAATGAGAGATAATGAAGGTTTTCTACACTACTAGTATATATGTAGAGGCTAAAAATGGGTGAAAAAGACCAAAATACCCTTTTAAAAATGTCCTTGAGTTGCTGAAAAAATATACTTGATGCCATCTATGACAGGCCGTCAGGTCCGTGATTGGCCGTCACGAATGGTCATCACAAAAAGGGGTCCAATTCTTGATTTTCTATCCAGGGCTGATGTCTTTTTCAAAAATGTCATTAGAATGTGATGACATCGTAAAAAATGGCGTCAGAAACGTGACAGCCCATCAGAACCATCGTCACCATTTTCCAGCTTGACATGCTGGAGTAAAATTGACATAACTCTTTGCTCCGATATCGGATTTTGGCGAAATTAGTATGGTTGGAAAGATAATTAAATTATATATCTGTTGATAGGTCATGAAATCAAAAATTCAAAGTATAATGAGAGATATGTTCAGTTAAAGTTGACTATACCGATATCCTTCCCAAGAATTCAATCGGTAAGGAATGTTTTGATTCGCCCAATCGTTACGACATATTTAAAGACTTAATATACACCATCCTTGATTATAAAACATCCAAAGCACTAAAATTTATTTCTCAAGATCTTAATTCATGGTTGCACTATTTGTTAGAGTCACAGGGAATTATAAAATGGCTCTATCTTCCTCACCAGATGTCCGATTCGGGTGAATCTTATGTCGATGGAAAGCTTATACAATTATACACTTGATAGAAAGTAGAATTTATGGAAATACAACATGATATAAACAACAATAAATTTATAAGTCATCCATATTCACTCAAAAGATGGATTTAGGCTTAAGAAATGATCGGGGTAATACAGTCATTCAAGCCAGTTCTTCTTAATTTGAACTGTCAGAAATAGTCAATAATTTATTAAGTACCTCAGTAACAGTAAATTTATGTCATCAGCATTCATACTCAGTAGTCAGCATTATCACGAGTTCAGTTATAGTTGTTTATGCATGTTTGTATTCTTATGTTTATATTAGTTAGCATTGTTCATGCATATAACCCTTTGCATTTAACTATAGGTTCCTTATCATTCAAGGATGATATGATTATTGCTATATTTACTATTCAGTTGCTAGATAGAGTTAGTTGGAGACATGTTCCTTTAACTCCTTATTCAGTTCAGTTAGAGGCTTTCAGACTAGATGTCAGATTAGATATTCAGATCTCATTATTTTCAGTATTTATGACTTGTTTTGGTATTGTTATACGTTTTTCAGTTATTTTGTTATCAGACATTTATTCAGTTCAAACCTTATGGCCTTTCATGTTCATGTTTCTGTATTTAATGTATATTATGCAGTATATAGGTACAGATATTATTCATGAGTTAGCTTGTGGTCCTTCAGGGTCATGAGCACCGTGTAGCATTCCGGTTCAGAAAATTGGGGTGTTACAAACTTGGTATCAAAGACTAAGGTTCAATAGAGTCCTAGGAAGTATGAAAACCGCATCTAGTAGAGTCTTGTACATGTATGTGTTGTGCACCACACCTATGTGTAGAAGGCTATGAGATGTTTTAGAAATAGTTTCCCTTCTTTCAGTATTCATGTCATGCCAATGAGCAGTCAGATTTGTATAGCTTGTTTTATCATCCTTGCATCTTTCATGCTATCCAAAATCTCAGAGAATGTAACTATTTCAAGGTAGAACCTCCTAGTTTTTGCAAGTTCAGTCCATCTCATGCATTAGTTTCAGACTCCCAAAGTTTAGTTATAATCTAGTTCGTAGATACCCGGTGCATCACCCAGTATCTTTATAAGGTAATCGTTCTTAGAGGGACATAGCATCCCAAGGGGGAGATACCCCACCTTCTCTTAACGCTCTCATGCCTTAGATTAATTTCTCCTTACATAATGAATTCAGTCAAGAATAGAGGGTACTTATAAGTTGACCTTCACGTTAGACCTCAGCTGTAAGTCAAGTATTCAGAGGTTCAGTTCTATTCATGATATTCAGTCCATATGTCACGTAGCAGAATCAGTCATGTTCTCATGTTTTAGTTCAATCTTAGTGCCTTTACCATTGCATGTTTAGTCACATGTTTGTGAGTCAGTTCAGTCATGTATTCACGCATCAGATATGCATTGTCAACTTATCAGTACTTTCAGTCATGCATTCACGTATTGTATCAGTCATATAATCATGCATCAGATATGCATGCATTCAACTTATCAGTTAAGCATCAGATATGTATTCTCAGTTTGAGAAACTCAGTTTATCAGAACACTCTGTCCTACATTCATAAATTAGTAACCCATGCATCAGATATGCATGTACAATATAATATACTCATTTTTTAGTCATGTCAGCCATGAAATAATGATCAGTCATTCATGCTATATATTTATGTAAGTTATCTTTTCTTTCATCTCAACCAGTATCATTCCAGGACGAATATTCCTAAGGGGGAGATATTGTAATACCCCGTATGTTTCAAAGCTACAAAATGAATCAGTTCTCTTACATATGAAACCTTATATCCTATGATTCATATTTGAGTACATGATTTACAATGAGTATCCTAGCGATAAGATAGCTTATGATGTCTTAAGCATGCTCATGTGAGTCACTCAGAGTAAGGCAAGCTAATAGCTTTTAGATCCATCAAGTTTTAGTGTGTCATTCCATAAGAGTGGCCCTTGAACGAGGATAAATTGATTTATATGTGAAATTTTGGCAGATTTAGACCCACCAAATTGTAGATAATTGAATTAGATTTCCAACGATTCCAATTTTATAAAAATCTGACACACTCGAACAAGAAGTTATGGCCCTGCAAAATAGGAGTGCGACGCATAAACAATCCCACATGGATACTAGAACAAGTGTGCGACAGGTTGTGCGGTGCACACCCTCAAGTGTGCGATAGCATGTTCAACATACATCTTAGCTTATGAGATAGGATGTGTGGTGCACACCTTATCATGTGCGATGAGGCGTGCGACACAAACTTATGATTTCAGCCACGAAAAACACTTAGTTTTTGAGTTATTTTGAGGATCTTAACACTACTTACCCGTTCCAATACTTAACCTCACGAAATTTATAGCTTCTAATCACATTAAAACCCTATTAACATCTTAAGTTCATTATCCAAGAGCATAAGAAGGAGAAAAACTACTAAGGTTGCATAATCAAGCTTGAAGGTCCAATCTTTCAACAATTTCATCGCCATTAAGGTATGCATAGTGTTCATCCACGGATCCCTTTCATTCGTGGAGTTCAACAATCAATCTTTAATAACAAAATCATGAATGTTTTGTGGTGATATGGTTGTATTGATATTGTTGTTTATGGTTTGTGTTATAGAGTGGAAATTTGATGAACTTCCAAGAAGATTGTGATCATATAGTTGGAACCCACGAATTTGGGTGGATTAAAGTGGTGTAAGTTTGTGAATACACCTATGCCTTAAAGAGTGCATGTAAGCTGTTTGATAAAATACCTAAGAGACTAGAAATCATGCATTATAGCTAAACTATGACTAAGTGAAGGATTCATGATAGGCCTCTATGATTCAATGTCATCCATGTTGATAATGTGTCTTATGAACATTGTTGGATTACTCATGAACTAGTCTTATGGAATTATGCTATGCTTAATTGCAAAACCCACTCATATAAAAGATGTAGAATACCCATGTACTTCATGAAATTCCCCAAGTTATGATATTATGGATTATGGTTGTAATATGTAATGAGCATGATATTGAAAGCTATGCAAGTATATACATGTTGTATGAAATTCACTTCCATGAAATAGATTGTTGAGAACTATGCTTAGTATGAAATCCCTTATTTATGATATTATGGATTATGGACTCTACTCTTATCGTCAAGTTAGTTATGTGTGTCAGTTTCGTTCCATCGAGTCCTAGGGGTACTTGTACTTGAAAAATATAGATGTGTGCCTAGAGCCATGTCATGTTTTCATGATACTCTCAGTCAATTCATGATCTATAGAAATCACTCAGTCATGTGACTCAGGAAAACTCAGTAATCTCAGTAGTTCAGTATTCTCAGTAATCTCAGTAATCTAAGTGCTCAGTAACCTTAGTAATAATAGTAAATCTCAGTACTTCAGTACTCTTAATCAGTCCTCAAAACTCATTATATTTCGTCCATCATCGAAATCCAGTAAACTCAGTTTTAGCTCCACTAAATAATACCACTAGTATTAGTCCAGTTAATTAGCATCAGTTCAGCAAATTAGTTTAGTTAAGTTATTTAGTTCAGCCTAGTTATTCAGTTCAGTGTCTTTGAGATGGGAGTAGGATTTAGCATCGAGCAAACCTAGGGATGGAGGCTCACCCACTAGAATAGGACTGAGATCCTATAGAAGTAATCCCTAAGTTCCAGAACTATGTTGCCAGTGTAGGTACGAGATGTTACCCTTTCGATAGAACTGACATACTCAAGGGTCACCCATTAGTACATTTATATATGTAGCACTAATCCCAGGAGTCACCCGCTAGATTAAGAATGACTCCCTAGTAGATGTATTTACTAGTGGTGTGGTACTGACACCCTTCCAATCAGGGCAGAGATTGGACCCCAGTCAGCTTAGCTTGGGGCATATCGATTAGATGAACACATCCTATAATTTCAGTTATAAAATCAGGCTTTCAGACACAGTCTACTCAGCTTAGTAGTATAGATTCGATACTATTAGATACAGTCAATGCTTCTCATTGAAAATAGACTTCAAGATCACCCATTATCTAGGAATGATCTCAATTATGATTAATCAGTATCAGAATCATTAGATTTAAAGATCACCTGCTAGATAGGACTGATCTCAGACTACGTCAAATCATGCTTATTATCAGTATACTCATGACCATCTACTAGATAAGGCTGATCTTGGATTTAGTTAATCCAAGTAGAATGGAGCTCAAATAGTTCCATTAGAACATAGATTGTCAGATACAGCCACTCAGTATTGATTATATTGATTAGTCCAATCATTATAGTTATATCAGCTATATCAGTTGTCATAGCTCATGTTACCAGTATTCAGTTTTAGGACTGTTAGACACATTCATTCAAACCAGTTCTTCATAATTTAAACTGTCAAAAATAGTCAATAATCTATTTAGTACCTTAGTAACAGTAAAGTCATGTCGTCAGCATTCAAACTCAGTAGTCAACATCATCACGAGTTCAATTATAGTTGTTTATGCTTGTATGTATTCTCACATTCATATTAGTTAGCATTGTTCATGCATATAACCCTTTGCATTTCAAATACCTCACTCGTATACTCAGTACATTCATCTGTACTGACGTATTTGCGCTATGGTGCTTTCTTTTATATTACACCATAGGTTTATAGGCACGAGCTCTAGATCAGCAGTAGCATTCCAATGTTTAAAGTTTGCATTGAGTCCTTTTCATTCGAGGACGATATGATTATTACTCTCAGTATGATGGCTGATTCTATAACTCGTATGAGTAAGTTTTTGGATGGTATATTTGGTTATGTTGTTAAAGAGTGTAGGTTTGGTATACTTAATAGGGACATGGACCTTTCTTGACTAGTGATACATGCTTAGCAGATTGAAGCGGACAGGGTGAAGGAGAGAGAAAGAGTAAGGGCAAATAAGAGGGTTAGATCATACCAGTAAGGGTATGGTAAGACTAGATTTTTAGGAGGGATCTGCCCTCAGTTCTAAAGTCATTCACTTATGTTAGCGCCTTCATCAACCAGTACTCCCGCATTCAAAATTAGGCAGGAGCAGGGTAATAGGTCTACTATGTCCAGGTCCCAGGACAGTGTGAGTAACAGAAATCGTCCTCCCCTATGTCTGAAGTGCGGTAGGGACCATCCTGATGAGTACTTTGTCGATTGGAGGGGTTGTTTTGGTTGCGGTATGTTGGGCCATAGATTCAGGGATTACCCATATGCCAAACAGGGGAGTCGTGATGTTCGTCCCTAGAGTTAGGATATTAGTCATCCAACCCCTTTAGTTCATCCTCCTCCTCCTCATGGTGCCTTGTCTAGTACTGTAGGTGGTCAATGCCAGAATCACTTTTATGCTATACCACTCCACCTGGAGTAGGAGGATTCACCAGATGTTATTACTGGTATTTCATTTTGATGTGTATGTATTGATGGAACCTAGGTCAAGTCTTTCTTATGTGACTCCATTGGTGGTTATGAATTTTGAAATCAGTGCTGAAAAGATTCCTGAGCCTTTTCTAGTTTCTACACCAGTGGGTGAATCTGTTGTTTCTAAGCAAGTGTATAAGAAGTGTCCTATCACTGTCCTTAATAGAATCATGTTTGCAGATTTGATTGAGCTAGATATGGTTGATTTCGACATTATTCTAGGTATGGATTGGCTTCACTCTTGCTATGCGTCTATAGACTATCGTACTCGTGTAGTCAAGTTTCAGTTTTCTAACGAGCCAGTTTTTGAGTGCTTCAAAAATTTTGTAGCTCCCAAGAGTCATTTTATATCCTACCTTAAAGCTAGAAAATTAATATCCAAGGGTTGTGTCTATCATTTGGTTTGAGTTAAAGATACTAAGTCCGAGACTCCAACTATTCAGTCTATTAGCATTGTCAATGAATTTCTTGATGTTTTCCTGAAAGATCTCCAAAGGGTACCTCCAAATAGAGAGATATAATTTGGGATTGATGTCCTTCCTGATACACGGCCTATTTCTATTCCTCCATATCGTATGGCCCCCACAGAACTTAAAGAGTTAAAAGAGAAACTCAAAGATCTTCTTGATAAGGGTTTTATAAGGCCCAGTGTATCTCCTTGGGGAGCACCCATTCTATTCGTGCAAAAGAAAGATGGTTCATTGCATATGTGCATTGACTATCGTTAGCTCAGCAAGGTCACAGTTAAGAACAAGTACCATCTTCCTAGAATTGATGACCAGTTTGATCAGCTATAAGGTGCCAGTTATTTCTCGAAAATAAATTTGAGATCCAGCTATCACCAGCTTAAAGTTAGGAACTATGATATTCCAAAGACAGCTTTCCGCACCCGTTATGGTTATTTTGAATTCCTGGTAATGTCCTTTGGGCTAACAAATGCCCCAATAGCTTTTATGGACCTTATAAATCGGGTGTTCAGATAGTACGTGGATATGTTTGTTATTGTGTTCATAAATGATATTCTTGTATATTCTTGAAGCGAGGATGACCATGCAGATCATCTTCGAATTGTCTTGCAGACCCTTAGAGATCATCAGTTGTTCACCAAATTTAGCAAGTGTGAATTTTGTCTAAGCTCAATTGGCTTCCTTGGTCATATTGTTTCTTCTGAAGGTATTCGAGTTAATCCTCAAAAGATAGAAGTTGTGAAAAATTGGCCTAGACCTATCTCTCCATTTGATATTAGGAGTTTCTTGGGCCTAGTTGGTTACTACCATTATTTTGTGGAAGGTTTCTCTTCCATTGCTGCTCCTTTGACCCAGTTAACCCAAAAGAAAGTTAAATTCCTGTGGTCAGATTCCTGCAAGAAGAGTTTCTCAGGAGTTGAAGACTCGACTCACTTCAGCATCTGTGATAACCCTGCCTAATGGTATAGATGATTTTGTGGTGTATTGTGATGCTTTGAGAGTTGGTTTGGGGTGTTTGTTGATGCAGAAAGGTAAGGTTATCGCCTATGCCTCCTGATAGTTGAAACCTTATGATAAAAATTATCCGACCTATGACCTCAAATTAGCTGCAGTGGTTTTTGCCTTGAAAAATTGGAGACACTACCTATACGACATTCATATTAATGTCTTTACGAATCACAAAAGTTTACAGTATATATTCACTCAGAGAGAGTTGAATCTTCGGTATAGGTGGTGGTTAGAATTACGAAAGGACTATGATATAAATGTGATGTATCACCCGGGCAAGGATAATATAGTGGCAGATACCCTTAGCAGATCATCTATGGGAAGTGTAGGGCATATAGAAGAAGATAAGAAGGAGTTAGCTCGCAAAGTGCATCATTTGGATAGGTTAGGTGTTAGATTACTTGACTCAGTTGAGGGTAATGTTTGGATTCAGAGTAGTTCCGAATATTCCCTAGTTTCAAAAGTGAAGGAGAAACAGGACATGGATTCTCGTTTGATCGAACTGAAAGAGTCAGTTAAAGACCAAAACAAGGAAGTTTTCTCCCAAGGGGAAGATGGTGTATTGAGATTTCAAAATAGATTATGTATACCTGATGTTGACAATTTAAGAAAGAGAATTATGGATGAAGCACACGGCACACAATATTCTATTTATCCCGGTGCTACCAAGATATACCCTGATTTGCGGGAAATTTATTGGTGGAATGGTAAGAAAAAGGATATAGCAAAGTTCGTAGAGAAGTGTTCAACTTGCCAAAAAGTTAAGATAGAGCACCAAAGACCCGGTGGGATAATGCAAGAATTTAGTATTTCTACATGGAAGTGGGAAGAGGTGAACATGGATTTCGTGACCGATTTACCTCTTTCTTGTTGTCATCATGATTCAATATGGGTTATTGTAGACAGGTTGACTAAGTCTGCACATTTCCTGCCAGTACATACATCTTTCACCACTGAGGACTATGTTAAGCTGTACATTCGAGAGTTAGTCAGGTTGCATGAAGTTCTGTTGTCTATCATCTTCGATAGAGGTACCCAATTTACTTCTTATTTTTGGAGGGCTTTTCAAAAGGGTCTCGATACCTAAGTTCATCTTAGCTTCACTTTTCATCTGCAGAACGACGGTCAGGCTGAGAGGACTATCCAAACTTTAGAGGATATGTTGGGTTATGTGTTCTTGATTTCAAAGAAAGTTGGGATAAACATTTACCATTGATTGAATTTGCGTATGACAATAATTTTTATGCTAGCATTGGAATGCCTCTGTTTGAATATTGTATGGGAGGAGATGTAGATCACCCATAGGTTAGTTAAAAGTGGGTGAGGCTGCTGTTATTAGACCTGATGCTGTGTTCGAGGCTATGAAAAAAGTTAAGATGATTAGGGAG
Source organism: Capsicum annuum (assembly GCF_002878395.1). NCBI lineage: Eukaryota > Viridiplantae > Streptophyta > Magnoliopsida > Solanales > Solanaceae > Capsicum > Capsicum annuum. The sequence continues at coordinate 194,682,345 of NC_061122.1, read as the reverse complement.
AGGTTGAAGATAGCCCAGAGTCATCAGAAGTCGTATGCAGATATGAGTAGAAGAGCTCTTGAGTTTGAAGTTGATGATTTGGTGTACTTGAAAATTTTACCCATGAAAGGGGTGAGAAGGTTTGTCAAGAAAGGAAAGCTTAGTCCCCGATATATTGACCCTTATAGAGTTTTGAAACGTGTTGGGAAAGCAACTTATGAGATTGAGTTGCCTGCAGAGTTATCAGCTGTCCATCTTGTCTTTCACGTTTCTATGCTCAAGAAGCATATTGTGATTCTATTGTTGTTGATACATCAGAAAGCTCTGATGTTCAGGATAGCATTTCTTATGATGAAGTTCCTGTCGAGATCTTAGATTATCAAGTCCGTAGACTAAGGATCAAAGAAGTTCCCTTGGTTAAAATTCTGTGGTGAAATCAATCAGTTGAGGGTGCTACTTGGGAAGCAGAAGCAAAATATGCGAGTTAAGTACCCCCATCTCTTCTCCGCGAGTTTGAATCAAGCCGAAGGTACCATTCTTCTTAAATTCAGTTCCCTACTAATCCAACATATTCAATTATATAAATGTCTATTTTATGATTCGTGCATTCAATGAAGTATTCAAAAATCTAGAGTAAAGTAAGTCGATTGAGAAAATTGTTCCCATAAAGTAATTCCAATTTTCTCTTTGATCTTGAGCCTAACTAGCAATATTCGAGGATGAATGTTTCCAAGGGGGAGATATTGTAATACCCCGATCATTTCTTAAGCCTAAATCTATCTTTTAAGTGGATAGGGGTGGATTCAATAGTAATTGATGTTTATATTGTGTTGTATTTCTCTAATTTCTACTTTTTTTATGTAGATCATTGAATAATCTTTCCATCGATACCAATTTCATGAAAATCCGACATCGGACATGGAAGTTATGGCCGTTTTACTAAGCAATGTCGGAATCGTCCAGGCCTGACAGTAGACCTGAAGGACCGCCAAGTCCTTGGTGGACCATCAATTATCCCATCAAGCCAAGAGAGTAACCCCTTTTTCTAGCCATCGTGCGACGGCCAAAATGGTGGCCGCCAAAAATTTGACCGACCGTCAAGTCAAGCCAGAATGTTCCATTTCTAGCTCCCGAGTGATGGATGATCTGGTGGACCATCAGTTTCTTGAGGGATCATCACTTCTACCATCACATCAAGGCAAAATGTCCTACTTTTGGCACTCGAGTGATGGACGATCTGGTGGACCATCAGTTCGACCGTCACAGACCTGATCGACAATTTTTTTAACTCAATTTTTTCAAGAATTTTGATCATTTCTGCCCATTTTGGTCTTGTATATATATATATATATATCCAAGTAGAGAAGAGAAGTTCATTTTTTTTCTCCTTTCTCTTTCATAACCCTCTAGAAACCAGGGTTTCTTCCAAAATCCTAAATCAAATTTTCTCCAAGAAATTCAAGAATTTTCCAAAAATTTCACCAAGTTGTTCAAGAATTAAGTTCTCCAAGTCAAAGGCATCAATAAACTTATCTCAAAGTAAAGAAGAGTTTCCAATCAAGCTTGTTCATCTTAAAAATCATAATCCAAGATACGTGAGGTTTGAACAAGAACACTTCTTTCGTTCTTATGCCCAAAGATTTAATTTCTACTATTGAAATTCATGATTTTTCAAAGTGGGTTTACACCCAAATTACTTTATTAATGATTTATGATATCTGAGCTATTCAATATTGATACACATGACTGTTTCATTATTTTATTTCTTAAATTGAGAACTTATGCCATGAGTTAAATGTTTTATTATGAAGTGATGATTTCTGAATGATTTGAGATAAGTGTCATGATTTAAGCTTTTCTATGAGAAGTTTAATTATTGGATATATATTTATATTTGAGCTTGGGAGTCAAGAATGGGTTCTATGATGTTTTCTTGAAGTTTCTGATACATGATATGATTTGATAAGCACGTGTACTTGGTGTTGAGAAAGATTGTTTTGATTGTGAGTCGAGTTACGAATCCACAGTTGTATATTCTTAACAAATGAGATATATATTTATATTTTGGTCTTTATGATAGACCCATGAGTTGATATTGATTAAGGTGGATTTCCTAACACGTTCTGAGCTGAGTCTGGGAGGAGTATTTAGCACCAAGCGGGAAATATGGTATTTCCCCAGAACTACGTGCCATCGTAGGATTGATATTGATAATTGTGGGCCAGAGGCCGAGTATGAACTTGGGATGCCAAAGTTGAGGTTGTACTCCACGGAAAGAGTACGATGCTCCCACCAATGTGGGGTTCTCGCCTTAGGAGGGCAAAACGTTGGACTCCATGCAGCTCAAATGGTTTATGTCGGTTATAAGAAACTTCCAAGTCCATAATAGTCTAAGTTTCTTGAGTTACCAAGTCACTATAAGTCATGAGTCAAAGAGTTTTAGTTGAGTCCAATGATTTATGAGATTTATGAAGCATGTGTTATTGTTGATGATTTATGGAAATTACATTTCAGGAAATTCAAGCAAAGAGAGTCATTATTGTCAGCATGCATGATTTTATATTTACATTTATGATATTATTTAAAAATGTTGCATACACCCCCACATACTCAGTACATTCCCAATTACTGATTTCTATACTCTTCTGTATTCTATATTTCCTCGTGATGTAGGTTTAGGTGCTCAATTTCAGAGCGACAGTGATCTTTGAGTACCTTCATCTACATTTCTACAGTTGGTAAGTCCTTATGGTTCGAGGACCTATGTCCCTGATTTTGTCTTATTAATAGATGGTTGTTTCCTTTCAGATCAGTACGAGTCAGTTGGGTGATCTGTCCCAATGGCTTCTCAGTTGTATGTAGTAGAGGCTTTGTCAGACTAGAGTACCAGTATGCACAGAGATTTCAGTATTTTATTTGTATAGGATAGTATTACTTTGTATCCCAGTATGTTCATGACATGGTTATTCCTCTTTATATTAACATGATTTGCATTATAGTGAGTTCTGAAAGTGATGACAGGCTTAGAGGATTAGCTTGAGGCCACGTGTGGCCTTGACTACTGTGTGACATCTCAGGATAGGTTCTCGGATCGTTACACCCAGTCTGAGCTAATCGGGGTCCAACCTGTAACCCAAGTTGGAAGGATCTCAGTACCGTGCCATGGGTACTAACAATTCATGTGTGGATCCATTAATCTATTGTCTTGAAGGACCAAGGTGTCAAGCCTAAACTGATGGGTGACCCTTGAAGGAAGTCAAGCCTAAGCTGATGGGTTATCCCTCATAACTTGTGCTGGCTACATAGTTCTAGAACTTAGGAACTGCTACTAACGACTCTGCCTAACTGACGGGGGATACGTCATCCCTGCATTTGTTCGGTTCTAAATCCTAATCTCAACTGAACTGACATTGGTGCTGACGTAAGTTCAATTGAACATAACAATTGATAGTGCTCAACGTGATCATAACAACTGAGTAAAATGATAGGACTAATGGTGTAATTGACTTAAGGACACATAGGTATCAGGTGTTCATAAACCACCAATACTAAATGGTCATAATACGATATCTAATCTTAAAAAATGTAGTATGGGATCATGGTTCAAGGACGCAAAACATGAATATTTCACCAAATAAGTAAGATGCATGAACTTGAACATGGGAACGAGTTAAACATGAGTAAACAACATGATTACATTGCTAAGTTCATAATTTGATATTAAAACATAAAATTCACTTGAATATGACATGGAAAATTGAGACATGAAGCATGAGATAACCTAACTTCCCATAAAATCATATGTAGACATGAATTGAGTTCAAACTACTAATGAAAACATAAATCAAACCCATCTTGAACATATGTATGTTTTTAATAAAGGAAAAAATCAAATTTTAATCAAATACGAGGTTTTTGGGCTTAATGGGTGAAAGAGACCCATTGATGAATACCCACATACCTTAATTGAAAGGGTCCTTGAAGTAATCTTGAAAACGAGACTTAAATCATTGTGTTATTGAGAGGAAAAGCTTGAATTTTGTTCTTGGAGAAAGGGAAGGGTTTCAAGGAGAGAAATTTTGAGGAAGATGGGGAAATAATGCCGTTTTTAGTGTTATATATCATGGTGTGGACGATTGGGGTTGAGGGGAAAGGAAGAAATTACCCCTTGGCCCTTAGGAAACTAAAACAGTGTGGGAATAACCTCCATATCACATCCCTTATTTTGGGGGAGAGACCAACGTGCCACACACCTTATTCTGGGGTAGATACCAACACACCGTGGACTTATCGCGGAGGCATACTTTTTCTCACAAAAATGATAATAACTTTTTGCTCGAGTATCATATTAAGGAAAAATTAGTATTGTTGGAAAGCTAATTAAATTATCTATAATTTAGTTAGTCTTGATCTGAAAAATTCCATATATATAAAAGTTTATACCCTTTCAAAGTCAACCTTGTAGAATCGAATGCCAAAACTTGGCCTTATCAAAGGCTCTTCGCTCAACTTTACTGTAAGTGATTTCCATGAATATTTTTTACATCGTAAGCACTTCACACACTATGATAAAGATTATGAAACATGTACTCAAATATAAATCATGGTTTTTAAGTTTATACGCATTGGAACGATGGTTCAAAGTCTTGCCCGAAAATGCAGGGTGTCACATTATCTCCCCCTTAGAATCATTTGTCCTCGAATGATGGATAGGTACTTATTAAAGTCTTAGAATTATGGAATAATGTTAACATGAAATGTCCAATAATGAAGGATATAGCTGAGCTGAAACATTATAACTTTATCATGAAACTATTTTCTGAGCTAACTTGACTATACTACATTTATTATAAGTAGCTGATTCATGCTGAGAGTTTAGAAATCACTTGAAATGTTCATGATATGAACTTACATATAGAACTGCAAAGTGATAACTGATGAAACAAAATTTCAAGAGTTACTAAGGAGGGATTAATGTACGTAACTTCTTAATAGGAATTACTCCTTAACAAAATATGTATAGGAATGAAACGAAAAGGGCTTCATAGAATTGCCAACTACATTATTTAAGCACAAATCATGAGATAATAGGACTAAGGTCGTATAAGGGATATTAAAATATCTGAGTTGGTATACTTGGAAAGATGGGATCATGCAGTGAACACTTAAGTATTAAATTATGCCTAGATGGATAAATCTATAACATGATGCATGGACTGATTTGAATTCACAATTTACATGGGCGTGAATGAATTACCTCATCGAAAAAGCATATTCATGAAACTTTGGATAGTAAGACTGGATGGAAAGATAGAAAACCATAGGAACTTGTCTGTCTGACTACTAAACTAGATTGTTGGCTATAAAGACGGAATTATACTGAAATTTCATATTCAACTAGATATTTATCAAACACTTTTCTAAGAAGTTCTAATGACATAAGGGAGAAACAAATTCTTGGGCATGATCTAAGTAAGATATCTGAATAAGGAATCTCAATATGGCTACAACTTCTACAGCATGGAACATAGGCTTATGAATCATAGGATAGGTTAAAATCACTATGCCTTAGGCAAGGCAACTGCTAACTTTAAAGCTTAGCCACACTTCTCAATTACTCCCTCAACTATAATTTTCCCCTTAATTACCATGATCATTTGATTCAACTTATAATTCTTACATGGGTACATATCACTACTCTAACCAGAGTCTGAGTTGAACTACATACTCTTGCCATATTCAAGCCTAACTTGAAATTACAAAGTACTACACATAACTCTATAACTCTAGCACAGACCATAAATTCAACACCCCATGCATATTTCATAAATCTCATCTCAAGAATAATTCTTTTTACCAATTCAACAACTAAATTTAAGCTCTTACTAGAAATTAACTAGCATACGATGCACCCATCCACTTACACACCAACATGACGTTCAAGCCTATCATTATAACCACATATAAACTTCTAGGCAAACAACCAGAAAAATATCTTTCTCATATTCTCTAAACCTCTATCAATAACAAATTCTATGCACTATCCCTAAGAAAACACACACAAAATTTCAACTAACCATGACATATATCAAAAGCTCTACCTCAATATTTTTTCAAATGTATATCCTTATACAAAACAAACATATGACAATATTTACTCAAAAAGGAACATTTACTCTCTCCCATCTAAATAATTTTTTATCACCACTATCATAACATTAAGGAGAGGTCACTGAAAGGCTAGAACATAAGGACCTGAAGCATGAAAGGATAACTTTGACACTTAACTGAGGTTTGAAGAATAGAGTATCAATGTCAAAAATTTGTTATAGAGATCTAAAATAAGGACATACATGTCATAATCTGAATTTCACAGATCATTAAGAGTGTAGCATGAGTACCTCAAACTAAACATACTATAAAATATGAGTACATGAGTCATGAGCTGCATGAGCTATGTTTGGAGTTCATGATTTTAGGAAATATGATTCATACTGCTGAGTGAAATGGCACTCCTTATACTAGGAATTAGAAGTGCACATGATTCTATAGAAAGTGCACGGATTTGAGCTATGATCATGGAGCTGAAATGTAAGGCATGAGTAGATATCATGATGACTGAAGTACAAAACTTTGCACTAAGATAAGAATAGGTTAGGAATCATACTCCCTTACTGCTGTTCTATAACATACTGGTATCACTATAAGAATTTGAGAGACTGACTTGGTTTCTTATTCTATCATCTTCCCCTTTGATTTAAGCCATCGTTCTAAGTCTGTGGACCCCTTTAAAAAACTTTGAATTGGACTGCAACAAATATACTCTATAATTTAAGGTATAACAATACACATAGATAATAAACTTACTTGAAAGACCACACACCCGAAGGTGCAAAATGCACTGCTAATACTTTCTTCTAGTATGCAACTCTTAGCTTTCTATAGCCCAAACAATCATTATATTATAACTTAAATGTTGGCTTACTTAGAATTTTCAGGAGTATCACCATACCATGAGTTTACACTATCTAGAATTTTAAATATTCCTTCTATTAGCTCAATCATCCAATATTCAAACTTAGATTCTAACAGTTAACAAGGATATCCCCAAACTTTTAATGAACCATACTAACTTCCTTCATAGCCTACTAATATCGCACCTCTAAACTTATATTTTTCCCTAAATCATGAGAATTACCATTACACCTAAACATCTAACATCAACAACCATAACTCATAACTTAGCTGCTAGGAACATCATATACTACATAACTAGCCTCATTCGTTACCTAATCTGAGAGATTTCTGAAATTTTATTATTTTGTTTTCTTATTTAGGGTGAACTATTTAAAGCCTTGTTTAGGGTTTTCTTGGGGAGGCCCGCACATTGAGTTTTGATGATACTTTGATATTTTCTCTCTCTAATTTCTTAGCTTGAAAAAGAAAATACTTTGAAGAGATTATTATCATTATTTTGGGATTTCCTTTGTGACCTAATCTGCGATTCACTAGTTATTCTTCTTCTTATGGTAAGTTTAACTTTTAAAGCATGAATACAACTCATTGTTTCAATTTTAGCATTATGAGTGATTAAATTCCATTAACCTGAATTATGGGATCTAAGGTTAGGGCTTGATAAAGTGCTGAGTAATTAGTATTCAAAAGGTGGTAGGACTTCTTAATAGTTCTGAGGTTTTAATTAACGTCTATTGGTTGCAAACAATAGATAAAAACCACTTTGATTTGCTTGAGAAAGAAATCAAATATAGTGGGAAGTGAATTATCAACATGGACTTGGAAATACTCCGTTTAATAATCAGCACTGTAACAAGGTTGGTTAACCTGAGGTAAAATCTGGGCTGTGAATATAAATTCCCTAAGTCCGAGAGGATTACGTAATTAAATGCTTAAGTAGGTCGAGAGAAATTTAGGCATAACTTCGATAAAGATAACTTGTTGTCCTATCTACTGTGAGAATCTTGAAATACTATTAGCATTTGTCAAGTACCAAAACCCTTAGTGAACATAATTCTGATTTTTCATGAACTCTTGATTACGAACACTTAAGTTAAAGTGACCAACAATTTATTGGCTAATCTCTAAAACCCCCATTTTATCTTTTTGTATCATCTTTTTGAATTCAACTTGTAGCTATAGTCTCAAATTAGTTTAATCGCCACTCATATTGTTCCCTTTGGATTCGACCCCAACTCCAAAAGTTGGGTAAATATATTGACGACGACCGCCTTACATGAAATTGAAGTGTAAGTTGAGCGTTATCACTTAGCAACTCGAGGGTACTATCTAAGCAGTCACACAGTAAAATTTTTGAAATAATATGATCCCATATCACCTTGGTTACATCTTTATATCATAACCATACCATCATACTTAACTTCAAATCAATAAAATTAAAATTCTTGCATGCACTATTTCAAGCCTACTGGTTTAACTTTTATACAACTAGCTCTATGGATACATAATCTACTAAACCCAGATAAATACTAGACCCACCATACTACTGTTAAAATGTTCTTAATTCATGCTTCAAACTCTAGATCATATACCATCATAGGATTCTAGGAAAGGATATGAGAGCACATCTGACTTCATCTCAATGCGCGATTTTCATGAATAAGAATGAACACTTTAAAGTTTAGAACATAAGGGAACTGATGGGATACTTTTTCACCCAATATGTAATTCCATAACAACCTATGGGGACTATCTAAGAAAGCTCTATCTATATGACTTTAAGATTGACTATTTGTTTTACCTCAGAAACAAGAAAGAACTGACATGAATGGAGTAAGATGAGAATCTATATAAGTTTCTTAGAGAAACTTTCTACAACATCATATGAGACATGAATGAAGGGAAATATTTCTTAAATTCCCTATAGCCTCTCGAAGAAAAGTATAGACATCTCTGTATCGTTCCACAAGACTTTACTAGACATAGCTTCAGAGACACCCTAGGACACTTAAACCTTGTACTCTCATACCAAGTTTTTCATGACCCGAGACTAACCCCTAGTCGTAATACGGTGCTTGGAACCACAAGTGATCCCAAGCTAACCCATGACTGGCTTAATTCTTGAGCAACAGATTTAAATTGTATAAAAACTAAATTTGTTGAACAAAAACTTGATCATAAGGAAATTTGAATAAGCATGATACAGATAAAGTTTACATCATGATAAAACTGGAGAAAGAAACTTGAATTACATGTAATAACTATAACTGGATATCTATTGAGCCTCTACTATATTGACTATAGATAACTAGGACATGCCTCTAACTATCACTATTTAATATATACAAATAATAACAAGATGGAACATGAATAACAATTGAATAAAGTTCCCAAAATAAAAAAATTCATCACTTACTGGTTGAAAGCTGCAAACTGTCTGATCATAATGTGTGGGATACAACAGGTACCTATATTATGAAACAATGAAGCCACACAGATGTATATGTGGACCAATACTTATGGAATGTATTGAGTAAGTGGGGGTGAATGCAACAAGTAGAAATGATTACATACATAATCTTAAAACATGCATGCTAAGTGCAAGTAGACTCACCAAGAGACTGAAATAAACTGAAAGCTGAAGTATCTTAAAACATGAATTAAAAACATAATCTGATAAGTTAGTGAATCACTGCACTTTCTTTCTTAAATATTTACTTCTGTATAGTAAGTAAAACTGAAACTGGGAAGTGGTAGGACACGAATATTATATGTAAAATCTCATGTAAAGTTGAACATGCTGTAAAATTAAACTGAGGATCATGTATGGATACTAAGCATGATAACATAAGCATGTAAAACTAAGAATCCAATACCAAGAATAAACATGTACTAAGATAATCTGCATAACTTAATGACTAATATCTGAATAAATGAATAACTATATACTTGGTCTTGCAAACCTGAACTAACATGCTTTGAATAGGAATTGAGATTGTAGGAGGTATCATGTCACTGACATGCCCTAATTTCAGCTAATCGAGGTCCAACCTATAACCCAGTTGGACGAGTGTCAGTACCCTGCCATGGGTGTTAATACTGGCTATGTGGATCCACTAATTTGTTGTACCAAAGGACCAAGGTGTCAATCCTAAACTGATGGGTGACCCCTGAGAGGAAGTCAAGCCTAAACTGATGGGTGACCCTTCATAACCTACGCTTTTTATGTAGTTCTAGAACTCAGGGACTGCTACTAATGACTCTACCTAAACTAATGGGGAGTTGCCTTCCCTGCATTCGCTTAGTGCTAAATGCTACTCCAAACTAAACTGACACTGGTACTGACTTAAGTTCAACTGAACATAACAACTGATAGTTCTCAACATGATCATAACAACTGAGTAACATGATAGGACTCATTGTGTAACTTACTACTTAAAAATCTGAAATCATGTAAGAACACTTAGGTATTGGGTGTTCATAACTCGCAAATACTGAATGGTCATAAAATACTATATCCAATTTTAAAAACTGTAGTATGGAATCATGGTTCAAGGACCTAAAACATGAATATTTTGCCAAACAAGTAGAAGAATGAACTTGAACACGGGAACATGTTAAACATAAGTAAACAACATGATTACATGGATAAGTTCATAATTCAATATTAAAACATAAAATTCACTTGAATATGACATGGGAAATTAAGACTTGAAGCATGAGATAACCTAACTTTCAATGAAATCATACGTAGACATGAATTGAGTCCAAACTACTAAGGAAAACATGAATCGAACCTATCTTCAATATATATAACCTCATAATAACGGAAAAACTCAAATTTTAATCAAATAGGAGGTTTTTGGGCTCAATGGGTGAAAGGGACCCATTGATGAATATCCACATACCTTAATTGAATGGATTCCTGAAGAAATCTTGAGATCGAGACTTAAATCCTCATGTTCTTGAGAGGAAAAGGTTGACCTTTGTTCTTGGGGAAAGGGAATGGTTTCTACGTGAGAAATTTTGAGGAAGATAGGCAAATAATGCCCTTTTTAGTGTTATAAATCATGCTTTGGAAGATTGGGGTCGAGGGGAAGGACCAAATTACCCCTTTACCATTAGGAAGCTAAAACAATATAGGAATAAGCTTTGCATTGCGTCTCTTATTCAGGGGGAGAGGCTAACGTGCTGTGCACTTTATTCTCGGGGAGAGACCAACGCGCCGTGAGCTTATCGCGGAGGCTTACTATTTCTCACAAAAATGGTCATAACTTTTCGTAGGTGTATCGAATTAAGGCAAAATTGGTATCATTGGCAATATAATTCAATTATATATCATCTGGCAAGACTTGATATGAAAAATTCGCATATATAAAAAGTTATACCCATTCAAAATTGACCCTTGTAGAATAAATTACCAAAACTTGGCTGAATCAAAGGCTCTTAGCTCAAATTTGCTCTAAGTGATTTCCATAAATATTTTTCACCTCATAAGAACTTCATACACTAGTATAAATATCATGACACATGTATTAAAATATAAATCATGGGATTTGAGTTTATATACATAGGAACAACGCTTTAAAGTCTAGCCCGAAAATGTAGGGTGTAGCAAAGGGGGTATGAAAAATGGGTATCAAAGAAGTATCTATATCATCTCCTAAACCCAACATTATTTATTTCGCTTTGCTTACATACTAGATAAGTTCTAGACATTAATATACAATAAGGAATATAAAAGAAAAAAGCTCACCTTACACATGTCACATTCTTAAATCAAGTAGAATCATTATAGACTCTAAACCAATCAATTACATGAATTTAAAATTATGCCAACATCGCACATGAGTAATACACATATGCCTAGGGGTTTCAAATGTAGTCATTCAATAGAATCAATATGATTTTTACATTCAAAGACAACTTATATCATATAATCACTTTTAGCAACTAGCAAGAATATCTCACTTATTTCTAACACAAAAATTTTAAATTTACTCCTAAAAATGAAAAAGGGATACCTAGTTCAAAGGGAGTCCCCCTCAGAAATAAACTGAAAAAAAATCAAGAGGTGGGTGAAGTGTGCCCCTACTAGTCTGACCCCACAAAATCTAAAACCAAACAAAGATAAAATCATTATGTAATTTTATTAAAATTTAGTCAAAAACTAGAAAATAAATGAAATCAAATCCTATAGCAACACTTAACCCTAAGAAATTAGGAGATTCCCCACTCCTCACTTAAAATCACACTTTGTCCCTAAGGAGTAAATTAAAAGAAATAATAAAAATAGTCTCTAAGGCCTCTAGGCCTAGCTAGTAGCATCTTAATCATCAATGAGGTTCGATAGACCCCACACCCAGTTTTTTCCATGTTTCTTAGCTCGGTTGCTGGTACTCAAACATCCCATCAACCTGTGACTTAACAAAAATAAAAAAAAAGTGATATAAAAAAGAAAATTCAAAAATCAAATACCTACCTTAACTTGGATTGCCTCCTAAGCAGTGCTTGATTTAGTGTTGTGGCACAACTCACATCACTATATTTAACCATATTCCTTCAACCTCTTTCTCCTTCTCAAAGTCTATTTTCTCACTTTTTTCATACCTCTCGAGTTTTTACTCTTAAAGTCTACAACTTTTTTCACACTAGCCTTGTTAGGCTGTTTCTCATGTTTTTTCAACTTCGGGCTTAATTGATTACTTGAGGAGCTATATGAGATATTCTGAAGAGGTCATTTATTGTTTGTAATCCTGCACACCACACTCATCCTCTTTCATAAATATGATCAAGCACAAATCCTTATAGTACAAAAGTTGATTGAGTGCTTTGTATACTGTAAAGACCATTTCTTCATCATCCAGTATCATTGTTAGATTTTCCTCTCTTACATTAACTAGTGCAACTCCCATCACCAAGAATGGACACTCCAGTATGATTAGTACACTATTATCTCTATTATAATCAAGAATAATAAAATCAATAGGAATAATGAACTTTCCAACCTTAATGAGGACATCTTCATTGATTTCTTCGGGATGTACTCTGGTTCTATCCACTATTTTGAGAACTACAAAGCATTTCCTCCACTTCCCTAAACCAAGAGTATTAAAAAAAATAGAGGCATCAAATTTATGCTCACTCCAAGTCACTTAGGTGTAGACCATATCACTATTACCAATTTATAAGGGGAGGGTGAAGCTCCATGGGTCCTTCAGATTTTTCAGCATCTTACTCATCACAATTGAACTACATTTCCCCATTAGTGACGCCATATCTTTTTCTGTCATCTTTCTCTTATTAGTCATAATATCCTTCAAGGTCTTAGCGTACTTAGGCATACCCTGTAGGTCATCTAACAATGGGAGGTTAATGTAAAGTTCTATGAATGTGCCAAAGAACTTCTTAAGATATGCATCGTCTTTATCAATTTTGAGCCTTTAAGAGAATGATGGTGGTTGTCTATTTTGTACACTCTCAACTACTTATTCTTTTGGGTTCTCAAACTTCCTTAATTTCTAGCTTCTTTAGTTGCCACTTGCTTCTTTTCTACTTGCTTTGGGACTAGCTTTGACTGTACCTTTTGATTTTTCTTGGGCTCTCTATCAATGAGATCTCTACCACTTCTCAAGGTTATTTCCATTACCTACTACATATTCTCTATATCACTAGGCAAACCACCTTTAGGTCTAGTACTCTGCGCCTGAGCTAACTACCCCAACTGCGTCTCTATGTTCTTTTAAGCAAGTTGCTGATTTTTATCTCTACAACCTTTTGTTCTTGATTTACAAGATCTTTTTCAAGGTCTCTTAAATATTACTGACCTACATGTTCTATTGCTATTGAAATTGAGCCTGATTATTGCCCTACGAGTAGTTGGACTGACTCTGCCATATGTGATTATAAGCATTACATTAATTTTCCATCTATACATTGCCCACGAAGTTCACCAACTCTGAATTTGCTCCACATAAGTCTATAGAGTAACCACTAATCCTATAAATATCACACCAAGATGGGGTTTGCAAGACTATATTGAATTCTGCTTGAGGTTTGTTCACACCCAACTTACTAAATTGGATCATCATTTGATGTTGCAAAGTTAACAATTGAGTGGCCAAAACTGTGACACTATCTACCTCAATCATACCTGCAGGGTTTCTTACCACAATTCTAGAAATATCACCATGCTAATCAGGATTTTTGTGCAATTTGATTTAGGAGAGTATAAAGCTTATCATAAGTTTTCTCCAAAGCTTGACCTCCTATAATTGAATCAAATAAATTTTCTGTGTTATAGTCAAGAGCTTCAACAAAAGTATGAGTTAATACCTCGTTGGTCTGTTGCTGATATAGGCAATCCTTGAGAAATAATTTAAACCTCTCCAAGCATGATATAAGTTCTTGTATGTCTTCTTAAATCTTAGAATCTCATGAAGTAACCTTGTAATCTTTCTAAATAAGAAGAATCAGATAAGGAAATTCTTTGTCAGATCTTCCCATATAGTGATAGAGTATGAAGGTTCTGCCTTTAACCATTTCTTTTCTTCCCCCTAAAGTAAGAAAGGGAAGAGAGTGAGCCTCATGTAGTCATTGGAGACTCTATTGGGGATAAACGATTCACCGATCTCAAAGAAGTTCTATGTATGAACTTAAGGATCCTTATGTGATAAATTTATGAATTTCCCATTGTTGTGCAATAACTGCACCATATTTTATTTTATCTTGAATCTACCTTTAGGTTCTGGTCTATAAATAGCATAGATAACACTAGTTATGAGTAGGACTGCTATTTCATGTACTATCATGCGGGGTGGTTGATCTTCAGCTATATATGTAGGAATAGTTTCTTCTTGTTGAATTTGAGGTATCTAATAGAGAAGTACTGCTTCACTCCTTAGCTGATCTAAGAGTTGCTTAAGTTCAGGATATTGATCAACCAAATCCCTTTTCCTTGCCAGATTACATATATTTTAGACCCATGTTTGTAAATTTAGAAGCTAAGATTAAGTTGTTAGCACTTATTAAACAAAATAGAAAAAATAAAGGTTAGATAGTTGCCAATTTTAAGTCCTCGACAACGGCACAAAAAACTTTTATGCACTAGCACACACACACAAGTGTACGTGGCCACCCAAGTATTAAAGTATCCTTTAAAAGTCAAGTATTAATCCCACAGGTGCTTGTGCTCAGCAACAATCTACTTCTAGCAATGCGAAAGAACTTGAACAAGTGCTGATGTAACAAATAATGTTTAAAGGTTTATAATTTAAAGTTACTATTAACAATTTTAAATCATGAAGTTTTGGAGACAATATTGGGGAGAAATCTTGGCTGAAGTCATTACGAACAATCTTACTTAGCTATACAATTTTATGGGTTTAGTTAATTATCTTGGTTGTTGATTCACTGGGTCGATAACATGACTATTATCTTTTAAGCCTCTGGTCGTCTATCTAACTTAGCCCCACAACTACAATGCTGAGCGGGGATGCGATAACTAAGTTAAATGCATTTATATGTGTTCCCATATGTGAACCAAACAGGGAGACATAGGTATATTACAATCCTAAATGCAAAACCTAACTTCAATTCCTTGAATGTATAAGATCCCACTTTATATATACTATGATCTAATCTATTATTACTCCTTCTGGGCTCACTATAGAAATACAGATGTATCCTATGGGTTGCGAATCTATAGAATAGTAATAACAAGGATATATGAACTACCAATAATGATTATCAACTTACACAAACTCAATTGAAAGCATAATCAATCATGTTCTTGGCCTCAACCCTAGAAGAGGCTATTTAGTAACTCATGGTCTTACAATAAATTACAATTAGGGAATTTATTTATAAAAATAAAAAGTAAATATAATATAGATAAATAACTCTAATTTAAGCCACATCAAGTTTATTTCCATCCAAACAAGTTGTCCAAGGTGTTTACAAAAAGAAAGAAGCATTCTATTTATACTAGGACAAAAGTTGGTCGTTTTGTGAACATTGACATGTCACGCTTGTGTTGATCCAGATTTAGGGGAATGGAAAGACCTTAAATAGGATTCAGACTGTATTTTAAACATTTATTCTATGTCTTAGGGAATGGCACACCCTTATATTAGAGGTCCAAGGGTGTGGCATGCCCATGACACCAAAATTTTCCAGATTTCATCATCTTGAACGTCTTTCTTTTGCCTTTTTATTCCTCACTTCTTGGATGTATTTACACTTTAAATTCAGCCTTTTAGTCCAAGGGTGTGGCATGCCCATGACACCAAAATTTTCCAGATTTCATCATCTTGAACTTCTTCCTTTTGCCTTTTTATTCCTCACTTCTTGGATGTATTTACATTTTAAATTCAGCCTTTTTAGCTTCCCAAAATTGAGTTTAATATCATCTATGGTCTCCTATAACATCCAGAAAGATGAAATAGTGCATACAATACAATAGAATTCAACAAGATACACTAGACAACACCTACCTCAAGCTAGTAACAATAGTTTTCTCATTGAAACTCTAAGTTACCAACTTGCTTCATAAAGTATTTTGAAAACAACTTAAACACTGTAAGAATTTCCTTTAACACTCAGATGCTCAATTATATGATTATCAACTCATTACGCCCATAAGAAGTCATCAAAACCAGGCTAAGATAATGACACATAAGTGCATAAATCCACCTAAGATCACTTAGTTAACTCTTCACTTAGTTATGCTGGTATCAATGTGGTATTACCATGTTGTGGTTTTGATTTACATGTATTAACCTTTCTCGATTAGTTAGAGGTCTATTATTGGTAGAGGTTGAGTTTTGGTTGTTGAGAAGTGAAGAAAGAAAGCTAGTTGAAAAAGGAATACCTATAGCTAAATCCCTTAAAAGCATGTTGCTTTATAGAGGTTATCTCGGGTGTCATTCTCAGAGAATACAGGCTCAGTACCTTATCCCTTTAAGATTTCGTGCTCCTCCTATCCATTGAATTTTGAGATAAAAGTCTTATTAGTAGTGGATATATAATGACTCTCTAGGTCATTCCTTTGATTTACATGTATTTCTAGAATTTCAAGCCTCACCACAGTGGCTAAAGGTCATAGATGACTTATCAGAATTGTTGGATTAGTTATTAGACAGTTTGTTTTGGTTTTAGCTCACATTCCTATTCTTAAGTCATTGCTGTTAAGAAATTGGACTCTGACAAAAACTCTAAGTAGATGATCTCGAATGAGAATTTTGATAGTATCATCAGCTTTATAATATTGACTTTAGGCTAGGGAGACCCTTGGTTCAGGTACCGAGCCTTTCAAACTCATTTTAAGCTATTAAGTGGATTATATAAAAAATAGAACTATAGGTGTGTGCCTCATATATATTTGGAACAATCTAGGATAAAAGTTTTGATAGTTCTATTTCGTCTGAAATGTCAAATTTAGTATGGTAGCATAGTTTATTTAGATGCATGGGTTTTTAAATTAGTCTCGAGCGTCCGATTGGAGTCCATTTTGGACTTAGACAATTTGATGCATCAGGTTGCTGGTGCAATCACTTAAGTGTTTGACCGATTAAGTGGTTGTTGCTTTAGAAATATTAGGTTACTTTAGCATCAATATCCATTAGTATAGGGCCTCTTAAGCGATCAATGTCCACTTAAGCGGACATCTCTTAAGAGAACATCACTTAAGTGGCCTAGGCATCACTTAAATGATACCTGGGACATGTACCAAAACACTTTAGCGATCTAGGAGATGCTTAAGTGGTTGTCGCTTAGAGACTAGGTGACCTCTTAAGCAAAACCTGTGGGAATTTAAAATCCCCTTCCTCACTCAATTTTCTATCATTTTCTTCACCATTTTAAAACCATTTTGATAGCTTAAAGAGAGGATAAAAAAATGGGAAATTATCCACTGAAGCTAAGGTAAGCTAGCCTAACACTCCTTGGTTATTTTCCATTAATTTTCTCATCAGTTTCCATCC
Organism: Capsicum annuum; assembly: GCF_002878395.1. Taxonomy (NCBI): domain Eukaryota; kingdom Viridiplantae; phylum Streptophyta; class Magnoliopsida; order Solanales; family Solanaceae; genus Capsicum; species Capsicum annuum. The sequence continues at coordinate 194,664,409 of NC_061122.1, read as the reverse complement.
TATTTTATTATAAATTCTTAAAAATTAGGTCTTTGAACCTAAAACATTAGGGGCTGACTTACGCCCCAATTTATGCACCATATGTGCTCACCTTTTGAACATATATTCCTTGTTCTTCAAAGTATCTCATGATAGATTTAGATTTGGATTTCATTTGTCGGCACAGCGGGCTCATTCTTGATCGGAGTTCTGAATTGACACTTTATATAGCAATATGGGTTTCGTTTTACTCTTAATGATAAGTAGATTATATTTTTGATAGTGTGGTGATAGTTCGAGGTCTTGGAGCAAAGAGGTATAATTTGTAGATGATTCAAGGATTTGTGGTTTGACATTGAGGTAGGTTTCTATCAACTCTTCTGCATGAGGTAGTGTATTTTATATATTCCATTTTAGTTGATAGTGTTAGGATTAGATTATGGGTAGACACCATGACTATCCTAAATTATGAGTTCGGGGGATACAATGGTGAATCGACCCTTAAGATGAAATACTTATTATGCTTATAGGATCCTATTACCCTATGTTACTATCATGTTAGACATAGTTGAGGCTAAGGACCTTTTAGTATAAGGTTTACTATTTGACTTAGTAGATTATCGTGGTTATCTGGATTATGGTATTATGGTTATGCTGGTTATATATTATTAGCCCTGAGGCCATGATGATAATATTTATTAGACACTAGGTGAGTGATTTATCCTTATAAAGGGCGTATCCATAGTCTATGGATGTTTCGATGCTTATAAATATATTGTTTGTATATTGGTGATGACATTCATAGATTCAGTACATTCATGCTCACATAATAATACGATTCTTACTAAGAACATGATTTTACTACTATTTTCCTAAAAATATATTTATTCTCACTTTTCACTTTTCACTTTTGAAATCGATTCTTTCATAATAGGAATTGTACCACCTCAATGGATGATTTATGATCTTTTGAAACAAAAAATGATTATTTAGTGATTAGATAGAGATAGATTTTGATCTATGATTTCACGACTACTATTTTCTTTGATCGAGAAAGATTCTAAATTTTCGTACTCTTATGATGATTTAGTCCCAGAGTTGACCTTGGGCAACAGATTTATAGACATTCACTCTTTTAGCCATGATTTGAGTTCGTGCATTTATTACATATATAACTCCCTAATATCGGATGAAGTAGATTGATGATGATGATTAGAAATCTTGGATCAGGACTTAGTCGGTGTATACGGGTAATCCTAAACCCCTTAGGGGCCCCTTCATCCATGAGCTGTTGTGCAGGAGAAGAAAGGTCTCTGTGGGTCCTGCCTTTGTGACCTGTCGAAAGAGATGTATACACTGGGTTATTTTATGGAACTTGGATCAGTTATGGTGTTATGGACTTACTTGTATTCATTTAACTATGCACATTGCCTATGATCAGTATGCTGTTTTGTCCCTATATCTATCAGCCTTATTGGGGGTTGGATAGCTCTAGTTTATGGGTGTTGTTTTCTTTATGTTGTATGCTGGTTTAACCTTCCAATTTATGAGGCTCAGTTAAGGTATTATTTGTTTGTACTAGCCAATTACTTTATTATTATTATTATGGTTAGTTCTTGGCAGTTTGATTATAGAGTGGTACTAAGATTCAAGGCATTGTTCTGATCCCTTCTCTTACGGTTATTTTATTATATACAATTATCTCATGTTTAGACATTTGGATTAGTGACCTTGGTTATCCTAGCACTAGTTCCTACTATGATTAAGAGGCCTTAAGATGTTAGTATGACTACCTTAAGCTGTACATTTGAGTTAGTCTTGTATATATACATATATGTCTAGCTATAGTAATACCATGTATCCCTCTCTTCCTTTATTTATTCATATTGTATATCCATTCCTTTTCCTTACATACTGCTTTATATACTTGTACCGCCCTTTATTTATGTATTTTCTGATTATATACAGTATAGTTATTTAGTGTCTAAGTACGGCTAGGATAGGATAGTTCATCCTTATTGCCTCCCTTGTTTTAGTATGTTAGATTCTCGGATATTTGGTTACAGTTTACATTCCTGCTTGCGTCATATCTCTATTTGCATATTATTTTGAGCTCAGTTGGGAGTTGCATATTGAGTACTATGTGTTTGGGACTCATACTACATTTCTACAGTCTGCAAATCGTAGTCTGGGTTCTCCCCATTATTGTGTGCATAATACGGAGTAGGTATAGATCGAAGACTTAGGGTGAGATCATGGCTCTCAAAGTATTACTACTCCCGCTCTTATGGATTAGATTGTACCTGTATATTCAATTAGTACTTTATTTTATATTCTAATTATATTAAAAGCTCTTGTACTAATTCCACTAGGTTTCAGGACTGTCTTTCATGTATTAGTCTTTTATTATATTTATTTCGTTACCTTCATTTATTTGGCTTGGTAGTCTGAAATAGTTCCAAACTATTGTTTGGCTTTCCTACTAGTGGGTTATAGTAGGTGCCATTATGACCTGAGAAATTGGGTCATGACATAGGCACAAGATCATTGTTTTTATTTTGGACTACTATCATACCACCCTTCTTGGGAACACATTGGACAAGAATCAACCACGTACTATTTGAAATTAGGTACAAAATTCCCGTATCAAACCATTTGGTAATCTCTTTGTTGACTATCTCTTGCATTAGTGGGCTGATCCTTCTTTGGTGTACCACACTAGGAACATAATCAACCTCAAATTTTATTTTGTGAGATAAAATTTAAGAAACATGGCTTATGATGTCCGCTATGGTCCATCCAATAGCATGAATGCACTTTTTCATAATAGAATTCATGGGCTCCACTTGCCGAGGTAGTAGATCATACAATGATTGGAAAAGTATTATTCTCAACCAAGAAGTCATAACAAAGATGTGAAGGCAACAACTTAAGTTTGAGTTTTGGTGGTTCAATAATAGAATGTTTGCTGGGTGGACTTTCATGAGTTTTTAAATCAAGATCTAACTTTCAAGGATTTTTTTGTATACGATCCAAGACCCATCAAAGAAACAACCACCTCAACATATTCTTCCATCACCTAACTCCCCAAGTTCCATAATACACCCACCAAGGGGTCATCCAAAAGATCTACCTCCATGGTGTTAGTCACCTCTTCATCAATCATATCGGTAATTGAAATAACTTGCAAATCTATAGGTTGTTTCATGAACTTGCACACATTCAAGGACACCTTATCATTGTTCATCTAAAACTTTATTTTACCATATTAAACATCAACTGAGGCCCTTACGGTAGACAAGAATGGCCTACTAAGAATGATGGGGACGTTACGATCAATCTCACAATCTAGAATGACAAAGTTGGCTCTAATGTTTAAGTGATCAACCTTCAAAAGAACATCATACAACACACCCATGGGCTTCTTGGCCATTAAAAGACTCACAGTGGTAGGCTTGTGAGAACCAAAACCTAGGTTTCAAAACACAAAAAATGACATCAAATTAATACTTTCCCTAAGATCACATAATACTTTTCCAAATTTGTACACCCCAATAGTGCAAGGAATTCCTTCTTCACCACCATTTTTCTAGACATTATGACACCACAATTATGGGTCACCTTGATAGTTTTAAAATCCATGACTCTTTTCTTTATGACCAAGTCGTTCATAAATTTAACATACCTGGGCATCTCATGTAAAGCCTTCAACAATGGAATATTTGCCAATAGGTTGCTAAATTTAGCAAGGAATTTCTTAAACTTGATATCATTTCTTTCTTCTTGAGCCTTTGTGGGAATGAGAGAGGAGTTTTGATTTGTAGCATAGAAACAACAAAAGTTTTATTCAATTTGGGAACATCACCATCAACTATTTGTGGAGCTTACTCACTTTCAACCTTTGCTTCAACTACCTTTGGCTTTTCAAGAATTGGCTCATTGGGCTTTGGAACATTATTATTTGACTTTTCTATCTGCTTTATCTTTCTATTATATTGCTCATCCCTTCCTTTTTCATCGAGGTATTCATTAAGATCAATAACATCTTTACCAAGAGTTTGATCACTCCTAGTGAGAATATCCATGATGTGAGCATCATTCTTAGTATTAGCAACTACGTCACCAGGAAATCCATTATTTGGCCTTGCACCGAGATGAGACAAGATTTGGTCCAATTGAGTTTCAAGTTTCTTGTTAGAGGCTGAATAAGAGGTCACTATTTGGTTGAGTTGTGATAAATCACTTTACATATCTCTCAATATAATATAATTTTACTCAACACCCATTAATATACAAGCAATGACACCTTCATTTTTGAACCTCTTCAATTGGCAGAGCTTGACTCTTTACCCTTGGCCCTATCATGTGGAGGAAGATGCTGATCTTAAAGTTTTAATGTTAATGTTTTAATCAAATACCAAATATCACAAAAGAATTTTTTCTAGCACCTCATAAGTGTAGCATTTTAAATAATCTATGGCCTCAATTAGCATCCTTACATCTAATAGATACTATTAAATAAACTAATTCAAGTTATTGTTCACACCCATTCCTCACCCATATCCCCTTTGTCAAGGATGATATGGGTTTAAGAGTAACTGGGGTTTGGAACCCCCAATTCTTAGTTAAAACATGGAATAGATACAAAACTCATATCCCATAACTATTAATATGATAAATAAACAAAACCCATGCACTAGTCACAACCTATTCAAGCATACCCCCAAAATAGAGAATTAGCTACTCATAGAGAGAGAACGTAGAGATATACTCAAATTCTCTTCAAATTAATCCATCAAAACAAAACATAATACAATAATCAAGCTTTAGATTTAGTAAATCTTATGTTACAACCACCAATTTCTCACTTGAAAGTCACTCCGATATTTTTAAGCATTAGAAAAGTACAAAAATAATGGAAAATGAGCTAAACTCCCCCTTTTGATCCTAAATCCATTTTTGCTCAAAATTAAAATAACACCACAATACTGGTGACCTATTGGAGTATGTGCTAGTGCTGGTGCATGACCCATGTGTGCATGTCATCACACAAGTGACACTGGTTTGCCACCTTGTCCACCTGCGTGCGCAGGTCCTTAAGATGCATGTACATGTTACCCCTAGTAGCCTCACATGAACTTTTAAGCTCATTTTCTTTTGTTTTTGACCTCTCATTGATTTGAACAACTCGCTCATCTTTATTTTCAACCTTTACCTACTTAAATGATTATTATACATGAGAATAACATTGAATCAATGGATAGGCATGATAAAATAAGATTAAAAAGTGCTAACAAATTATAAAATTAATGACTTATCAATTCTCTCTTGAGAACATATCCCTCCTTGGCACTAAGTGAATTACAAGGCTTAAAAAGGCCTAACTTGGAAGTGAGTAGTGATAAAAGAAATTTGTATTAGTCTTCGAGCCTAAGTTAGGGATATAGAAAATCATAGTCAAAAGCTCGATGGTGTGGAAAATAAAAATGATAGAAGAACAAAATATAAAAAAGAAAAATTCTTATATGCTTCTTCTATATAAGATGACAATAAATAGTGCACCAAATAAAAAGTGAAAACAACAGAAAAAGAGAAGAAAATAAGAAAAGAAAGAATAAATGTTAAGAAGTGAAGAAGGAATGAGAAGAGAAGAATTGTAGTGTTCAAGGAAGGAATAGTCATTATTTACCCAAATATGTATTATATTTGTCCCCAAGCCTACATTACAAGTTTAACAAAGTCCTTATGTTAAATACACGTAACAAGTTTTTGAAATCATTGTGGGCAACTAACTCTATTTTACTTAAAAAGATTGTGTTAGAGTCCAATCTAGTGATAACATGCTTGAGGACAAGCAAAGACCTTAAGTTGGAGGCATCGTTGTGCCCAAAAATTAACACATATTTAATATCATTTCATTATAGTTTTTAGTGTTCTTAGACTTGCTCCATTATGTTCTTGTATTTTTATATTAGTTTGTTATTTCATAGGTTTTTTATGTATAAATGACCAAAAGTCAGAAAATACAATAAATTATAAATTTTAGGTGATTTATAGTTGCGTTGTTGAATGAAGACCAATTGATAAAATAGATCACTCGTGGAAAGATTTAGAGAAATAATCACTCAGGAACCTGCAGATAAAGGTTAGAATGCCAAATAGAATATGGTCGCAAAGTGATTTGACGATCTAACTTTACCAAAAGAACCTAAGTTGTGAAAGACTCTATAAGACATAAGACTACTCATGAAACCAGTTCACCTTAGTATAAGAAAATACAATGTGAATTTAGAAAAACCTAAAAGAAAATGTTATACGACACCTACAACCTATAAAGCAATCAACTATAATGGAATGGACCACTGATGTGAGGTCATAAATACACTTATTTAGTTATTATTTGTCTCATATTTAATATATTTTTATTTTATTTTTTGAGCATTGAATTTATTAATTATGCTTAAATTATGTTTTTTTATATGTATGATTAAAACACTAAAGTGATAAAGAATTTTGAAGTAAAAATGACTGAAAAAATTAAAAAGTATATAAGGAATTCTAGCAAACAACTTAATGGACTGAATTAAATATAATATTAATATTTTCATATATGAATTGACATGGAAAAGGAAGAGAAAGAAAGATAACATGGCAGGCGACACACTTTGGTATTTGATTTTTTTAACTTTATTTATGACTTAGTCATTTTATTTAAGGATTTTTCGTATGCCTATTAATAATCTATTATCATAATATTTATACAAATTTTGATCAAGGGAGAGCTAGGAGCCGCCCTAAAAGTAGGAATAAATTGGTTTAACTTTTTTTTTATCCTTTTTTATTTTATGTCTTTCTTTAGATGATTTATTGTAATTTCTCCATGTCTATGTGGAGCCAAAATTCTCATTCTAAGATTATGGTATTGTTGTAGTAAACTCTTGATTTGATTTGCGAAGTTTATCATATTAATTGTTCTTAAATTCATGAGTTTACTATTTTTTCGTAACTAAAACTTTTCATTTAATCATTAGTGAAGAATTACAAAGCTATGCAAAATGTGATTTATTTGTCATTTTCAGTTTTTGACACAAAACACTATTTATGGAAAATCAAAGTTACCTAAAACATGTAAGTGTTACACTATATATTCGATCCCATTAGTAGCCCTGATATTGTACAAGTAAGTTATCTCCCTGATAAAAATCTCCCAACTTTTACTTCTATGTTCAAACAATCTCTGATTCCTTCTATCTACATTGAATAGAGAAGTTCAGCATAAAGAAGTTTAAAAATAGGGAAGTGACTCTCAGGTGTTACTCAAACAAGAGCTCTTACAATCATACATTGATAATATGATCATACCATCTAAATGTGGGAAATATTTCCAAGAAACATGCATGCAAAAGATAACAAAAAAGAGGATCAGACAACTGGATCCCACGACCGTGCCTAAATGTGATTGTCTTGCGTAGAGGTCATCAGATTGAATGTCAGGAGAAAAGTTTGTACTAGTGATTGTGGAGTATGATTAGACGACCATAATGTATGGTCGTAGGTTAAAGTCGTAGAGCCGTGTTTTAGGCTGTACCATTGACGACCTAAAGCTAACAAAGTCCTCAATGAAACCACAAGCACCAAATAATGATCATGGTATCTAACCATAATTATACCTTCCTCTCGTTCGATGTGACCAACTTAGATTTACTTTTTTATGTAGGATAGTTTTTTTTTCTCGTTAAACACTCTTATTTACTTTATTTTGTAAGTTTATTTTCTATTACATTATTGTAAGGTTTTAAGGCGTATTTTTGGCTTTGGAATTTCAGAAACACTGATTTTAGGATTTTAATTCAAATAGAGATCTTGGGGTTTTCATATTTTTATTGTAAGTTCATAATTATGCTTTTATCTTAGATTTTTTATTGTGTTCTTGAAATTATGAGTAAATAAACACCACAACTAGGGTTGTGGAAACCATGACAGATTAACAAAGTAGGGTTCATAGTACAGAATTATCGTCAACCAATGTTCACATGTTTAGATTGTTTCCTTAGGTTTGGATGATTTTTCATGGTGCATAATGTTATAACTTAGCTGATATGTGATCTAGATAAAATAAGTAATACGTATAGGAAAAAAGGAACAAATAATAGATATTTGGATCTATCAACCTCTATTTAATAGCTTGAGCCGATAAGACAGTATTGCTGTCTGGGATCTAAGATAGGGATTAAGAATACAGGATCATGAGAAGATAAAACTTACTTGAGGATACTACTTAGATAATAACATAAGGTTATTTTGAGTATACATAACCTATTAATTAGGCATATCGAACACCGAGAAAAATTATGAAGTGTAAGGAACCTATGGAGTTATTAAGTTAATGGAATCACAGTCCTACCGCTTTTCTTATATGGATTTCAAAATATAACAAATCAACAAACTGTTAATACTGAATTACTTATTTACAAATTCCCCTTTTTATTGGAAATTTTATTGGTTTACTTTACGTACATATCTAATGAGATTTTGACCTATTCCCTATGGGATCGACCCCGACCTTGATTGGATTGTATCTTTGATAGCAACCTTTTTATACTTTTATTATAGGTATAATTTGAGCAACATAAAAACTTGGCACTATTGTAGTGAAATACGATTATAAGTTGATTTGAGTGTGTTTGTTAGGGTTATTAGTTTCTATTTCCTGATTTAACTTTTCTATTAATTTTAGTGTGCACACTGGTGTATTCCTAACACTTGGATTAAAGGTAATTCCCTGATTCAATTTTATATAAAGCTTGAGAAACTCTAAGACATAATCAAGGAATGGTGATTGAAGGATTTCATGATCAAAAGGCCTTTTCAAGGACATTTATGAAGACCCAACAATTTTGAATTAGCCACTACGACAACACGATGGTCAAGAAACTACTGAACAAGTCAGTGCTCAGTTGAAGACTGTGAGAAATGCTAGGAAGAAGCTGCCAAGAAGGCAATAAAGAAACAAATGGTTAGGCAAAATAATTCAATTCATCTAGCTGTACTTGATGAGATGGACAAACAAACAAGGAATAGGGGTAACGACATCTAAAATAGTATCTCCCACATTATGAATGTCCTAAGAAAGATTTTGATTATTTGGAGCTGATTGAATGGTTGTAATTATTCCACCAGAATTGCATCTAGGAACTAAGTTTGATATTATAAGTGCTATGATCCATCTTCTGAATTTTAACAAGGGTATTTATAGTTATTTCTACTAATGATGTAAATATGTATATAATGAACTTATTGGGTATCTTTACTTTGTATAATCTACCTGGAGTGAGTTGAGTACTCTGTCCTTCAACCAATTTTTTCCACTCTTTGTAATGCTATAACTAAAAGATGAGATATATAATTTTAGATAGTTACATTCAGATGAATTATATAAGACTTGGTTGAGGTTAAAAAGAAGCTATAGAGTGTTCCAAACCACAAAATGACTGGTAGAAACTTGATAGAGATCTTCTATAGAGCCTTGAATGCTATCACTAAGGCTGTAGCAGACATTATCACAACTGGGACATTCATGAGTCTATATTAGAGCACACTTCTAAGATACTATATCGGATCAAAAAAATCAATTGAGGTTAGCATACTCTAGAGGTACACAAACCCATAGTTATTTATACAATTAGAGTATCCACAGACAACGACCACTAGATGAGACAGTGGCTCAAGAGGTAGCACAACCAAGGACTGAGAATGGGTTACTTGGTAAATAATTTATAGCAACTGGAGTGGCAAAGTTTAATGTGGTAGGTGCATAAGTTAAAGCACTTGGGTATGAAAATTCAAACTCTAAGGAAAAGGAAAAGTATCTCAATAGAGAAATTATGGGTTTTTGAGCCAAGGGACAAGGGTCTAACCAAGACAATTAGAACTTGGGGCAAGTGAACTAAGACCGAAACTACTACAAGGATAAAAACTACAATAAGTTTAGGTACATAGATAGGAGTAGGTATCGTGATAATGAGTGAGCGATAAAAGATTACTACAAGGATATGAGTATCCTTTATGTTCCCCTAGGATCCGTGATATAGGTTCAAGTGATTCAAGGATTGAGGACATGTTGGAAAAGGTTGTGAAAGGGGTATAGAAAATGAAAAATGCCTTAAGGATATTAAGATAGATATTTTGGATATGAATTAGAAATATTAATCACATGCTATAGCTATCAAGAATCTTGAGAAATAATTTTCTCATATTCTTGAGACATTGAGTCAGCATCAACAAGGTACATTATCAAGAAACACCATCAAAACCCCAAAGATCTATGGTCATTATTGGGCTAGTACTACTTAAAGTTGTAAAATGACCATTGATCCTCCAATGCTTGTGATTACAAATAATATGGTAGATCGAGTAATAATTATTGGTGAGAAGATGGTCGACTCTGAAGAAGTGATAATTAATAAGAATGCACTTGAAAAGCCTCAAGTGGTGATCATGAGGCCAAGTTAGGAAAGGGAAAGGACAAGGAGTTCCTACAAGTATTAACTTCTATTGAACGACCTCCAACTCCTTTTCACTTAAAGATTAAATAAGACAAAGAGGGAAAGTATCAACATTTCTATGCTAAAGGATTTGATGAGAATATCCTTTGGTTGAGATACTTGAAAAAATGCTAGGTTACACAAAGCTTATGAAGGATTTGGTGACTAAGAAGCATTTAGGTGAATATTGTTCCCATGGACAAGGTGCACCATTGTAATGCAATAGTTTCTCAATCTTTCATTGATAAAAAGAACGACCAAAGAGCATTCAAAATTCCATGCACTATTGGGAGTTTTAATTTTGCAAAGGCTTTATGTGATTTGGGTGCTAGCATTAACTTTATACCGCTTGAAATTTACAAATAGTTGGGGTCGGAGTTTTCTAAACCAATTTTGATAAGACTTCTTACAGCGAACTACACTATGAAGAAACTCAAGGGAATCTTATATGATGTTTTGGTGAGGATTGAATCTTTTATATTTCTAGCTAATTTTGTCATCCTCAGTTATGAGGTTAACTTTGAGGTTCCCATTATCTTAGGACAAACTTTTATTATGACCAAACATGTGTTGGTTGATATGGAAATTCAAAAAATATAATTTTGGTTGAATAATAAAAAGGTTACCTTAAATGTACGCAATCCATAAAGCAGACAAAGGACTTGGATTTGATTACTCTAGTAGTATAGTTGACGGGGATATTTGGTAGCTCTTATTGAGAAAAGACTTGGTGTTGAGTGATTTACAATAATTATTATGAATTTTAAAGATGATGGCACTAATGAATATCATGAGATGGTGATCTTACTTGAAGGTAGGGTCCATATACTTATGAATATAAGAAGTTAAATCTAGATTTGATGAATAAAGTGACCCTTCCAACTCAACCTTCTATTGTGTAATACCCCGTGTCTAGAAGATTTTGTACATCATACGACTTCTCTCTTGAGTCATACATACAATATATGAGTGGTCTATTGTAGTCATATGTAAGGCAACGTGGCATGGTGGACATTCTATAGTAGGTATTACTTGACCCCTAGATGTCATCAAGTAGGGTACAGGTCGTATGGAGGTAAGTCGCTAGTCCATCATTATAGACTCTATTAGATTCTAACCAATCTACGAGTGGGGTGCTAAGTGTCGTATAAGGATGATACTAGTCATAGATGGGATTTGTATGTTGAATAGTATGTACCCTTTTAGATTCTTCCAAGCTTATGAGTTAAGGGGCATATTTTTACCCTTCCATAAGAGTAATATAGTTGAGTCATAAAGACTGACGACCAATTTCTATAAAGTTTAGCTAAGGGATTTCTGGTACTTTCCTCTCTTATAACTTCCCATCCAGGACATATAACCCTTAAAGATGTATTATTTTCCTATATTCCTCAGTCAAATAATGACACTTTCTCCTCCCATCTTCAAGAATATCAAGAGTAGGGTTTATCTCACACAAACTCATCCCTCTAGTCTTAAGATTCAAATTCTCTTCACAAGTCAAGAAATCAGGTATGTGGGGCTTATGAACAATATTATTCTTTCGTCCTTGTGCGCAAAGTGCATGGTTTTAGAATATTTACTTATTTTGAATTAGAGTTCATAACAAATAGGTATTTTCTTGAATTATGATACAACCACGTGATTGAAAACTTGAAGTGCATCAAAATTTACATATATTCATTTTTTGACTTATAAGATTCATATTATGATTTGAATTTCATTATCTTGAATGAGATATTAATGAAATATTTCAAGATAATTATTTATCATGATGTTTGTTATGAATTTCTATGAACTAAAGCATGAATTCCAAGTCCTAAGTACAAGTACCGAGTTTACAAGAAGTTTATTCTCTTAAGCTCCATTGACATGTTCTATAACATGATTTAAATAAAAGTTTTATCTTTTGATCTAGAGATAAGACATGAAATCCACAACTATTCATCTTGATTATGATTTAAAGTAAAGAGAACCATAACAAGTTATTTAGTCTATAAACCCTTATGCTATTTTAAGGTGGATTCCTTAAGTATAATCATATAAGTATTCTAGGAGTAGTATTTTGCACCAAGAAGGGAATACGGATGAGGATATCTTAAATTCCTAGAAACTATGAGCCACCATAGGCTAAGTATTTTTCTAACAGGATGAAGTTCAGTGATCACTTAAGTTAAGGTTCTATTTCAATGGTAAGGGTAGAATATTTCTCCCTAACCTGGGTAAGACATTGGACTCTATGGTAGCTCATATGGTTTATGTTGATTAGAAGAATCTCCTAAAGAAAGAATAAAAAGTAAACCTTTTAGAAACTAAGTGTTATGGCTTACAAAGGTTTTTTTATGCTTTATTATGCATTTTCATGATTTTGAAGTCTTTGTTTTATTCAAGCTCAAGGTGAGCCATTTACACTTAACATACATCATTTGAAAGTTTATAAGAATATTCAGTTATCATTTTAATTATTCATTCACCCCCAATACTCAGTACATTCCATAGGTATTGACCCACATATATGTCTATGTACTACATTATCTTATAATGTAGGTTTTGGTGATCGTTTCCAATAGCACAATTGACTACAAGCATCATCACCTACCATCTAAAATCAATAAAAAATATCCTATTACTAGAATTAATGATTTATTTTATCAGCTTCAGGGTGCCAAATGGTTCTCTAAGACTAACCTTAGGTTGAGATACCATCAGTTCAGAGTGATGGAGCAACACATTCTGAAAATAGCTTTTCGACTAAATTATGACCATTTTGAGTTTTTCGTTATGTATTTTATATTGAAAATTGCTCCTGCATCCTTTATGGAATTGATGAATGGGGTGTTCAAGCAATATTTGGTTATTGTAATACCCCGTACTTCTACCTAACTTAAAATCATCCCAGAAATATTAAAGACTTTTTTCAAAGATGAATCCACTTTTATACATGTGATTTTTCAAGATTTTCACTTTTTATCATATGGGAATTGAATAAGCTTTCCATCGATACCAAATTCACCCAAATCCGACACCCAGACAAAGAGTTAGAGCCATTTTAGTAAGACAGTGTGTCACCTAAGCCATCAACGCATCGTAGAGCTAGCCAACATGGAAATCATCAAAATATATTAAGCCTCCATAATTATGGCGCATCGTGCCAAGGTTCAAATTCAAAGTTGTCAAATTCCAGTGACACGACGCGATAGCACCGCGTCTCTCCAAGGGTCCAGATTGGGAAATTTTCACAAAATTAAAATACGCATCCAAGGGTTAAAAATGTCAATTTATCACCCCTATATATACCCAATAACACGTGATTCATCCATAATTCACCCAAAATATATTGTTTGTCTTAAGTTTCTCTCAAGAACAAGCTAGGGTTTTCAATTGGGGATTCGAATCCAAGACTCAAATTCAAGAATCTCTCAGTCAATCTTCATAGAATCAAGAACTAAGGTATGAAAATTGTTCATTAATGGTTTCCTTTCATCCATGAATCCCAAGAATTAAGCTTTAAATCTTGTATTGTGAATATTTTATTGTGGGTTGATTATGTTCATGTGATTATGGTTGTATGATTCTCAAGTTTGAATCTTTATGTCTTATTCATGACCTATGCTAGTATGTGGTTTGAAACATGTGAAATTGAGTTGAAATATGGAGTTTTGTTGTATTAATTTGATGGTCATGCCTATTTCCTAAGTCATACATCCTAGGTGTTTGATAAAATGCCTAAGAGAATAAAAATTATGCATTATTGCTTAATTGTGACCCAAGTGATAAGTGTATGCTTTACCCTATAACTAAAAATGATTTTCATGATATTATGTACATTATGAATAGTTGAGGGAATGTGCATCAGATTAGGTTAATAAAAGTATGACATATTTATATGTAATTCCATTTATGTATAAGATTATGATAACCATGTGCTTCATGAAATCCCTAAATTAATGTATTATGAATTATTGATATTGGTCATGTGTTAAAGAAGTGTCATGTCCGATCAGTTTCATGCTATCGAGTCTTGGGGGTACTTATACTTGACAATTTAGCTGTGTGCCTAGAGCCAGTATCATGTTTTCATGATAATCCCAATTAAGCCATGATCAGTAGATTTCAGTCAGTCACATGACTCAGGAAAACTCAATAAAATCAGTATTAGTCTAGTTTTCCTGAGTAATCTAAGTAATCTCGGTAACCTTAGTATTCCCAAAAATCTCAATAACTTCTGTACTCTCTGTTAGTTGCCAGATCTCAGTAGTATTCTGTCAGTCAATAAAACTCAGTAAACACAGTTTAGCTCCTCTAAACAACACCTTTAGTATCAGTTCAATTCAGTTAATCAGTTTAGTGTCTACTCAGTTAGGAGTAGGATTCAGCACCGAGTGAACCCAAGGATGGGGACTCACCTGTTATTCAGTGAAGGGTGTGATCCTTAGAAGAAATTCTTATGTTCCAGAACTATGTAGCCAGCGTAGGTTGAGATGCACCCTATTCATTTAGGAATTTATACATCTCATTTGAGTTTCCTACTAGGAGGGGTTGGCGAAACACCTCCCTATTAGAGAGGGTATACTCATAACTTGTATTTACCCGTGGCACAGTACTAACACCCTTCCAACAGGGGTTACAAGTTGGACCCTTCCAGTTCAGTTTTGGGGCATATCAATTAGATGATTACCTCCCACAGTCTCAGTTTCAAATCCAGTTTCAGTAATAGAACTCAGTTCAGTTCTACAGAAATCTAGGATTATCATATATAGTCAAATTAGTACAGTATGGAACCCAACTAGTTCCATCAGTATCAGGACTGTCAGATATAGTCACTCATGTTATCAATATTCAAACTTAGTAATCATGTTATCATGAACTCAGTTAATAGTATATTAATTATATGAAACCTATGTTATCAGTATTCAATTTTAGGACTGTCAGATATAGTCAATCAGACTAGTTCTTCATAATCAGGACTGTTAGAAATAGTCATCCCTTTATCTGTAATACGACATCATTTCCTCAGTACTCAATAGACTCAGTCATTCAGTATCCCAGTATTAGTACTCATATATTAGTAAATCCTTGTTATTAGAATTCATGAGTCAGTGTTATCATAAATTCAGTTATAGTCTCTTATTCATGCATGTATTTTTATATTCATGTTATTCAGTCAGTTAGTATTGTTCATGTATATGAACCATTGCATTTAGCCTATCTCACTTGCACACCAATACATTCAATGTACTAACGCATTTCCTTTATGGTGTTTTATACCATAGGTTTAGAAGCACGAGCTCCCAAGCATCCAAAGTAGATCAGACATTCAGCAGCCAGACTAGCAGTGAGTCCTCATCATTTGAGGATAGCATGATTATTTTATTACTTTATTATTTTATTACTTTGGAGTTAGTTGGGAACATGTCCCATCAACTTCACAGTTTATAGATAGTTTAGAGTCTTTCAGACTACAACATGTGTTCAGACAGTTTATTTCAATTTTGGGTATTGTTATACCCCATTACAAACATTGTTTTATATTCAATATTAGTTCAGTTTTGGGTATTCTACATATTTAAAGTATATTATTTAGTGCTCAATTACAGATATCGGTCATGGGTAGCTTGTGGTCCTTCGAGGTCATGAGCATCGTGTAACATTCTGGGTACCAGATTTGGGGCATTATAGTTATTTTTTTCATTATCTTTATAGATGACATACTGGTGTATTCCAGGAGTGAAGAAGAGCATGCAAACCATTTAAGAATAGTGCTACAGATCCTCAAGGACCATTAATTACATGCAAAGTTTAGTAAATGTGAGTTTTGGTTGGTATCTATTACCTTTTTAGGGCATGTAATTTTAGAGGCTGGTATTCATGTAGATCCTCAGAAGACTAATGCAATGAAGCACTAGCGTAGACCCATTACTCCATCTAATATCTGAGGCTTTTTGGGTTTGGGTGGGTATTATAGAAGATTATTTGAAGGGTTCTCCTCTATAGACACACCATTAACTAAAATGACCCAAAGAAAAGTATAGTTCATATGGTCAGATAAGTGTGAGAAGAGTTTCTAAGAGTTGAAGGATAGATTGACTTTGGCACTAGTGTTAGCTTTATCGAAAGGGTTAGATGGATTTGTGGTGTATTATGATGCTTTAAGAGTGGGTTAGGTTGTATGTTGATGTAAAATGGGAGACTGATAGCGTATACCTCTAGGAAACTTAAGGATCACAAAAATAATTACCCAACTCATGACATGGAGTTAGCTGCAGTGGTTTTTGCCTAAAAAATTTAGAGGCACTAACTTTATGGTGTGCATGTTGATGTTTTCACTAACCATAAGAGTCTTCAATATGTATTTTCTTAAAGGGGATAAATCTTTATCAGAGGAGGTGGTTGAATTATTGAAAGATTATGACATAAATATGCTCTATCATTCGGGTAAGGCTATCATAGTGGTAGATGTGCTAAGTAGGCTGTCTATGAGTAGTGTGTCTCATGTGAGAAGGAAGAATATGAATTAGCTAAAGAGGTGCATAGGTTGGCTCATTTAGGAGTAGGTTTGCTCAATATTAATAATATAAGAGTAGTAGTTTAGAATGGTTTGGAATAATATATGGTAGTGGAAATGAAGGAAAAACAACTCAATGATCCCATACTTAGCAAGATGTTGGAGGCAGTTCAGTAATAGAAGGTTGTGGTTTTCTCCCAAGGGGGAGATGGTGTACTTTGGTATCGAAGTGGACTATATATTTCTTATGTAGATGGATTGAGGGAAAGGATACTAGCCGAGGCGCATGGTTCTAGGTATTCTATTCATCCTGGTGCTACTAAGATGTATCGTGACTTACAAGAAATTTATTAGTGGAATGTTATTAAGAGGGATAGAGCTGAGGTTGTAGCCAAGTGTCCCAATTATCAACAAGTTAAGGTTAAACACCAAAGACAGAGTGGTACGTTGCAAGAGATTAGTATCCCTACATAGAAGTGGGAAGTAGTGAATATAGATTTCATCATAGGGTTGCCTCGTACAAGACGTCAACATGATTCAATTTGGGTCATAACAGATTGAATGACTAAGTCATCATATTTCCTACCTATTAAGACCTTAAATACAGTGGAGGATTATACCATAATATATGTCTGTGAGTTAGTAAGACTTTATGGGGTACCTTTATCCATCATTTTAGATAGAGGCATGCAATTTACTTTGTAATTTTGAAAGTTCTTAAAGAAAGGCCTTGGTACAAAGGTTAAGATTAATAATGCATTTCATTCATAGACCAATGGTCAGGATAAATGTATGATTAAAACACTAAAGGACATGTTGATGGCGTGTATTTTGTTTTTAAAGGAAGCTGGGATGACCATATGCCCCTTATTAAGTTCACTTACAATAATAGTTATCATGCTAGCATTTAGATGGTGCCGTTTGAAGTATTGTATGGGTATATGTGCAGGTCACCTATATAAGGTTCTGATATTGATGAAGTATCCTTAATTGGGATAAATACTATTCCAAAAGCTATAGAAAAGGTTCAGTTGATTCATAAGAGATTGAGAACAGCTCAGAGCCGTCAAAAATTGTACAATAATGTAAGAAGGAGAGACCTCAAGTTTGAAGTAGGTGATTGGGTATTCTTGAAGGTGTCTCCTACGAAAGGAATAATTAGATTTGAAAAAAAAAAGTTGAGTCTACGATTTGTTGGTCCTTATAAGATAATGAAGCTTGTAGGAGAGGTTCTTTACGAATTAAGTCTTTTGATAGAGTTAGCTATAGTCCACCTAGTGTTTCATGTATCGATGCTTAAGAAGTGTATGTAAAATCTGTCCTTAGTAGTTACCCTATAGAATATTGGGAGCAAAGATAACTTGAAGTATGAAGAAATTCCTGTAGAGATACTTGATATGCAAGTTCGAAGGCTAAGGAATAAGGAAGTAGCATCGGTGAACGTTCTTTGGAGGACCCAGATGGTTAAAGGGGCCACTTGGGAAGTTAAATCATACATGATGGTCAAGTATCCTCATTTTTTTTCTACCAGTTCCGTTCCTACCTAAGGTAAAGTGTTATTTCTAGCAAGTTCATTCCCTTAAAGTTTGTTTAAGTGCTCCTATATTGTATTTTATGTTATGAGGAATTGAATCCTTATGATAGTGGTAAGCGTGGTTGTAAATATCAATGTGGAGGTGTTGATTCTTTTTAAAATCCCAATCCTAGATAAATCACATTTGAGGATAAATGTTTTCAAGTGGGAGATAGTGCAATAAGCATGTCTAGAAGTTTTTGTACATCATATGGCTTCTTCCTAGAGTCGTACATACAACATATGAGTGATATGTTTTAGTTCTATACAAGGCAGTGTGGCGTGGTGGACATTTTATTGTAGGCATGACTTGACCCCTAGAAGTCATCAAGTAGGGTACAAATCGTATGGAGATAAGCCATTAGTTCATCAACATTGACTCCCTTAATTTCTGCCCAAGCAATAAGTGGTGGGCTAAGAGTTATATAAAGATGATACTAGTCATAGGTGAGACTCATATGTTGACCAGTGTGTTCCCTCATAGATTGTGCTAAGATTATGAGTTTAGGGGTATAGTCATACCCTTTCATACTAGTTGTATGGTTGAGTTGTAAAGACTAACGACCAATTTTTGTAAAGTTCAGGTAAGGGCATTTTGGTCTTTTCCTCTCTTATAACTTCCCATCCATGACCTATTACCCTCAAAGAGGCATTATTGTCCTCTATTACTCAATCAAATGATGACAATTTCTCCTCCCATCTTTAAGAACATCAAGATTAGGGTCCATCTCACACAAACTTATCCCTCAAGTCTCAAGATTCAAACTCTCTTTACAAGTCAAGAAATTCAAGTATATGGGGCATATGAACAGGGTTATTCTTTTATCCTTGTGCCTAATGTGCATGGTTTTAGAATTGAATTTACTTATTTTGAATCAGGGTTCATACCCAAATAGCGCCCATAATCTAGAATTATGATATTACCATGAGATTAAAAGCTTGAAGTTGTCAAGATTTACATATATTCGTGTTTTGACTTATAAGATTCATATTGTAATTCGAATTTCATTATCTTGACTAAGATATTGTTGAAAGATTTCAAGCTAATTATTTAGCATGACGTCTTTTTTATGAATTTTTATAAAATAAAGCATGAATTATAAGTCCTGAGTATAATTACTGAGTTTCAAAAAAATGTATGCTCTTAAGATCCATTGGCATGTTCTATAACACGATTTAAGAAAAATCTTTATATTTTGATTTAGAGATAAGACATGAAATCCACAACTGTTCATCTTGATTATTATTTAAGGTAAAGAAAAGTATAACTAGATATTCAGATTGTAAACCCTCATGCTATTTTAAGGTGGATTTCTTAAGTATGAGTATATAAGTATTTTGGGAGTAGTATTTAGCACCAAAAAGGGAATACAGATGAGCGTATCCTAATTTCCTAGAAACTATGAGCCATTGTAGGTTAAGCTTTTTCCCAGTATGGATGGATTTCAGTGATCACTTAAGTTAAGGTTCTATTATGATGGCTAGGGTAGAATAACTCTCCCAAATGTGGGTAAGACATTGGACTCTATGGTAGTTTATATATTTTATGTCGGTTAGAAGAATCTCCCAAGGAAAGATTAAAAAGTAAATCTTTTAGAAATTAAGTGTTATGGTTCACAAAGTTTATTATTATGCTTTTTATGCATGTTCATGAGTTTGCAGTCTTTGTTTTATTTAAGCTCAAGGTGAGTTATTTACACTTAGCATGCATCATTTAAATGTTTTTATGAATATTCAGTTATTGTTTAATGTATGAATTCACCCTTACATACTCAGTACATTCCATAGGTACTGACCCACATATATGTCTATATGGTTCATTGTCTTATAATATAGGTTCTGGTGCTCATTTCCAGTTTCACGATTGACTACGAGCATCATCACGTATATCCTAACATTTGATAGGTTCTTATAATTCGAGGACCCAATTTATCAGACTTCTGTTTGTAGATGAAAGTATATAGTTATTTTACTTTAGTTTATGTTTGGGTCAGTTGGGGTCTATCCTAGTAGCTTCTAGTCAAAATTAAACGCTTTTCAGACTATTTATGTTGTAGGTTCAAAGTGTTTGTTTAAGATTCCCAAGTTAAAGTCTCTCAGTTAAGCTATGAGTTTATTTACCTTCTGATTCTAATATGTTAGTTCCCTTTTCACCTAAGTTTAAAGTTAAGTTGGCTTTATGGATTATCTTGGGACTACTCGTAGTCTTGAGCATCGTTTGGCATCTAGGGGTACTTTTAGGGCATTATATGTTGAGGATCTTTTATTTTGGAGCTTAAAGCTCTTTCATCCCATCTTTATTATGTGTTATTTTGAGCTAAAATACTTTCCTAGTAGTTTTTACAACTGATTTGGTAGATTGGCAAGTTAATGCTCTAGTTTTTATGTTAAATAGGTTCAAGAGGGACATTGGGTGGTCCATTACTGACCTCATTTGGATTTTACCTAGAATTTACACACACAAAATCAAGCTTGAGCAAGATTGTGTGCTTAGTCTAGAGAATCAATGGAGGTTGAATTTGTCTATGCGAGTTTCGGTGAGCAAAGAAATCATCAAGTGGTTAGATTAGAGTATGGTTTATACAATTTCAGATAGCAAGCAAGTAAGCCCAGTCTAATATCTATCAAAGAAGGGTAGAATCATTGTGGTTCCAAATGAGAAAATCGAGCTTATTTCAAAGAAGCCGGTCACAGGTTTGCATGTGTGTATGGACTATAGGAAGATGAATTCTTAGACTAAGAAAGATTATTTTTTATTATCTTTCATGGATCAAAAGTTAGACCGATTTGCTGGTATAGGTTGGACTTATTTTCTTGATAGATACATGAGTTATAATAAGATTTTTATGACTCCTAAAGAGCAAGATAAGAACACTTTCACATGTTTACATGGGACGTTCACATTCAAGAGGATGCCTTTTGGTTTGTGTAGTATACCCACAACCTTGTACCATTGCATGATGGCTATATATTCTAACATGGTTGAGTACACTATTAAGGTTTTCATGGACTACTTCTCTATTTTTGGTGACTCATTCAATGTATTTTGGTTTATTTCACCAATGTTTTAAGGAGATACAATAAATACAACTTGTAATAAAACTAGAAGAAGTGTCATATCATGGTTAAAGAAAGAATAGTGCTTGGTCATAATATTTAAAGAAAGGGATTGAATTCGACAAGGCAAAGATTGAGGTGATTGAATATTTGAGTCCACCAATTTCAGTTACAGGTACTTATAGCTTTTTGGGGATTTTTGGATTCTATAAAAGATTCACCATGGACTTCTCTAAGATTTCAAATACTTTATGTAAGCTATTGGAGAAGAAGGTGAAATTTGTGTCTGATGATGCATGTATAAAATAATTTGATTTCCTAAAAGAGAAGTTAATTTCAACCCCTATTTTTGTGTTTCATGATTAGTCTATATCATTTGAGGTTTGTATGATTCTAGTGGCATGGAACTAGGTGCAGTTGTAGGAAAAAGGAATGAGAAGATCTTGCATCCCATCTTCTATACTAGATAAATGCTTAACCCTACTCAAAAAAGTATATTGTGACTAAGCAAGAGTTGCTTAAGTTTGCTTTTGTGATTTTTTGGTCATATTTGATTGGCATAAAAATCATTGTGCATATTGACCACATAGCTTATAGGTACCTTATGGAAAAGAAGGATGCAAATACAAGGTTGATTTGTTAGGTACTGCTACTACATGCGTTTGATTTTGAGATCAAGGATTTAACGAGACTGAGAATCAAGTGGCTGACCACCTATCATGAAACACTCTGGGTTTGGGACCCTTAGAAAATTTCTAGGAATTTTGTTTTTTAGACAAGCTATGACTAGGGCGTATAAGTTGTATGTTGGGGTACGGTTGGTAAGGTTTGATTGTACACTAATGAGATATAGTTGGTGGGTTGGCTTTGTTTCTGGAATGGGTAAGAATTGGGTTAGCACGAGTCGTATGGTGGATGATGAGTCGTATGGTTGGGTTTTCCTTTACTTAATCTAAGACTTAGTAAAGAAACTTGGATCTGAGTACGAGTGGCTCACCATG
Source organism: Capsicum annuum (assembly GCF_002878395.1). Lineage (NCBI taxonomy): Eukaryota > Viridiplantae > Streptophyta > Magnoliopsida > Solanales > Solanaceae > Capsicum > Capsicum annuum. The sequence continues at coordinate 194,641,750 of NC_061122.1, read as the reverse complement.
GGTCATGAGATAAGGTACTGAGTCATATTGTCCAACTCGTATGTTGGATAGTGTCAACTCTTTCTAGTTCTGTTATAGGTATGGTTTAAGGGTACTAGTCACATCCTTGGATACATTTTGGATTTCCTGGTCATATGTTGACTAGTGTGGCGGTCTAAGGGATGTCTAGGGTATGAGTTATGGGTACCAATTATATTGGATGGTACAACTAGTATGGTGCAGTAGTACCCACCTGTGGGGATTTTATGTAGTTAAGTTGGGAGTAATATGGATATTTCCCCTCTTAACCTACTATGAACCCACAAAATATATAACTATTGGGATATTATTTACCCTATTATTCTAATCCTAAACACTTAGAAACACTATAGATCTTTCTAAGGCTTTTGGGTAAAGAAAGGCTAGGGTTTCATCTAGAGGATAAATTTAGGTTTTGTTTGGGCGATTTCTCTCCATCATCTTCATAATCTAAGGTAAGATACTTCTCGATCATTGTTATCTCCAACTATAGGCATGTTTTATACAATGTTTTCATGGCATGATTATTGTATGAATTTGGGGTTTTCAAATATATGTTGGGGTTTTGGTTTAAAATGCTTGGTTGTGTTTTCCCATGTTTTAAATATGTTTTTACATTCTTTAATGGTGGTTTGGACAATTGGTTGCATGAAAATAGTAAATATGTAATTGGATTTGGTTTTGGTATTACTATGCCCCCAACATGTTTGATAAAATGCCTATGATAATGTTCTTACTATATTATTGAACATTTAATGGATCTATTGCTTGGTGTGGTTTTGTAATGGAACCCTAAATGGTATAAAAGGTTTAAATAGATAAATGGTAACTTGTGGTGTACACGAGATTCCCCCAAGTTAACTTGCTAATGTAATCTATGGGTACATGGGAATCCCTTAACATAAATAGGTTGGATAAGGACATTGCTTGCAATATATAGTTTGTATTAAGATACCACTACTCATAGCCTTGGTTAATAATAACTGAATAATGATTTGGTTGGATGGAAATGGTTTCAGTCCGATAATAATGGTGGGGTGTGGTAACTAACTATGAAGGTGCGAGTCTAATGGATAAACATTGGAAAATCAACTTTGCTGACATGAGGGGATGGTCATAGAGACCATATATGATACTATGAGGTATATAGGAATCCTCTAAGTACACTATACATATGTATTATGGAGAGCAAGGAGTACTCAAGAATCCCCTACTCCTATAGTATCTCTAATTTGTTTGGCTAAAAGCATCGAGGCCCATTCAGGGGGTCCCTGGACCCATATAGCCCATAGGTGGTTCTAGGATGGTTACGCTATACATACCCAGGTTAATGGTTTAAAAGGGATGCTAAACCCTACTCCCTTTCCCGACATAGTTGTATATATATATCTATGGTTGTGTGCATATAGTTGGCTTACTTGGATTTACTGGATGATATTATTTTCTTATTATCCTGATTACTTTTTATCATTCACCTACTAACCCATCCTCGAGCTACTGTATCCCTATGTGATGTAGGAACTGACAATTCCACTCTTTCTTAATAGTATTAGAGCTCGTGATCCTCTTGGTTGGATTGAAGTGGTGAGTTTCCATATTTTGGAAAGCTTCATTTCATATGATGGACATCTTTACGTACTTTGGATATTTTATAGATATTGGTTTTGGATATGGTTGGGGGTATGTCCTAACCAAACATTACTTTTCCTTTGGTTAGAGACTTTTATGAAACTACTATAGGTTTGAATAAGTAAGATTGGTAGTGGTGTCAACCTTAGTATTGGCATTAGGATTGGGGCGGATACCATTGGACTAAATTTATGATTGTTCTATACTCTTATATTATGTTATGGATAGGAACTTGATTATAGTTTTAGTTTTTGTCTTATGGCTTGGTTTGGTAATTGGTTATTGGTATGGGTTTTGACTTGTTTGGGTCGGTCACGGTCTTAAACCTAACCCAAAGTCTAGAAATTTAATAAGATATGCTATCTTGTTATATGTTTAGAATTCGTCCGACTTAGGGTATATGCTATATGGTTGGGTTGGTTATTTGGGGTGGTCTCTGATCATAGTTGAACTTGAGATGCCTATTACAATTAGAACCTAGGTCAGTTCATGTCAAGTTGGTGTCAGACCCAGGTTCATAGTAAATTGGAAGTCTACAAAGCCATGTCGAGTAGAGTCTCTTTTAGGGATGTGTAGCATGCCACACTTATAAGGGAGAGTCTTCAAGGACTTTAGGAATTTTTACTTTCTTGGTTTTCTATTTTCAAGATGCAAGGTCTAAGGTCATTTGTAATCTTGGTTTGATCGCTTTTCAAATCCTTCCTCGACGATCTAAGATACAAAGTAACTTCTTTTTGGAATTCATTTGGTTTTGCGATTTGGTTCGGTAATGGTTATTGGTTGGATAATGGATGGTTGGAATTTTTTGGGAAGGTCACCATCTTAGACCCATCGTAAAATTTAATAAAATATACCATCTTGTTATACGTTTAGAATTCATCTGACTCAAGGTACATATTTGGATAGTTTGGTTGGGTATCGAGGGTGGTCCCCAATCCCAGATGGACTTGCAATGTCCATTACGAAAATGCCCATAGTTGGGTTATGTCAATTTGATATCAGAGCTTTAGGTTCATGGTCAATTAGGATTCTACAAAGTCGTATCATGTATAGTCTTTTTTAAGGATGTGTAGCATGCCACACTCATAAGCGGAGGCTACAAGGAATTTAAGAATGTTTCACTTTCTTAGTATTCTATTTTCAAGATACAAGTTCTAAAGTTATTTCTAATTCTGGTTAGTTTGCTTTTTAGATCATGCGTTGATGATCTGAGATGCTAGATAACTCTGCTATCCTAAATGGGGACAATGTTGAAGGGACATATACTACTCAGGGGATCCATACTCGGTCTAAGGGTCCAATCCCTAATATTTTTGGAATTTCATCAGTTGCTATCAGTCCTCCTTAGGGTAAAGTAGCTAATGCAGAATTTTGCCAATTGATTCATGTTACTGCTCTGTTTGTTGCTGCTCAGCCTGAGCGGGATGCATTTGGTGTTTCATCTACGAAGGCTAGAAGGGTTGGACAGTTTATGAAGATGAATCCTCCTACTTTTACTAGTGTAAAGGTGAAGGAGGATCTTAAGGGTTTCTTGGATGAAGTAGAGAAAATCTTTAGGGTGATGTAGGCCATAAATATGGAAGGGGTATTTTTGTGGCTTATTAACTTAAGGAGTTAGCGTACCAATGGTACGTGGAGTGAGATAGGGTGAGAGGTGATGATGAGTCGACTTTGTGGGAAACTTTTTCCAATACTTTCTTGGACTGCTTCTTCCCTCAAGAGCCGAGGGAAGAAAAAACAAAGGAGTTTGTTAATTTGAGGCAACGGAAGATATCGGTCAAGGAATATGCCATGGAGTTTCATCAGTTGTCAAGGTATGCTCCGGATATGGTGTCTGATATAAGGGCAAGGATGAGTAAGTTTTCCTCAGGATTGTTTTGAGAGTTGATCCATGAAACACAGACTGCATTGCTGATTAAGGACATGGATATTTGTAGGTTGATTGTTCACATGCAGAAGGTGGAAGAGGAAAAAAGAAAATAAGATGATTTTGGGGAAAGGTAGAGTAAGAAGGCGAGGTTAACTGTACAAGGTGATGATCAATATCAAAATGGCTGGGAGAGTTGTAAATGGCCAAAGAAGAAATAAGGGAGTTCTGGTTCCTTCTTTTCAGCTAGTGCTCTTTACCTGAAGCAGTGGGGTGATAGGCATTCGTAGGTTAGAGATAATTTCTAGGCATAGGGTACCCAATCTCAAATGAGTGGGGCTTAGTCGGCCTTATCATGCTCTCTTTATAGGGTTTATGGTAGGTTGCATAGGGGGTTCCATGATGAAGGGAGGGATAAATGTTTCAAATATGGTCAGCCAGGACATATACTTAGAAATTAACCAATAGGCAAGGGTACTTCGGGAGTGAGTAAGGCTCTAGTTTCTCCTTCTTCTATTCCTTCAACAAAAGGTGCTATTTTTGTTCTATTTCTTCTTCTGTTACAGGCATAGGTCAAAATAGGTTATATGCTCTTAATACTCGACAGGAATCTGAGGCATTGCCTGATATCGTGACTAGTACATTACAACTCTTCTCTCGTGACATGTATTGCTTGCTTAATTCGAGGTCCACTCTTTCTTATTTGAACCCATTTATGGGTATGTATTTTGGTTTTGATCCTTAGGTTATTTTAGACCTTTTTTCTATTTCTACCTAGTAGGTAACTCTGTGGTTGCTAAAAAAGTCTATAGGGTGTATGTGGTATCTATTGGTAGTAGGCAGACTTCGATGGATTTATTTGAACTTAATATGGTGGATTTTGATATTATTTTGTGGATGGATTTATTATATTCTTGTTACACATCCTTAGATTGTCAGACCCATAAGGTTGTCTTTAGGTTCCCTGGCGAACTGGTTATTGAGTAGGAGGGAGGTTCCCTAGCTCCTAGGGGGAGGTTTATTTCTTATCTTAGGGCTAAGAGGTTAATCTCTAAAGGATATCTCTATCATCTAGTCTGGGTTAAGGATTCTAACTTGAAAGGTCCTTCTTTTTATTTGGTTCTGGTGGTGAATAAGTTTTCTGAGGTCTTTCTGGATGATCTTCCTAGTGTTCCAATGGATAGTGATATTGAGTTTTGTATTGATTTGCTTCTGTACACTCGTCCAATATCTATTTCTCCTTATATAATAGCTCCAACCAATTTAAGAGAACTCAAAGAGCAACTTAAGGATCTTTTGAATAAGGGTTTTATCCATCCTAGTGTATCCCCGTGGGTTGCACCATTTTATTCGTGCATAAGAATGATGGTTCCCTTCAGATGTGTATTGACTATAGGCATCTGAATAAGGTGATGATTAAGAACAAGTATCCTCTCCGAAGAATAGATGATTGTTTGATCAATTGCAAGGTGCCAAATTCTTTTCAAAGATTGATCTTCGGTCTGGGTATCATAAGCTTAAGATTAGGGAGGAGGATATCCCTAAGGCATATTTTTTACTCGGTATGGGAACTTTGAGTTTTAGGTTATGTCATTCGGTTTGACTAATGCCCCGAAGGGATTTATTAATTTGATGAATAGGGCTTTCTGGCAATATCTAGATCTTTTTGTCATTGTGTTCAATAATGACATCTTGGTGTATTCTAGGAGTGAGGTAGATCATGCTAATCACCTCCATAAGATGTTCCAGACCTTGAAGGAGCAACAGTTGTATGCCAAGTTCTCCAAGTGTGAGTTTTAGTTTAATACTGTAACCTTTATTGGTCATATTATTTTTGGTGAGAGGACCGTGGTAGATTCACAAAAGGTGGATGTGGTTAAAGGGTGGCCTAGACTAACGACTCCAACTGACATTCAGAGCTTTTTGGGTTTGGATGGGTATTATAGGTGGTTCTTTGAAGGTTTCTCGATAATCGCTACCCCATTGACTAAGAAGACTTATAAAAAGGTAAGTTTATCTAGGTCAGATGCTTGTGAAGTTATTTTTCAAAATATTAAGGATAAGCTAACTTTGCCTCCAGTTTTGACATTACCTGAAGGCACTGAAGAATTTGAGATTTATTGTGATGTATCCCGGGTGAGATTTAGTTGTCTTTTAATGCAGCATGGAAAGGTGATTGCCTATGCATCTAGGTAGTTGAAAGTGTATGAGAGGAACTTCACAAGAGAATTATCCTACTCATGATTTGGAGCTTTTAGCGGTGGTTTTTACTTTGGAAATATGGAGGCATTATTTGTATGGAGTGCACCTGGACATCTTTTCTGGTCATAGAGTCTATAGTATGTGTTCACTAAGAAAAAGGTAAATCTCAGATGGAGGAGTTGGTAGGAGCTTCTCAAGGACTATGATAGGAGTTTCACTACTACCCAGGTAAAGCTAATATTATTGCTGATGCTCTTAGCAGGTTATCTATGAGGAGTTTGGCTTATGTGGATATGGAGAAGCAGGAGTTGGTAAATGATACTCATGGCTTGGATAATCTTGGGCTCCGTCTTCTAGACTCCGAGGATAGTGGTGTAATGGTTTCAGAAGTGGTTCGGTCATCTCTTGGTGCTGAGATCAAGGAGAACCAAATGGTGATGTTGGTAAGAAAAAGGTAATGGTATTTGAGATTAGTGGTGATGGTACCTTGAGGTATCAAGGGAGGGTATATTTTCCTAACATAGATGGTATACATAAGAGGGTTTTGGCTGAGGCGCATGAATCGCACTATATTGTCCATCCCAGTTTGACAAAAATATATCATATTCTCACGGAGATATATTAGTAGAGTGGTATGAAGAGGGATATAGCTAACTTTGTAGCCAAATGCATAGTGTTCCAATAAGTAAAAGTTGAGAACATGAGGCCTGGTGGGTTATATCAGGAAATAGAGTTTCCAAAATGGAAATAGGAGGTAATCAATAAGGATTTCATTACCGGTCTTCCTCGATCTCGGAATCAATTTGATTCATCATGGATAGGATGACAAAGTTCACTCACTTCTTGCAAGTATGGACTAACTTTTTGGCTGAGGACTATGTGAGGTTATATCTCCATGAGATTATAAAGATGCATGGGGTACCTATTTCGATTATCTCTTATTGCGGTATGTATTTTTCATCTTACTTTTAGCGGTCTTTCAAAAAAGTTTGAGGAATAAGGTTTGGACTGAGCACTTCTTTTCATCCGCAGATGGATGGACAAGTGGAGAGGACTGTTCAAACATTGGAAGATATGCTTCGGGCAAGTGTAATTAACTACGGTGGTATCTGGATTGAGCATCTAGCTTTAGTAGAGTTTTCTTATAATAATAGTTACCATCCTAGTATTGGAATGACCCTCTTTAAGGCATTATATGGTAGGAGGTGTAGATCTCCTATTGGGTGGTTTGAGCTTGGTGAGGTGGATATGCTTGGTCTGGATTTGGTTATTAGGCTATGGAAAAGGTAAAGGTGATTTGAGATAGGCTTAAAACTTTCTAAATTTGCCAAAAGTCCTATACGGATATAAGGCGTAAAGAGTTAGAGTTTGAGGTTGGGGATAGGGTGTTACTAAGTGTATCTCCTACGAAAGGAGTAATGCGGTTTAGGAAAAAAGGATGCTCATTCCACAGTATATTGGTCCTTTATGGTTTTGTAGAGGGTTGGTAAGGTAACATATGAATTGGAGTTGCCTTCTTGTTTCAGCTCCATTCATCTGATGTTTTATGTCTCAATGTTCTGTAATTGTCTTGGTGATCCTTCTTTGGTGGTTTCTTCGGAAGATTTGGGTATCTTGGATTCTTTTCCTTATGAAGAGATCTCAGTTGATATCTTGGAACGGTAGGTTCGTTATTTATAGACCAAGGATGTGCCCTCGGTTAAGGTTTTATTGTAGAACCACAATGTGGAAGAAGCTACATGGAAAGTGAAAGTGGACATGGAGGCCAAATATCCACATTTGTTTTCTACTCCGAATATTTTTGCGGAAGGTATATGTTCTTGATCACATCTTTGTTTTCTAAATTGGTTAAATGGTGGATTGATATTTCATAATAAAAATGAATCAGGTTTGTCTTTTACCTATATTTTTCGTCATTTGGGGATGAATAATGCTAGTGGGGGAGATTGAAACACCTTGGATTTAGGACCCTTAAAAATTTCCTAGATTTCTAGTTTTTGGACAAGATATGACTAGGGGGTACAGGTCATATGCTGGAGTAAGGTTGGTAAGATTTGGTCGTACACTAACCAGTGATGGTTAGTGGGTTGGATTGATTTCTGGAATGGGTACGACATGGGTTGGTATGTGTCATATGGTGGTTGAAGGGTCATATGGTTGGGTTTACCTTTACTTAATCTGAGACTTAGTAAAGAAACTTGGATCTGTGTACAATTATCTCACCATTGGTCGTGAGATAGGTTACGAATCGTATTGTCCAACTTGTATGTTAGATAGTGTCAGCTCTTCTTGGTTCTGTTATGGGTATGGGTTAAGGGTACTAGTCGTATCCCTTGATATGGTTTGGCTTGCATGGTTGTATTTAACTAGTGTGGGGGTCTAAGAGAGGTCTAGGGTATGAGTGGTAGGTACCACACGTATTGGAGGGTACAACTGGTATGGTGTAGTCGTACCCATTTGCGGAGATTTTATGTAGTTATGATGGGGATAATTTGGACATTTCCCCTCTTAAGCTAGTTTGACCCCACGACTTATATCACCATTGGAACATAATTTACCCTTTTATTCTTATCCTAAACACTTAGAAACACTCTAATTCTCACTAAGGCTCTTATTTCATCTAGAAGAGCAATTTGGGGTTTGTTTTGGTGATTTCTCTCGATGATCTTCATAATCTAAGGCAAGACACTTCTCCCTAATTGTTAGTTCCAACTACAGGCATGGTTTATATAATGTTTTCATGGCATGATTATTGTATGGTTTTGGGGTTTTCAAATATATGTTGAGGATTTTGTATTAAATGCTTTGTTATGGGTTTCCCATGTTCTAATTATGTTCTTGCATGCTTTAATAGTGGTTTGGACAATTTTTTGTGTGGGAATGATTAATTGGTAATTGGATTTAGTTTAGAAACACTACGCCTCAACATATTTGATAAAATGCTTATGATAATGTTTTTACTATCTGGTTTGTGCGGTTACATGTATCGGGGCTCGTTCAGGGGTTTACACTGGACCCATATATCCCGTGGATCATTCTAGGATGGTTAAGTAAAACATAACAAGGTTAATGGTTTTAGAGGCATGCTAAACCTGACTCCCTTTCCCGAAATAGTTGTATATATAGGTATGGTTGTATTAATATGGTTGGTTTACTTGGTTTTACCGGATGGCATTATTTTATCCTTATCCTGAATACTTTCTAGAGTTCACCCTCAAACCCATTCTTGATGTCTGTATCCCCATGCGATGTAGGAATCGGCCATTCTACTCCTTATATATAGTGATCAGATCTCAGTTTCAGCTCGATTGGATTAAAGTGGTGAGTTTCCATATTCCGAAAGGCTCCATTTCATATTATGGACATCTTTACATACTTTGGAGATTTTACGAATATTAGTTTTGGCTATGGTTGGGGCCATGTCCAAAGTGAATATTGCTTTTGTTTTGGTTAGAGGCTTTTATGGAACTACTATAGGTTGGAATAGGTGGGATCAACATTGGTGTCAGCCTTAGTATTGGTATTGGTATTGGGGATAATACCATTGGACTAAATTTATGATTGTTCCATCCTCTTATATTATGTTATGGAAAGAAACTTGATTATTGTTTTGTTTGCTTGGTCATGGTTTGGTTTTGTAATTGGTTATCAGTTTGGGTTTGGACGGTTGGACTTGTTTGGGTTAATCATGGTCTTAGACCTATCCTAGAGTCTAGAAATCGAATAAGATACACTATGTTGTTATATATTCAGAATTCATCCGACTCAGAGTATATGCTGTATGGTTGGGTTAGGTATCGGGGGTGGTATTCAGTCCTGGTGGGACTTGAGATGCCTATTACAACAAAGACCAGGGTAAGGTCATGTCATATCATGACTAGAGGAACAAATTATGTTGAAACTAAAAAATGAGTTTGAGATTCATGACACTTTTCCAGATGAACAGGTATTAGCTACATCATATAATTTGATATGATGGTTTGCACATTTTTCAAATTATTTAGTAAGTGATGTAGTTGCTAAATACCTGTTGTTTCTACAATGTAAGAAATTTATGTATGATATCTGAAGTTCTTTTGGGATGATCCATATTTGTTCCAAAGTTGTGCTAATGGAGTAATGCAGAGATGTATTCCTAAAGTTGAGATGATGAGTATCTTAGAGGCATGTCATTGTTCTCCGTTGAGGGTTATCATAGTGGTGTGTGGACAACGCACAAGATATTGAAGAGTGGATACGATTGCCCACTATTTACAAAGATGAACATGACTATGCCAAGGCATGTGCCCAATTCTAATGGCATGAAAACATCTCATGAAGGCAAGAACTTCTAATAACCACTATTCTGGAGCTTTAATTATTTGAGATATGGGGCATTGACTTTATGGTCTCTTTTGTGAATTCGCATGGTTTGATGTATATCTTGGTAGCTGTTTACTATGTTTCAAAGTAGGTAGAGGGAATTATGCTTCCAAACAATGAAGAAAAAGTATCACATCATTCTTGAAGAAGAACATATTCTCCTGATTTAGGACTCCTAGGGTTATCATTAGTGATGGAGGCTTGTATTTTTGTGATCATCTATTCAAAGACTTGCTTGAAAAATACGGTGTGAAATATAGGGTATAAACACCTTACCATGCTTAGACAAGTGGGAAAGTTTAGATCTCCAATTATGATATCAAGTGTATCTTGGTGAAGATTGTGAATGTCAATCAGACAAATTGGGAAAGAAAGTTAGATGAGGCACTATGGCCCTTATAAGTAGATTTCATGATCCCTATTGGTCTTCTCTATATCATATTGTGTATGGTAAAGCATGACACTTTCCTGTTGAGCTTGAGCATAAAGCATTGGGGGCTTTGAGAAAGCTAAATCTTGAGTGGAACGGTGTGGTTAAATTGCGACTAGAGCAGTGAATGAGATGGATGAATTTTGTATTTGCATTTATGAAAGATCAACATTCTAAAACTAAAGGATGGAGCTATACCATGATCACAAGATCGAGTAAAAGAATTCAGCATAGGTGATATGGTATTGCTTTTTGAGTTTAAGCTGAAGTTATTTCCAGGTAAGTTAAAGTCAAAGTGGAGAGGCCGCATATGATGACTAGGGTGTTCCCCTACGATGCACTTTAGTTGGAAAATATATAGGGGGAAAGGTTTAAGGTGAATGGCCAATAAGTAAAACACTACTCGGGTCCATAGAGGAAGTGAAGGTAGTATATGATGTAGATTTTGATGGTTCTTGAGGTGTCAAGCACACTAGAGTTGTGACACAATATTGAATTATGTGCTTCATGAGAGGAAACGCATAGGCTTATTGGTAAAGTCTAAGTAACCAACTTAGCCATAATATTTTGTAGCATTAAATAAAGTGCTTCTTGGGAAGAAAACCATAATTTTGCACTCATTAATTTATCAGGGTAATGTGTGTTACTTGTTCAAGAAAGAAAGTACATGACTAGACTCGACACTAAACACTTGAGAGGATAGTACGACCGTGGGGAGATCCCACGACCATGAGTTTAGCCGTATGTATAGAAGCCATTAAAGTCTAGAGGGATGCAATTTAGGAGTTATCTCATGATTGGCCATCACGATCATATTTTGATGTCACAATCGTAGTGCCAATTATCTAATCAAACTCCTAAAAATGAAATATTAGGACATCAAACCTATAGTTTTATTGGGTAAGTTTCCTTAGAGCCTCTTAGTACTAAAAGAAATAATGATTTTCTAAAATCTTAAGTCTGGATTATTTATTAGGTCCCGATATTTAAAGATAACTTAAACCCAACCTAACCTGAATCAGAATTTTAAACCATAAACCTTATACTTTAGACTTGATAGCAATTCCACTCATTCAAACTCTATTTCACGCAATTTCAATTGATCAAAGGAGAAAAAAGTATAAAAATTCCACCTCTGATATGTGTGTTGAAGCTACTCCCAGTCTTAAATTTATTAACTTTGTATAGTGCTTCAATTTGAGAAGCAAATTTGTAAGTATTACAGTTGTATCTATTGAGAACTTTATTTTTAAGTTAAAATATTTAGGTTCATGGGAGTAGTATAACAATAAGGGTGCTAAAATACATGTAGGTATGAATTTTGGAATAAGTAATAGAAATGGGGAAGTCTTGAGTACCAAATATTGCTAAAAATTGGCCAATGAAGGTCAATAAAAATGTCTAGAATCTTCTAAGTGTTGGTGTACTCAATGACAGAACTTACGATCATAGTATAAAAATACAATCGAATGTTGGATTATTGGAAAGGGTACAAATTTCCTTTAAAAAGGTGCTCATCGCACGGGCATATTCCTCAATCTTTCTATCACAGTATGATAGTGGTACGTGCATATCTGATGTGACATACGCTCAGTAAATTGAGGATGTCCCTATGATATAAAGGTACAATTGTACCTTCATTGCGTGATCAAAGAATTAGATCATCTAATATGATGTTCCCTAGTACTTTTGGGGAAACCTTTCTATAATAGAAAAACACAACCATATCTTTATTGCACGATCATAGGAAGGGTCGTTTGAGTATTTTATTACAACTTTTTTCACACTTTAAAATTTTAATTAACTTTTTTTGATGTAAGTAGAATGGCACCCAAAACATAGATAAAGCTGAAGAAGGACATCTCCAAGAAGAGGGCACCCAAAAAAGCACATATGGCCTCAGAGAGTGAGCCAAATAGCTCTAGTGCTATCGAGATAGAGCATTCTACTAGATTGTTAGATGAACAATACACTTCTTATACCAAAATACTTATGTACAAAGAGATTGAGTAGGCTAAGCTACTACATTTACCACCTTGGTAGAAGATGCTACCCCCCATCAATTTTTCTTAGTATGGAGAGAGAGGACAAGATACATAACACGATGGTGGTTAAAAAGATGAGGAGATGAGCTCCTTGGAAGAGGAGGAAGAATACAACACTAAAACCTCTGAGGGTGCTGGTGCTACCCTACTTCAAAGGGGTTTTGACTTGAGGCATAATATCTATGAGATCTAGTTGACTAACAGAGGAAATAAAAAGAGGATATTCAAGAAGAGCCCCAAATTTTGCCAGAGTCTCTATAGAAAATTTCAGAGTTGGTGCGGGGATTTGACAAGTATGAGTTAAGATGGATGATTAGATCCCTAAAAAAATATAGGTTAGAGTTCGTGAGAGAGTTCTATATAAACTATGCATCAATGTTCAAGAACATAACTCCCTCAATCAAGGAAAAAGACATGAGAAAGAAGCACCCGGTAGACATAATTAAAGTCTGGGACTATGAGGTAGATATTTCTGTCATGGCCATCTCTAATGTCTTGTTTGGTAACATATTTTAGCCAGTCAAAAAGACTCTAGAGTATGATTTTTGGAAGAATGATTTGAAAAATCGGAAAAGGTTGACCATGGATGAAAAAGATATGCATTAAAGGTGGCTGGTGAACCACATTGCAAAAAGTGGCAACAATATACAAGCATACACTAAAGTTCACAACCAAGGTTTGGTGGTTAGTGGTGATGTACCACATTGCAACCACAATAAATAATAACACATTAGGTGAGACCATTGTCAACCTAGTAGCTACTTTTATGGCTTAATTAGATCTTAATATCTCGCAGGTCATTCCATAGGAGATTTCAGATAGAGGAAAAATTTTAGCACTACATTACTATTTCCCAATCTCACCACTCAGTTATTGACAAAATTCATATGTCTAAACTCTAGATGTAGTATATATACTTATCTAGACAACAAAGATTACGAATATGGTTCTATTAAGTACATGAGAAACCCAGAGATTCTAGCCTGGGGTGTTGAAATACCTAGGGTAGAAGGGTGTACCACAGATAGTGAGATCTAATTGTCTAAAGCTGGTGCTACTTCATCCACTTTCCAACCAACCACAACACCCATAGGTTCCCATCTATATATCTCTATTAGATATACATTTATCCTTACTACTCAATTGGAGTAGATCTTGAGGATATAGGCCTTACATAATACTAAGATTATAAGGTTGGAGGGCGGGGTAAAATCCTATGTAGCTGATGAGGTTAAGAAATCAGTGTGGGTGGATTACTCCTATTTTGACAAATTTGAGAGTCGGATAACAATGAAGGATGTGAAGGTCTATGAAATTACTACTGACTTCATTGTACTAAAATAAGTAGTTAGGGAGCTTACTGAGTGGACTATGAAATTTAAGAGGGGGTGAATTGAAATCTTTTTCTAAGTCAAATGATCAGCTTTGTCAGTCAACAATCCTGCATGTTAGTATGCATAATAAAATAGAAATAAACTGAAAGTAGAAACTAAAATATAACAAAGAACATATAACTTTATACTAGCTCGGATCACTAGTGTTGTGCCTATTCCAGTCCCCTTGGTTATTAAGGGTTTTCATTAGAGCTTGAAATATGAATGAGTTATAGTGGAACTGAACAAGTTTTTAATGTCAATCTATAGTTATCCAGATGTTGTGACACAACCTCAACTATCATAAATAAAGGTGTAACTCAATCTTTTTCTTTTTGTTAATACTATAAAATGATAGAATTACAAAGATTTATGAAGGCTCAAAGATGAGACAGAGTGATAATTTCCTGTAAAGATGTGTTCAAATTCTTTTATCTTCAATGCCTTTATGTAATCTTCATAATCTGCTGCTTCTTTTCTCTAAAATAAAAACCCAAAGGATTTTATTTCAATCAAGGATTTGTATGGATTTGATTGAGGACTCATATATTTAGCTTGTCTCTATCAGATATGTCCATGCATATGACATGTTGTTTTCTTTGCTAGATTGAAGTGTCATATTCATACATGTCCATATCAAATATGTCCATATAGAGAATATGACCCTTTTACTTATACAGTCTTCATGAAATATTGCCTTGTACTAATTTACTCCTTTGATTGCTCACCGAGATTTGCTCCTTATATGGGAATCTTTTGGTTCCTTATTTTTAGGATCTTCTAATGTCATTTGTTTTTTGAATTAATTCCTTCTATATAATTCCATGATCTCCTAAGACTTCTTCCCATTAGAATATCTTCTAGATTTGATCTTGCATATTTATCATATTAGTTTGTCATTATTAAAATAATATATGATTATAGGAGGCTAACAATAGCCCCCTTTTTAATAATGACAAAGTAAACGTCAGTTAACTTCCTTATTTATGGACCTCTCCCTAATTGGTAGTTGGTTCCCCATTATATGCAACAAGATCCCCCTTACATAAATATCCCCTAATTAAAATAATTCCTCCTGATAGACTGATGGGAAGATTTATCCCACTTTCGCATAATTAAAAAGAAAAAATAGACAGAAAATAAAGGCAAGCAAGTAGTGATAAACTCGCGCAAACAAAGTTAAACAAGAACAGTCCAAAAAACAACCAACAAGTTAAGAGAGGGGTGAAATAGAGTGCTCCTTATGTAGACCTAAGGATAAAAGGACATGCCCCCTTTGAATAGAAAGAGTATTTGTTAGGAACCAACTTAATATTTCATGAGGAAATTGGTGATGGTATTCTAAATTTTACGAAAGAATTTTTTATAAGAGCATTCCACTTTCTAGAGAAGTTTGAATAGTAGTTTTGCACAAATATATAGAGATTTTTAGAGTTTTTGATCTATTGATGCTCCATTGATGAAGCTAACTTAGGAAAAGATTAAGTTTTTGTGGTCCGATGCTTGTGAGGGTATTTTTTTAGAAGCTGAAGCATAAGTAAACTTCTGTGCTAGTTTTGACCCTACCAGAGAGTACTGAGGGGTTTGATGTATATTATGATGCATCCCATATGGGATTGGCTTATTTTTAGATGCATCATGGTAAGGTAGTAGCCTATGCTGCAAGGTATCTTCAGGTTTATGAGAGGAATTGCCCCACTTACTATCTAGAGTTGGCGGCAGTGGTATTTGCTTTGAAAATATGGTGCTATTATCTGTATGGGGAGTATGTAATTTTTTGAGGCCTTTTTGTTAGACAAGATCCATTTTTAGGTATGTTTTGCAGAAAATCATGACTTGGATGATAAGTTTATTAAAATGGTGAAAAAGGTGTTTTTGGCTATTTTTGGAGTGGTTATGGATTATTGGGATATTTTCCAGCTTGATCATGATCAAAGCATGTCCAAGAATTGAAGAAAAGCTGAAAAATGACTCTTGACACCTACTAAGTTGACCCACGAACAACAGGTACACAAAACAGGTACCAAAAGTCTGAAATCTCGAGAGCTGACTTGTAGGAAAATTTCACATCTAGTACCTGTGGTCCGTACCTGCACTCGGAGTAGACCGTAGGTACCACTTACGCCCGTGCCCAAACCGCAGGTGCAGGAAGCGGGTAGCCATCGACTCTGTTTTCTCATATTTTATTTCAGCTTAGTTTTTAGGGTTTTATCTTGTTCTACAAATACCCCTTATGTAAGTTTTAGTAGAGGATCGACACTTTTAACACTTAGAAACATATTTTGATTTCAAGATCGTTATTTGATCTTGGGATTTCATTATGCCGACTTTGATTGATTATTCAGTTATGGTTGTGGGTTTTTCTTTATCTTATCATTGCAAATTCATATTTGCTTTCCAATATGAATATGATTGATTTCTTAACAGGCATGAGATGCTAAAAACTCATAGCTAGGGTTGTGCAAACCCTGACTAATTAACGAAGTAGGGAAAGGGCGATTGTTGAATTAAACTAATACACAAGGCATGAATTGTTTTATTGTTATTATAATAGTTGTCTTAGCGATTGAAAATGTTAAGATCTCACCTAGATTTTTCTACTTGCTCTAAAAAAGGGTAGTGACTAAGAAAAAATAGTGACAATAGTAATTTGGGAGTTAATAGTCGATCTGTTGCAGTACAATGGTATATCTAAATGATTATTAGTCTTCATCTAATATAACTTGAGACTCAAAAGGTGATAGTTAACAGGGACCAGGATAAGGGTTAGTAACGCAACATCCTAAGGCTCAATAGGTAAAGGGTGAAATCCTCCTACTCATCCAAAACACTATAGGAGGTGCATAACTTATTAGTTCCACATGGAAAGTGTTGGATGGGTTTAACAATGCATGATACACCTACGCAGTTAAGATACTAGTGAGAATACAATAGTAGTATTCTTTGATAATTAATTTCTCCCAGAGTTAATATTGTTACTTGCTCAAGATTACTACAAACTAATTCCCCTACTTAATTTCAAGTATTGTCTGTAAAATTCAACCGCTAATAACTGCAAACCACGTGTTCCCTTTGGGTTCGACCCCAACCTTAGTTGGGTTACTATATCTTGAGAGCGACTGTTTCATCATCCAAAATGAGGTGTTGCTTTGACACCATTAATAAATTAGTACCATTGTCGGGGAACACGATGTTGACTTTTGGATTGAAGTTGTTGCTATTTTTAGTTTTTTACTTTTTACTTAGCTAGGCATACGCCAGTGTATGTCTAGTACAGGGAGTAGAGAAGACCCTTTACTTCCACTGATATTAGAGAATATCCTACAATCACATAGTAGGATGTCACAACCAAAAAGGGACAATCTCCCTAAAGATGGAGTTCAGGAAGATGTTGAGAGGTAGACAGTAGTCTGCCGAATAACGCTCGGTGAAGATCAAAATTTAAGCCACCCTCAAGTGATCCAAACATATCAATTTGTTTAGCTGTGTGTTGATAATGATGATTTGGAATATGATGATCCAGCTTATACATGAGACACTATTCCTGCTTCCTTATCTCCTGTTGTGAATTTCAATATCTCTAGCATTATGATTCAGCTCGTATACTTGAAAGGTGTGTTTGTGGGGTTGCCAACAGATGATTCAAACATGTATTTGGAAAATTTTGTTAGGACATGCACTTTATGTACCATACTGGGGATAGATCAGGAGACGCTAAGACAGAGACTTTTTCTTTTTAACTTACTGAGGAAGAATCATTATGGCTTGGGGAATTGTCAAGAAAAGCTATTACTACATGGAAGGAGCTACACTGACAGTTCTTGAATAGGTTTTTTCCTCTACCTAATGTATTGCAGCTCAAGGATGAGATTTACAATTTCAGGCAGCTTAACTAAGAGTCTATGTATGATGCATGGTTCTAATTAAAGAAGAGACTGAGTATGGTACCCAACCACTAGATATTAGGGATAAATTTGTTAGGGATACTCTATAGAGCCCTGACTACTAATTCCAGAGCAATAGTAGGCACTATTTCTGGAGGAGACTTTATGAGATTACAATTGGAGATACCTTTGGGTATAATGGATCAAATGTTATTCACTAACTGAGGGCGGTAAACTTGAGAGATTGAGAGAGGTTTTGATGTTTATAACATGGGAGTTTCTAGTACACAGATAGTAGCTAAGGACACTTTAGCCCAAGACATCTCACTATTACAGACAAAAATTTATGAGTTAGTCAAGAAATTTACAACCATCAATTCTTCTAAAGTTCATGAACATGGGATATCTGAGAAGGCGAAGTGTGTGGATCGTCAATTGGTGGGTTTCCAATACCAAGGGAAAAGGAATCATAGTTGGAAAAATCATGATGAGAATTATAAATACATTCCCCCTAGTAGACGAGATAAAAAGTAGAATAGATAAGATGTTTACCATATTGATGAGGGGTCAAAAGAGCCAAGTAATTTGCTTGAACAAACTTAAATTTGGAATTTCAGGACTAGCCTAAAAGGTAGAGTCACATCAAATTGCTATCAAGCAGTTCGAGAATAAATATGGGCAAATCTCTATCACTTTGGCTAAGAGACAATCAAAAGCAGTACCTGATAATAATGCTCAGAGCCCTTAAACACTTGTTCACTGTATGGAAATTACTACTTGTGATAATTTCTCACCCAAGGAACACTATTTACCTTCTAGTGATGAGTCTAAAAAGTAGGACATTGATGCAAATAATTCATATGAGGCAGAGTATGAGAAGTTGAGCTACACTGATGATGATTTTTATAGTGACAATGACTGGATTGGCGAAGAGCTCCAAAACATAGATAATGAATTTAACTCAAGCTTTCACACTACTTCTATTGAAAAAAAAGAGAATCCAAGCACAGTGACCATCCCATGTGGTATTGGGCCCTAGGATATTAACCAGGACCTATGCAATTCGAGATTAGGAATAAATGTTATGCCACTGGTAATATATAAAATGCTAGGTTAGTGAGAGCTAAAACCTACTTTTGCAAGATTACTGATGGCTGACTCATCAGTAAATGAACCAATGGGTATTGTGTATGATGTGTAGGTAAATATTGCATCATTCATCTATCCAGCAGATTTCATGATTTTAGATTGTGAAATGGATACCCATTCTCTAATTATATTGGGTAGACCCTTCCTAGATACTGGCAGAGTATTAATCAACATGGACTTGGAAGAGATCACCTTCAAGTGGTATGACAAGCAAGTTATGTTGAATATATGCTTGAAGTACTGCAGTTAGATGATATGAGAGTTGTGTTAGTGCTAAATACAATAAATGATGACATGATCACAGTTGATATGCCTATTGATGAAAGATTAGGGGTATAAGCATTAGCAGTAGTGATCATGAACTTTGAGAGCGATGGAATAGCTGACTATGGTGAGATGGTTAATGCTCTACATGGCATATGGTCTAACAAGTATCCTCCTAAGAAGATCAATCTTTTCTTGAAGAATAAAACCACACCTCTCGTATGACCATCAATTGAAGAACCACCAATATTGGAATTAAAGATTCAATCTCCTTACTTGCAGCATGTGTTTTTAGGGGTAAAAAATACCTTACTAGTGATCATTATAGCAGATTTGGCAGGAGCACATATGGAGGCTTTGATATCGGTATTACAAAAATTTAATAAAGTTATTGCATGGACCATTGCTGACATTGTAGGGACCTTACCAGGTATCTGTACATATAAAATAAAGCTTTATTCGAAAAACATTCCCAGTATTGAGAATCAGAGATGACTATCACCTCCTATGTAAGAAGTGGTAAAGAAAGAGATGATTAAGTAGTTAAACGTTAGGATGGTCTTCCCTATTACAGAAACTAGGTGGGTTAGCCTAGTTAAATGTGTACTAAAGAAAGGAGGAATCATATTGTTCTCAAATAAAAAAATTGAGTTGGTGCCAGTAAGGCCATTGGCTGAATAGAGAGTATGCTTGGATTATAGAAAGCTGAACAAGTTGACTCAAAAAGACCATTTTCTGATGTTGTTTATGGATCAGATGCTAGACAGACTTGATAATAGAGGTTGGTATTAATTTCTTGATGGTTACTCAGGATACAATGAAATCATGATTTCTCCCGAGGACCAAGAAAATACTACCTTTACTTGCCCCTATAGGACCTTTGTATTCAAGAAGATTCCATTCAAACTTTGTAATACACCTGCAACTTTTCAGAGATGTATGATGTCCATATTCTATGACATGGTGGAATATATGATTGAGGTATTCATGGATGACTTTTAAGCGGTCAAAATATTTTTCGATGATTGCTTAGTCCATCTAGACAATGCACTAAATAGACGGGTAGGCAGAGGGATATGAACGACTGCCGATGAGAGCAACCAGGTGTCTAGGCAACAAAGTCTAAACTTTTAAACATGAAAGGCAGTTTCACAACCATATAGGTGGCATGCCATACGAAATCAAAGCTTCTGTCAACACCACAGACATAGACCCTAACCTTTCCAACATGACAGGCGATTCACGACCATATAGGTGGCATACCATACGAAATCAAAGCTTTTAATCGACATAACACATCTTTTCTATGACTAAGCTACACATTCGTATAGATGGTTTGATTTTTAGCTACAAAGCCTTCTAAACCCTTAATGGGATGGCATGAATTTGGAACTATAAGCTACACATCAAGGATGGTTTGCCGCAGCAATAAAGCCTTCACAACCCAAAAGAGGGATGGCTTGACTTTACCAGTCTTAGAACACATGAAATCCCTTATCTCCTTAGTAAAAGACCATTTTGTATATTCCTAAAAATGCATCTTATGGTGGCTCTCCCTGGCCTGTTTCCTTCTCGCAGCTGCGGAATAAAAGTGTACTAAGGTAGACCTTAGATCTGCATGTTCTTTCTAAGATATGAAATCATTTCAGAAAGATATGGCATGGACTAAGCCAATTTTGTTTCATATACATGGAAAGAACTTAGACATCTACGTTGTGTGGATGAAGCCAAATTTGTTTGATATGCATGGAAAGTAACTTCAGGGTGCCATTGTTGCCATGGCAAAGAGCTAAAACTTTATCGTAGTATTTCCCTACCCCCTAGTCTGACCTAAAGGATCGAAGTACCATCCCTTTGAAAGAGAGAAAGTAAGAGCAAAAGAGTTTAGCCAACAAACATCTTTATTGATAACAGAGAGAAACTATACAAGAGGTTTTTAGGTAGAGAAAATGATGCCTCTAATCTAAAGGCCTAGGCTTCCTTTTACAGGAGAAGAAATCTTACCAGGTAAGCTAAGCTATGGATAAAAATCAAATAAAATATTACATTCTTATCCTAACAGCTAAGGGATAGACATCATCTATTAATAAGGATAAGTCTTATCCTTATGGAAGGGATAAGCATTATCTGTTATAACTAGATAAGCCTTATCTTTATTCACACCAGATCCTGCTTACATGTGGGGGGAAAATAAAAACAATATAAACTATGTTGTTGGCATATGATAGCATGTGCAAGCAGGTGAGTCAACAGATTGCAAACAGGTGTATCAACAGCTTCTGTAATACTCTGTATTTCCCTAGCATAAATTAACTCTCAGTCCATGAGTTTATAGTATAATTTTTTTTTAAAATACTTAGTATTTTTTAGTGTAGAGCCTTCCATTGCATAGGAAATTGAATTAGCTTGCCAACGATATAAAATTTGCCTAAATTCGATAACCGGATAAAAAGGTATGGGTATTTTAAATTTCAGTCATTAAACACCATCATTCAGGCTAGTAGCGCATCGCAGAGTATGCCAAAATAGAAATTGTCAGTTTCCAGTGAGGTACCGCGATACTGGCTCATCACGCCAAAGCTAATTTTCACATTTGTCAATTTCTAATGTACCAACGCGATCCCACTGCATTGTGGTGAACTTCCAGGTCGCATCCAAATTGGCAACGCGATACCACCGCTTTGCAACACCATGATTTTTCTCAGTTATCAATTTCTAGAGACACGACGCAATATTGCTGCATCACACTAGGGGTAAAAATTTGGATTTTTTAGTTAATTCTGAGATTTAATTTCCAAGGGCTTTTAGGGAATTTTTTCTTACCCCAGTTAGCCGAAACATAGGATTAAAGCCCTAAATACCCTATTATGACATTATTTACTTACTCTTCTCAAGAAATTAGAGCTTTCTCTTTAAATTACAAAACCTAAGTCTCAATAAATCAAGGTCAAAGCTAGAGAATTCACCAAGAACCTTCAAGAACAAATATTCCAAGGTATGTTGGGTTTTCATCTATGGGTTCCTTTCACCCATAGAGTCCATGAATCCATTTTCCAAACTACAAGATTGTTGAATTACGAATTTCCATGCTTGAATTGAATTGATTTTATGTTCATGTTATTGTTGGATTTTAGTTCATGATTAAATTACAAGCTTTTATGAAATTAATCATTTTGTGTTTGAATTACACGACCTTTATGATAAAACCTTTAATTTACAAATTGAATAGATGTAGATATGATAACTATGTGTCTTGATTGTTGTATGATCTAAGCATGCTCCCCATGTTTTTGATAAAATGTCTATGTGAATGAAATAGTGCCATTATAACATGGTAGCCATGATTACAAGTAGTTGCTATAATGTCTCAATGAGAGGATTGTGATCAAGTAGCCATCATTATGTTTTCAAGATTATGATATGCCTTACTTTTCTAGCTATCAAGTCCTGGGGTATATGATATTCGACAATTTAATTGTTTACCTAGAGCCAGTGTCAGTTACAGAATAATATTAGTCATGTCACGATTAGTAGTAATCTTAGTTAGTTACAGACCTTAGTTAGTTACAGAACTCCAAAAAACTCAGTAGTCTTAGTATCAGTCTAGTTTAGTTCAGTATGATCGGTTAGAGACTTTCAAGTGGGAGTAGTATTAAGCATCGGGTGAACCCAAGAATGGGGGCTCACCTGCCAGTAGAAGGTGCAACCCTTAGAAAAAATCCTTGCATTCCAGAATTATGTAGCTAGTCTAGGTTGAGACATCAAACCTGCCAGTTAAGGGTTGATGAGGTATTTTAACTTATTAGTTGAGGATTCAATCATTCTCATTAGAGTACCTGCTAGATAAGGGTAACTCTCAGCTTATCTTTACTCGTGGCATGACACTGACACTCTTCTAATTGGGGTTATATATTGGACCTCAACTCAGTTATCTTATCTTATTTGGGGAATGTCGGTTAGATGATTACCACCCACAACTTCAGTTTTAGTCTCAAAATAAAATTCAGTTCAGTTTAGTTCTACAGAATTAGGACTGTCAAATACAGTCAATTGTATCAGTAACTCAATTATTAGAAACTTCAGATTATCAGTTACTCAGTATCTGAATTTAGTACTCAGCTTCAGATAAGCTCAGTTATAGTATATATATATGCACAGTATTGCATGCTCAGCATTTATAGTAGATCAAATTATCTATGTACTCTTATTTTTAGTTACTCTATATCATTTAGTCAGTTATTTTTCATGCATATGAACCCTTGCATTTAGCCTTACCTTATCTAGCATACAATACATTCCATGTACTGACGCATACTCTTTCTTTGTGCTATGCTGTCTCATATCATAGGTTCGGACGCTCAGGTTCCCGACCGCACATAGACAGATTTAAATTTAGCTAGCATATCAGATTTAGTAGTGAGTCCTCATCAATCAAGAATATTTTTTTATTTCATTATTTCAATAGAATCAATATTTTAGTAGATGGAGTTAGTTGGGGGATTGTCCTATCAACTCCACTTTTAGACAGTTCAGATTAGAGGCTTTTCAGACTAGTTTCAGACAATATTCAATTTTTACAGATTGTTATTTCAGTATTATACATTGTCAGTATTTCAAATGTTCTAAACCTTATGGCATTTCAGACTATTTTCCATATTTATTATAGTATATTATTCAAGATTATAGTAGATATCTCATGGGTTAGCTTGTGGTCTTTTGGGGTCGTAAGCACCGTGTAGCATCCAAGGTACAAACTTGGGGTGTTACAAACTTTTTATCAGAACCTAAGGTTCAACAGAGTCCTATGAAGTATGAAAGATTCATCATGTAGAGTCTTGTGCATGGGTGTGTAGTGCGCCACACTTATGGATAGGAGGCTATGAGATATTTTAGAAAAAGTTTCCCTTCTTTTAGTATTCATGTCGTGTGAGTGATCGTGATCTTAAGTTAAACTATCAGTTTAATCCATTTCTTCCTTTAGTTTATAGGACATGCCTCCCAAAAGAACTAATGAAAGAAGAACCAGAAATCAGTCATCACTTTGCCCGTTCAGGTAGATCCCCTGGACGAGCATATCTCTCATGTATAATTCAGAGTTGTATTCACTACTCTAGAAAATTCCATAGTATCTTAGAATGAATGGTCGGCTATTTTTTAGGCCAACCTAGTGGCCAATACTGCTGCAGCTAGAATTTGGGACTTCACCTGAATGAATCCTTCCTTATTATCAGGATCTAAGTAAGAAGAGGATCCACAAGAGTTCCTCAATTTGGTTTAAAAAGTCACAAACATTATGAGAATGACTTCCAGTAAGAGTGAAAAGATAGCTTCCTATCAGGATATATCTCATAGGTGGTTTAAGCAGTGAAAGGTAGATAGTGGCACAGATACAGAGCCCATAGAGCAGGAAAAGTTTGCTAATTCCTTCCTAGATAGATTCTTTCCCTTACATCTAAGAGAGGCCAAGGTGTTATAGTTCATAAACCTCAAGCAAGGTAGTATGAGTGTGAAAGAGTATTCCCTTAAGTTTAACTTAGTTAGCCAGGTATGCTTCACAAGTAGTGGCAGACAGTAGGTCCAGAATAAGCAAGTTCATATCTGGGGTGTAAGATAGTATGGTTAAGGAGTGCAAAACAATGATGTTGATTAAGGAGATGGACATATCCATACTCATGGTCCATGCTCAGTAGATAGAATAGGCTAAGATCAGAGAGAAAGAGAGAGGAAAAATAAGAGAGCTAGAATAAGTAGCTTCAATTTCAATTAGCCTAAGTTAGAGGGCGGTAACCATTCCTAATTTTACCTAAATTCTTTAGTTCCATCTCCGTTCTCAGCCAGTGTTTTAGTATCTAAGTCCAAAAATGGTAACAAAGATAGGGTGCCAGGCTCTAAATCTCAGGGTAGTGTCAGTAGTGCTTAAACAAATCCTCTATATCAGTAACGTGACAGAAACCACCAGGGTATCTGTAAATCTAGTAGTGATGTTTATTTCAGATGTGGAAAGCTAGGCCATAGAGTCAGAGATTGTCCTCAGTTAGGTTCTCGAGATCAGTATAATCGTCATTATGCTCAGTCAAATCTGCCAAATTAGCAGAGTGCTGCTTCCAGTGCCACCAGTGGGCAATTCCCAAATAGGCTCTATGTACTTTAGTCCAGATAAGATCAGGAAAATTCTCCTGATATGGTCACTAGTATGTTACAGATCTTCCATTTACATGTTTATACCTTATTAGATCGAAGAGCTTCTCTGTCTTTCATAATTTCTTACGGAGCAGTCAACTTTAAAGTCAAACCAAAAGTCTTAATATATCCATTCTCAGTCTCTACCCTAGTGGGTCAGTCTACCATAGCCAAATAGGTATACAAGAACTGTCTGATTATGATATCTCAGAAAGTCACATAAGTAGACTTAATAGAATTAGAGATGACTGATTTTGACGTTATTATCGGCATGGATTGGCTCCATTCCTGCTATGCCTCAGTTGACTATAGAAACAGAATCATTCATTTTCAGTTTCCAAATGAGCTGGTCTTTGAATGGAGGGGTAGTACTATAATGCTTAAGGGTCAATTAATTTTATGTCTCAGAGCTAGAAAAATGATATCCAAGGGGTGTGTCTATCATCTCGTGTAAGTCAAGGACTCTAGTTCATAAACTTCAAGTCTTGAGTCAGTTCTAGTAGTAAATGAATTCTTAGATGTGTTTCACGAGGGTCTTCCTAGAGTTCCTCCCATTAGAGAAATGGACTTAGAAATAGACCTTCTTCCAGATACTCAGCCTATATCTACTCTTCCATACAAAATGGCTCCAGCAGAACTTAGAGAGTTAAAGAAAAACTTAAAGGATATCATAGATAAGGGATTTATTAGACCTAGCATTTCCTCCTGGGGCACACCAGTTTTATTCGTGTATAAGAAAGATGGTTCTCTCAGAATGTGTATAGACTACCCTCAGTTAAACAAAGTCACAGTTAAGAATAAGTACCCACTTCCCAAAATTGATGATATATTTGACCAACTTCAGGGTGCTAGTTACTTTTCTAAAATAGGCCTCAGATCAGGCTATCATCAGCTCAGAGTCAGAGAATGTGACATTCCAAAAATAGCTTTTCGAACTCGGTATGGTCACTTTGAGTTTCTATTCATGTATTTTGTTCATACTAATACCCTGGTAACTTTCCTAGACTTGATGAACTAAGTGGTCAAGAAGTACTTGGACATGTTCATCATAGTCTTCACTGATGACATTCTTATCTATTTCCATAGCGAGAACGATTGCACAAATTAACTCAGAGTAGTACTTTAGACTCTCAAAACTCATCAGTTGTTTTCCAAATTCAATAAGTGAAAATTTTGGCTAATGTCAGTAGCATTCCTTGGTCGTATTGTTTTAGGTGATGGCATTAGATTTGATCCTCAAAAGACCGAGAAAGTGAGAAACTGGCCTGTACGTATCTCTCCATAAGATATCAGGAGTTTCTTGGGTTTAGCTGGCTATTACCATTGGTTTGTTAAAGGGTTTTCATCTATTGCATTCCCCATGTCCAAATTGAATCAGAAAAAAGTCAAGTTTCAGTTGTCAGATTCTTATGAGAAGAGTTTTCAGGAGTTGAAGACTTGACTAACCTAAGCCCCACTTTTGAATCTACCAGATGGTTCAGATAGGTTTGTTGTATATTATGATACCTCCAAAGTAGGTTTGGGTTATGTACTCATATAGAGAGGTAAGGTCTTAGCCTATGCCTCTAGACAACTTCAGCCCTATTAGAAGAATTACCCTACTTATGACCTTAAGTTAGTAGCTGTAGTATTTACCTTAAAAATTTAGAGGCATTACTTATATGGGGTGTATGTAGATGTGTTCAAAGACCATAAAAGCCTTTATTTTGTATTCACTCAGAAAGATTTGAATTTGCGTTAGAGAAGGTGGTTAGAGTTATTGAAGGATTATGACATGAGTGTTCTGTATCATCCAAGCAAGGACAATGTAGTGACTGATGCTCTCAGTAGACTTTCTATGGGTAGTGTTACTCATGTTGAGGATGATAATACAAAGTTAGTTCAGGAAGTTCATCAGCTTTCCTGACTACGTGTTCACTTTTAATTCAGCAGAAGGTAGTATATGGGTGCAGAACTGTTCTGAATCCTCTCTAGTTTCTAAGGTAAAGGAAAAACAGGATAGAGAGTCCAGTCCTATTAAGTTGAAAGAGTCAGTCAGAGATCAAAAAGTAGAAGTTTTCTCCTAAGGCGGAGATGGTATTTTGCATTTCTAGGGTCGGCTATGTATGCCAGGTGTAGACAACTTGAGGCAATGAATTCTTGTAGAAGCACATGGTGCACATTATTCGATTCATCCAGGGGCCACTAACTTGCAGGAGACCTATTAGTGGAGTGGGATGAAGAGGGATATTGCAGAATTTATACCTAAATGTTCTAAATGTCGGCAAGTTAAGATTTGAGTACCAGAAGCCTAGCGGGTCTATGCAGGAGTTCAGTATTCACACATTAGAAATAGAAAGAAGTGAACATGGACTTTATGATGGGTTTTCCTCCTACTTATCATCAGTATGATTCTATATTAGTTATCATAGACAGGATGACCAAATCAACTCATTTCTTGCTAGTTCATACTTCCTAATTAGCCAAGGACTAGGCCAAACTCTATATCAGAGAGTTGGTTAGGTTACACAGAGTCCCACTATCTATCATCTTAGATAAAGGTACTCAGTTTACCTCTCATTTTTGGAAAGTATTCCAAAAGGGTCTTGGTACCCAAGTTTATCCCAGTATAACCTTCTACCCTCAGATAGATACTCGACCAGAAAGAACTATTTAGACTCTAAAGATATGCTGAGAGCGTGCGCTGTTGATTTTAAGGGCAGTTAGGATAACCACTTCTATTTGATTGAATTTGCATACAATAACAGCTATTATTCTAGTATTCAAATGTCTCCGTTTGAGGTGATATATGGTAGGATATATAGATCTCTAATCGGTTGGTTCAAAGTAGGTGAGGCCATAGTAGTAGGGCCTAACCTAGTGTTTCATGCCTTAGAGAAGGTTCAGTTGATTTGAGAAAGGATTAAGGTAGCCCAGAGCCAAAACAAATCATATGTAGATGTAAGGATAAAGGATCTCTAGTTTGAGATTGGTGATTTTCTATTCCTAAAATCTCTCTCATAAAAGGGGTAAAAAGTTTCGGCAAGAAGGGAAAGATCAGTCCCCGATATGTCGGTCCTTACGAAATTCTCAGTCGTTTTTGAAAGGTAGTTTATGAGCTTGATTTGCCTTCAGATCTAGCTTTAGTACACCCTGTATTACATGTTTCTTTGCTAAAGAAATGCATTGGTGAACCGACAGTCATAGTTTCTTTAGAGGACGTAAATATTCAAAATGATCTTTCTTTCAAAGAGGTTCCAGTCCAGATCCTCGATCATCAGATTCATAGACTGAGGAAAAAAGAAGTTTCCTTGGTCAAATTTTATTGGTGAAATCAATCCTTTGAGGGAACTACTTGGGAAGAAGAAGTAGATATTCATACCAAGTATCTTCACCTCTTCTCCGCAAACTCAGATCTAGCTTAAGGTAACAGTCTTCCTTAGCTTTACTCAGTTCCATGTTCAGTTACAACTATAAACTTGGTATCCATTACTATTGCATATTCAATCATGAATTAATGAATTAGTTTAGACATGTAATCATGCATCAGATATGCCTGTTTAGTATGAAAATTCAGCTTATCAATAGCTTCGGTTATGTATTCCGTGCATCAGATATGCATGAAAAGTATACGAACTCAGTTTCATAGTAGTTCAGTCATGTCATCATGTTTCAGTTATGCATGTTTAGTGTGTCATCTCAGTCTATCAGTATTTCTCAGCTTAATCAGTCTCATTCGAGGACAAATATTCCCAAGGGGGAGATATTATAATACCCCATATTTCCCTAGCCTAAATTAACTCTCAGTCCATGAGCAATAACATAATTTTTTTTAAAATACTCAGTATTATTTAGTTTAGAGCCTGCCATTGCGTATGAAATTGAATTAGCTTTCAAATGATAGAAAATTTTCCTAAATCAGATAACCGGGTAAAAATTTATGTCTATTTTAAGTTTCAGTCATTAAACACCGTCATTCAGGACAGTAGCACGTCACGAAGTATTCCAAAATGGATTTTGTCAATTTCCAGTGAGGTACCCCAATACTGGTGAGTTACGCCAATGCTTATTTTCACATTTGTCAATTTTCAGTGTACCAATGCGATTCCACTGTGTTGCGGTGAACTTCCAGGTCACATCCAAAGTGGCAATGTGATACCTCCGCATCGCGCTACCACGCATTTTGCCAGTTGTTAATTTCCAGAGACACAACATAATATCGCTGCGTCGCTCCAGGGGTGAAAATTGGGAACTTTCAGTTAATTTTGAGATTTAATTTCCAAGGGCTTTTAGGTAATATTTCCTCATCCCAGTTAGCCTAAACACAGGATTAAAACCCTAAATACCCTATTATGACATTATTAACTTACTGTTCTAAAGAAATTAAAGCTTTCTCTTTAAAATACAAAACCCTACTCTCAATAAATCAAGGTCAAAGCTCAAGAATTCTCCAAGAACCTTTACGAATAAATATTCCAATGTATGTTAGGCATTTATCTACGAGTTCCTTTAATACTTAGTGTCTACGAATCCATTTTCCAAACTACAAGGTTGTAGAATTATGAACTTCCATGCTTGAATTGAATTGAATTCATGGTCATGTTATTGTTGGGTTTTGGTTCATGATTAAATTGCAAGATTTTATGAAATTAATCATTTTGTATGTTGAATTACATGACCTTCATGATAAACCCTTCAATTTACAAGTTGAATAGATGTAGCCATGATAACTATATGTCTTGATTGTTGTATGATCTAAGCATGCTCCCCAAGTGTCTGATAAAATGCCTATATGAGTGAAATAGTGCCATTATAACATAATAGAATGTATTCTCCATTTATGTATGATAAAATACATTACAAGTGGTTGCTAAAATGTGTCAATGAAAGGAGTATGATCAAGTAGCCATTATTATGTTTTCAAGATTATGCTATGCCTTACTTTTCATGCTATCGAGTCCTGGGGTATTTGATACTCGATAATTTAGCTGTTTACCTAGGGCCAGTGTCAGTTATAGAATAGTATTAGTCATATCACGATCAGTAATACTCTAAGTCAGTTAAAGACCTCAGTCAGTTACAGAACTCAGGAAAACTCAATAGTCTTAGTATCAGTTCAGTTCAGTTCAATGTAATCGGTTAGAGTCTTTAAGTTAGGAGTAAGATTTAGCACCGAGTGAAACCAAGGATGGGGGCTCACCTATTAGTAGAGGGTGCGACCCTTAGAAGCTATCCTTGCATTCCAGAACTATATAGCCATCATAGTTTGAGACATCAAACCTGCCAGGGTAGGATTGATGAGGTGTTTTAACTTGTAAGCAGAGGGTTCCATCATTCTCATTAGAGTACCTGCCAGATGAGGGTAACTCTCAGCTTGTCTTTACCCGTGGCACAGTGTTGACACCCTTCTAATTGGGGTTATAAATTAGACCCTAAATCATTTTTCTTATCTTATTTGGGGTATGTCGATTAGATGATTACCTTCCATAGTTTCAGTTTCAGTCTCAAAAGAGAACTCAGTTCAATTCTATAGAATCACGACTGTCAGATACAGTCAGTTAGTATCAGTAACTTCAGATTATTAATTACTCAGTATCAGAATTTAGTACTCAGCTTCAAAAAAGCTCAGTTACAGTATATATATATGCATAGTATTTTATGCTAAATATTTACAATAGATCAGATTATCTATGTACTATTATGTTTAGCTACTCTATATTATTCAGTCAGTTATTGTTCATGCATATCAACCCTTGTATTCAGCCTTACCTCATCTAGCATACCAGTACATTTCACATACTGGCATATACTATTTCTTTATGCTATGATGTCTCATATCATAGGTTCGGATATTCAGGTTCTCAATCACGCATAGACTGATTCAGATTCAGCCAACATATTAGATTTAGTAGTGACTCCTTATCTATCTAGAATATTCTTTTGTTTTATTATTGCAGTAGACTCAATATTTTAGTAGATGGAGTTAGTTGGGGAATTTTCCTATCAACTCCACTTTCAGAAAGTTCATATTAGAGGCTATTCAGACTAGTTTCAAACAATATTCAATTTTATAGATCGTTATTTTAGTATTATACATTGTCAGTATTTCAGATGTTTTGAACCTCATGGTGTTTTAGCCTATTTTCTGCATTTATTATAGTATATGATTCAGTGGTCACAACAGATATCATTCATGGGTTAGCTTATGGTCCTTCGGGATTGTAAGCACCATGAGCATCTCGGGTACAAACTTGGGGCGTTACAGCTTCATAGGCATCTTGAAAGTAAGTAGTTAAGCTCCTTGTTTTCAAAGTAGCTGAGTCAGTAGCTTCAAAAACTCATTTGAAAAGGTAACCCACAGAGAAGGGTTTCCTTAGAGATAAGTGTAACCCATTGGCAAGGGTAACCTATTTGATAGGGTTTTCTGGTAGAAAAGGGTTACCCACTAGAAAAAGTAACCCACTGGAGAGGGGAAGTTCTTACATATGTCATATGACTTCATCTCTCAAGAAGTGTTTCATGGTGCCATCAATGATGAGCTCGCATATCTTTTTTCCATCCACCAATCTACTCTATGCTTCTGCCTGAGGCTTTCTTGGCCTTCTAAGTTTCACTTCATCGATCTGGTGAAGTAACTCTTTCTGAACGATGAGTCTTTGTATTTTTGTTTAGGAGCTTTCAGCCGTATGCTTTTGATGAAGCCGATGACTTCATCTCTCATGATCTCATACTACGGCTAATATTCTTTTGCTGCTCATTAAACTTTATCCTAATGGGGATGACCATCATCTGTGCAGTTCTATTTTCTCCATTTCTTCAGCCAAATCTCCTTCAAAATGCATCTGTTATACTGGAAAATGAAGCGCTGAGCCTTATAGTATTGATCTTCCATGGAGAGTATGGATATAGAAAATGTCAAGAGGAGTGAAATTTATGATTAAGCTTAGATGTCGTGGGCTGAGATTCCTACAAGGTGATGCAGTATGAAGACCATTGGATTGTAGGAATCCTTGAAGCATCAACTCTAGTATTCTTGTGGCTTGTACCACAACATGAATCTCTTTAGAGTAGGTTGGATTTGATCAAAATTCTTGAAGGCATCATACTTGAACTCCATGAGAATGTAGTGCTAGTGGCACAAATACAAGAATAGCCACAAGAGTTCTTGGGGGAAGTAATTAGGCAGTGCGACAAATATATGGCAGAAGAGATATTTTGGGTGTACTCTGAATGGCTTCAGGATGGATCTGCCATATTTTCTGAACACTTGAAGCTCATAGAAGGTCCTTCTTTCTAGGAGGATCGATGGATTAAAGGGATCCATATATTGGTTGAATAGATTAGAAGGGTAATCTGCTAGCGTGGAAGAAAAATTCCTATTAAGCATGAGGATTTGACTGGGCTGGTGCTTCCTATCTTCTCTGTCACTGGATATCAGGTAGAGATCATCAGCATAGATATTTCCTAATTCTTCATATATGTCTATAGAGAAGAGGGTTCACTCCATTATTTCTTCTTCCAGTAAGAAGACCAATTCTAGGTCGTCATCTGTGCTGAGATAGATTCTTGCATGATCAACTATCTTTTCAAAGAGGTGGACGGAGTCTTTTGACTTCTTGGCTTGAGGAAAGTTTCTGACGAAGTGGCCAGACTTTCTTCAGATGAAACAACCATCATCCCTCTTCTTGTAGTTGGCTAGGCTTTCCTATTTGAAAAACCTAGTTCACTGGGTAACCCTACTCCTATTGTAGGAAGGTCTTTGTAGTTTGAACCTCTTGAATAGTAGCCTCCTTTTTAATCTCATCTTGTGGTGAGAGATAAAGCAGTCAAACTTAGTAATAAGGTCATTTTTGTTGCAGGCTCTGTCGAGGGCTGGATTGTTCTTGATAATCAGCTTCAGTACAATCCTCTTTATGCATATGCTATCCTAATCCTAGAAGATGGCCTGCCGAATGTAGCCTATCTGTGGGACAATTATAGACTTCAGCTTCTCCTCCACAATCATCATTGTGTGGTTTGCTAAGATCATTGGTAGTAATAGCACGAAGGCTTACTTCAAGTTGGGATCCCTACCAAACTCAAAGTATATCTTAGCCATCTTTTAGAAGTAGATATCGATGACATTTCTATCGAATGATTGGCACTCCATCTCAAAGAGATATTTCCAAAGATTCTCTAATCTATGGCCTATGTCTCCATAGAATACCTTATGCAGGATCCTAATGTTAAAGGCAAAGTCCTGGGATGTCAGATAGGTGTTCTTGTCTGAAATCCAAAGAGTGTTCCACTAGTCTCTGAGTATGATGGAGAATCTAGATATAAAATCCGAGAGTATCATATATTTCTCGAGCTTGGCCAAATTCTTCATCGCCATCCAAGTGTAGAAGTCTTAAATCTACTGGGGCCAAGCTAAAATCTTGATGTTGTTGAGGGTGAAGGTGTGAAATTTTATTCCCATGGTTTTTCTTGCTGGTGTACCTGGATTGGCCTTTTTTCAGGGATTGGATCATTTGTCATCCCATCTGGGTCGTCGACAACTTTGGAGACCTCTGGTTCTTCAGATGGTTCATGTATATTGATGGATAATCTTCTTCTAGAGATTAAATTAAAGATTCAGAAGAGGTCTCCATATATTCTCATGTATCGATAGACTCCTCGCTGTCCTCCATGTATCCATCAGCTAGAAAGTTATCATAGGTGTCAGAGTATGCCTCATCAGAGGATCCTCCTTCACTTGAAGTAGGATTAATGGGATTGGCATCCTGAATCTGCTCATTGGACTTTAGAGATTCTCCAATTGGATCAAGGATTGCTGTGGCTTATGGATCTAGAATGACATCATCATCGATGTTCAAGACATACAGATTCAGGACGAGCTAGTCTGGATCAGTATTTGGATCGCGATGGGATGAAAACCACTTATGATTGAGAACTCCATCTTTCAACAAGATATTCCATTCTTTATCTTTATATGGAACTTATGGCTTGTATATTATCAGATTGTTGTTGGGGAAGGTGATGTCGTGGTTTGAGATCATCATGGTCCCTTTGTCTGTGTTAGATTCTATCTTCCTCTTGGACTACTTCTGAGTTTTATTGGCTTTTCTCTTGGCAGCGAGGACATCTTTCCTATTCCATACATGCTTGGCAATATCAAACTCCTTTTTTTCTTGAGAATTTGGGATATTAGCATATAGGAGCTTGAAGTAGGAGTAGGAAAGTTGTGGCTCATTTTTGCCAGAGAGTATGTATGGGGCGATACAAGGAACAAAGTTGATTTTGGTAGTGAGCTATGGGTTCTATGGGGCTAAAACCCATCGTGTCTTAGCTGCTTGATTTTTTCTTTCAGAGAATCCATTTCCTTCTACTATTGGTTGAAGAAATGAGACATCAAAGTGCTTGGCAGACATATATCACACTGCATAGATTGGATCCTGAGTTCCAACTGGTGCATAAGTCCGTCGTGCTGAGTGAATGGTTGTTCTGCTCGTTTGTTCATTCCTTCAACTTAGCTTGCCAACTTATTATGAGATTGAGAAAAATTCCTCATGTCTTGGTTGATGCTGGGAAGCATCTTATTTTGGCACATGCCATTTTCAGATTGCCAGTTGAGTGTTTCTTCGGTGTCACTGAGGGGCATCTTCTCTCCAATGGTAGGATAATAGTTTTGGCTGGTATTTTTAGAGTGTGGCTTATGTTATCCTTTGTGAAGGGTTTGTTTGGTGGTAAATCATCCGAGTAACTAGTGCCAGATTGAGACATCATGAATAGTTTGGTTGTAGGTTATTTTTCTTTGGTAGTTTTAGCTGGTGGTGGAGAGGGTGAGGTAGCTCCTTGGCATAGGTGGCATCTGCAATTCGACTTCCACGGATAGTTTTAAGATAAAGAATATCTGTGCCACATATTATATCGGCCATCATGATTGAAGTAGTGTATCCCATCATGCTCTTCTATACTACTGTCTAGGAACAAGCACATAAACTTTAGGTCGTCTATCAACTTTTGGTCGTTCATCAGTGGAAGGTCTTAGAAAGGTTGGTATATATGGTTTAAGAAGGTAGTTTTGGGAGGCTTTTTAGGTGTGAGTGGTTGAAACTTATCATGACGGTGTTATCGCCCCTTCTGGCAGAGGTTGGTGATGTGTAAGCAGATGCTAACACATTTGAGGCTTTTTACTGAGAATAATTACAAAGTCTTAAGCAATTTTTTTTATTTTTGATTGTTTTATCCTTGATTTTGTAGTGGAAGTCAAGATGCAAGAGAACCAATAATGATGAAAGTAAAAAAGTTAAAATCTGAAGCAAATAAAAGAGAAGTATGACTGACGACATTCCTGATAAGTCGTCAACACTCTAATAAGTTATCAACTTCATTTTCAGTCTTAAATAGAGAATGGGATTCAGCTGGAAGAAGTGACGACGATATGTGATAAGCCGTCAGAGTTGTGATAAGCCATCAAGATCGTTGTTAGCCTAAGGCAGAACATAATAGGTGAAGTAAATTATCAGTGACATCTGTGATAAGTCATAAAAGATGTTATAAGACATCACGCTTCATCATCAGCCTAAGGCAACGGATGTTAAAAGTGAAGAGGAGCTGACAACATCTATGATGAGTCGTCAGACTCCTAATAAGGCATCACAAAATGTCGTCATCTGTCTGAGAAATTACTGAACTTTGTGATTTTGTTTCCATAATTAGGGTGAGCTATTTAAAGAATTTTTTAGGGTTTTCTTGGAGGGGGGTACTCGACATTTTGGACTTGAACTTCACGTGTTTTCTCTCTAATTTTTGATACAAGTTTACAATTAACTTTGAAGAGATTATCACCAATATTTTGGGATTTCTACTTTGATCTAATCTGAGAAACACTCGTTGCTATTCATGTTGCTCTAAGTTCATCTTTCCAATTATGAATTCAACTTGTTGTATCGATTATTACATTATGAGTGGCTAAATCCCTTTAATCTGAATTATGGGATCTATGGGTTATGTCTTGGTAAGTTAGTAAGTGTTCAATATTCTAAAGGTAATAGGACTCGTTGATAATTCTGAGGTTTCAATTATTTTCTATTGTTTGTAAATAATAGATAGCACCTGCTTTGATTTGCTTGAGATAAGAAATCAACTATAGTAGGAAGTGAATTATTGATAGGGACTTGGAAGATACCAACCTTCCATTTAATAATTGATGCTATAGCAAGGTTAATTAACCTGAGGTGAAGTCTGGTCAGTGACTATAAATTCCCTAAGTCCTAGAGGATTAGGTAATTAAATGCTTAAGTACGTCGAGATATATTTAGGCATAACTTTGATAAAGACAATCTGCTGTTCCTACCTATCGTGAGAATCTTGAATCACTTTATTAGTATCTGTCAAGTACCAAAACCCATAGTGAACAAAATTCTGGTTTTTCATAAACTCTTGATTACAAACACTGAAAGTAAAGTGACCAACAATTATTTGCTAATCTCCAAAACCCCTATTTTATCTT
Source organism: Capsicum annuum (assembly GCF_002878395.1). Taxonomy (NCBI): domain Eukaryota; kingdom Viridiplantae; phylum Streptophyta; class Magnoliopsida; order Solanales; family Solanaceae; genus Capsicum; species Capsicum annuum. The sequence continues at coordinate 194,604,874 of NC_061122.1, read as the reverse complement.
TTCGTATCATCTATTTAAATTCAACTTGTAGTTATAGTTTCAAATTAGTTTAATCACTACTCACATTATTCCCTATGGATTCGACCCCGACTCCAAAGTTGGGTAAATATATTGACGACGACCGCCTTGCACTTAATTGACGTGTAAGTTGAGCGTTATCAAAAATGGCACTATTCTCGGGGAACAATTTGACATATTGAGTTGGTTTGGAATTTTAGCCTACTTGCTTGAATTCAAACTTGTAAATATTTGTTTTTAGTTTTCTTTTATTTCTTGTGTTAGGAAGATTTTTATTTTAGTTTACTTATTACTATGGTATTGTGGAATGAATATGAGCTTGGTGGTTGGAAATCTTATCTTGATGATCTATGTCCATATTGTGATGGACCTTCCTTTTGACAAGATTATAGATATGCTCCCCGGAGAGAGATGTATGCACCATCTCCATTCTACCAGGAGTATGATTGTTGTTTATGTGGTGGTCAAGATGGACATTGGAGTGATTGCCTAAATTCCCCTCCCCGTATTGCTCTAACCTAAATTCTATTTCTTCTTATGAGTTTGATAGGTCTTATGGTCAAGAAAATAAAGAACGAATCACTGGTAAGAGTGGCATTGAAGTTATGTTTTAATAAATGTTGGATCTCCAGAAAAAAACATATGATATTGTATGTTATATGTGTCAAGACATGAAGCAAATCATGTATGAGGAGATAGATATAGAGGTTAATCATTCAAAGCATTCTTCTATATTATGTTTAGATGATATCTTGTCTATGGAATTATTTAAAATAATGAAAGAGTGTGAAGAGGAGGAGCAAGAATCCTATATTGATGTTGAGCTTGATGATGAGCAACCCTCAGTAATTTTCTAACCAACTAAACTAACCATGAGAGATGATGCTAAGATTGAGAAAATGGTGCTAGAGGCAAAAGAGAAACCACGTCAATCTCTTATAAAGACTCTAGCCCACTTTGGGGTGAAGATGTCGAGAAGGATGCAACTCCGAAATTAGGGAGAAGACCTCACTCGAATCACTTTTGAACATTATGCTTGTTGGGTGTGATGAAAGTCGAATCACCCAAGAAAATGATGAATTTTGGAAATAAGGAGGAAAATTACTATATTTTGGAGTTTGTTTGGCCAAAAGGTATAATACAACCCTAATCTTGAAGGCCAAGAAGCTTAAAGATCGATGTCTATTTAGTTGATTTTTAAGGTTCTCACCATTGCTAAATGAGCCCACATAAAAGTTCGATGCAAAATTGGGCAAGCGGTTCAAGTCTTCGAAGTGGCATGATAGAACTTTTCTTATCATGCTCTCACATTTTCCCAAAATACCTAAAAGATATAAAGATCAAAATATGCGCCGATGATTCTAATACTGCTTAAGAGGACACTAAAGATATTTTGTTGATTGTATTCATATTATGTGATTGACATCGGATCTTCGCACCCATGGCGCCATAGGTATATTTATAACTCTCTTGTTTTGGTTTGATGCATTGGGGACATTGCATTATTTTAAGTTGAGGGTGGGGCTACTTGTGGGTGTTAATGTCCTCTTGGGGTTTTTACTTCCATGCCTCTTTTCCCTGGAGTGTTGTTCCTAGTAGAGCTGGCAGGTTTAGGCATATTGTGATTTATTGTAAAATATTGTAGTTGACTAGGAGAACTACAAGTACCTTAGGCAGTTAACATGTTTTTGTTGTTTTTTGAACACCTCTCTAATGGTCTATTTTATGATTGTGTGATATTCATTTATGTGTGACCACTATGTATCTTTGTATGGTATTAGTTCTAATAACTTGATAATCATTGCTAAACCATTGCATGAATCGGATAAGTAGTAACTTGTGATATACTTGTGTGCCATGTGCGTGTAAGATTTTACTTAGTTCCCTTTGTATGTTGGATTCAGAACTTGCCCGGTTAGTCTTACCTAGGTTGAAGGATAGGGGTTAGGAAAGGATTATATGCCTTTTTATTATTATCCCACTTTAGCCTAAATGACATTCCTTGTATGCATAATATCCCTTGATCCTTATTTTGAGCCTAAATAGCTCATTTATTTTAATGATACATATGACTATCCCATTTTTATATCATAATGAACCAGTTTTGGTCCTGGTTCTCCTTGGACACTGTGCAACTTGACTTAGGCAAATGGCCTAACTTGAGGGTGGCTATCATAGGGGTGCGTGATGTAAAATAAGTATGAAGAAAGGTAGAGTAAAAGTAAAGAATAAAAAGCTGGGTGCGGTGGAAAAGAGCAAGAAAAGAAAAGTTGTGAAAAAGAAGAAGTGATTGTAGAAAACAACCGCACCCATCCTAAACAAGTGTGATCAAGAAACGAGAAGAATAAAAAAAGGTAAATAAGTGAGACCCCAGAATCTAGTGTAGTGTCAAGTAGGCTTAGTCACTTTAAATATCATCGAGTATCATACCAACCCCTAGCCTACATTACAAAATAAAGAGAAAACCTATAGTGATCCTAGCTGACCTGTCTGAAAGTATTAGTAATGAAAATAAGGGCAAGACTATGGTATTCGGCATACATTGATTGGAACTTTATTCTGAGAGTGACTGTCCCCATGGTTACATATGTAATGTCTGATATAAGTGAAGTGGGACTTCTTTGTTGTGAAGCCACACTGGTTACATTGCTAGTTTCTAACTTGTTTGGATAGTGTAAGCTTGATACATGCATGGTTGTTGTTGCCGAATTGATGCCATATCTTGATTCCTCTATGTCCCATTGTTGTTCTTCAGTAGCATACATAGCTGATTTGGAATTAATTGACCTTGGAGAAGGTAAAGATGGTTTTGAGATAATATAGATGATTGACTGCCAAATGTACTTTGTTTTCTCTTGGTTGTGTGTTAGTTGCTTGAGGACAAGAAATTATTTTAAGTTAAGGGTGTTGATGTGTGACCAGAATAATTGCAAAGACTTAAGTAACTTTTGTCATTTTTTATTGTTTTATTTTTTATTTTGCAGTGGAAGTCAAGATGTAAGAGAACCAATAATGATGGAAGTCAAAGAGTTAAAATCTGAAGAAAATAGAAGAGAAGTGTGGCTGACGACATTCCTGATAAGTCGGCAGTACTCTGATAATTTATACGCTTCATCGTCAGCCTTAAACAAAGAATGTGATTCAGCTGGAAGAAGTGACGATGACATATGATAAGCCGCCAGAGTTGTGATATTTGGCATACATTGATTGGAACTTCATTCTGAGAGTGAGCGTCTTTTGATTGTCCCCATGGTTTGATATGTGATGTTTTATAAAAGTGAAGTGACTTTGTAGTGAGGGCACACTAGTTACATTGCTAGTTGCTAACTTGTTTAGATATTGTAATCTTGGTACATGTATGGTTGTTGTTGCTGAATTGATGCCATATTTTGATTCTTGTGTGTCACATTATTGTTCTTCAATAATATACACAGTTGTTTTTAAATTAATTGACCTTGGAGATGGTGAAGATGTTTTGAGATACTATGGATGGTTGACTACCGAATGTATTTTGTATCCTTTTGGTTGTGTTTTATTTGCTTGAGGACAAATAATTGTTTTACATTGAGGGTGTTGATGTGTGAGCAAATGCTAACACATTTGAGGCCTTTAACTGAGGATAATTGTAAAGTCTTAAGAAAATTTTGTCATTTTTGATTGTTTTCTCTTTGATATTGCAGTAAAAGTCAAGATTTATGAAAATACATGAAAGCTCAATTAAGAAGGATGATTTTTGGAGAAAATGATTGAGTTTTGAAGATATCACCTGGAGATATGTCTGACGACATGTCTGATAAGTTATCAAATTTCTGATAGGCCATCACACATGCCGTCACCCTGAAGCAGAGGATGAGAAATTGGAAGCACTTCTGACGACAAAACTGATAAGTTATCAGACTTATGATAAGTCGTCACATAGGTAGTCACACTGAGATAGAAAACAAGAAATTCAAAGCATGTCTGACGACATGTGTGATAACTTATCACAAATTTGATAAGTAATTAGACATGTCATCACATTGAAGCAGAGGATCTGATATGTCTGATAACTTATTAGATTTGTGATAAGTTATCGCACATGTCATCACCTAAAAGGAAAATCCTGAAGGGTTCATTCATAAGGTGGAACATCTGGAACTTATTCCAAGGGAGTTTATTTTTCTTTTTTTGGGGCTCTTAACTTAGAATTCAATATTCAACTCTTTGATTGGCTTTTGAGATTTTTCTCTTGAACTTGGAAGAGAATCAACTTAAGACTTCATCTTTTGTAAGTTTAATAACTTTGAATGATGAATATAATTGTTGCTATCTCTTTATTTCTCATGTGGAACTAAAACCCACAACTCGGGCTGTGGGATCTATGATTATTCCTCCATGGATTTAATATTTGGTTAGGGTTCGAGTGATTGTGGGAACATCTTGATAATTTTTTTATATTAATTATTTTTTTTTGGTTGCAAACAATAGGCCTTGCTTACTGTTGATTTTCTTGAGATAAGAAATCAACCCTTGTAACAAGTGAATTATCAATGAGGATTTGGAAAGATTAAGTTCTCATCTAATGATTAATGTTGTTACAAGATTAATCAACTCGAGATAAAATCAGTATGAATAGAATGCTTTCCTAAGTTCGACAGAATTCGGAAGTTCAACATCAAGAGGTTGAGAAACACTTAGATGTACTGTCGAAATTGATAATTTGGTGATTCCCATAAGTCACGAGAATCCAATACTACAACTGTTATTCAATGGAGGATTACTAATCATATTGATCACAACTCTAGTTTCTCTATATCATTGATTTGAAATATTGCAGTTTAAGATTTGTGCTCTGAAGCAAATTAAACTTTAACATTTGTTTGATCTTTGAAAACCCCCATTTTATCTTTTCATATCATTTGTTCGAATTTAACTGGTAGCTTTAGTTTTAAACTAGTTAATCGTCACTCATGTTGCTCCCTGTGGATTCGACCTCGACTCCAAAGTTGGGTAAATATATTGATGACGACTGCCTTGCACTTAATTGACGTCTAAGTTGAGTTTTATAAAAAATGCCGCCGTTGTCGGGGAACAATTTGGCATATTGAGTTGGTTGGAATTTTAGTTTACTTGCTTGAATTCAAACTTGTAAATATTTCTTTAGTTTATTTTTTATTTTCTTTTATTTTTAGCACACCTTTCTTGAGATTTCAGCCTGGATAGATGGTTTTTCGAGTGATGGAGATTCTTGTGATGGTTGTGGGGGACCATATTTTGAGGCTTGTTGTCCTAATTTACCTGGAAGTGCATGGAATGCACTTTCACAATATGATATGAATATTGTCCTACTTACTGTGACTTGGTGTTTAGCTTGTGGTCAAAGTGATCATACTGAAGATATATGTGCTGTCACGATTCAAGCGAACACATTGGTGAAATGAATTTTAGAGAATCAAGAACAACTGTGGGCATAGCTAAAGGAGTTACCAGTCCCACCATGTTTACAGTGGCTAAACAAAGAAGAATATGAGTAGGACATTAGCCAATTTAAGGAGAAAACTCAAGAATCACAACCACTCGATTGTCATCTTGATCTTGAGACTAACTTTGAGAAGGTGAATAAAAGTGAGCGTGTAGTAGATAGTGTAAATTTTGAAGTAGAATTAGTTGGGCCTCACTCGAATAATTTTTCCACATTATGTTTAGATGATATCTTGTCTGTGGAATTATCTAAAATAGTGGAAGGGTGTGAAGATGAGGAACAAGAATCCTATATTATTTATTTACACGTGATAAGAAACATAAAAACATACCTCACTTTATGTATGAGTGGTTTACCACTCTTAATCCATTACTTGACATCTTAATTTTTGTACCACCCCCTATGATCGAGGCAATAAGATGGACTCTAAATTGGGAGTGAAATTCATATCCACAAGTTGGAGGAAAAAGATGAGTTGGGTTATGCCACAACATTAAATCAGGCGTTGCTTGGGAGGCAACCCAAGGAATTTTGTTGTTTGTATTCGTATTATGTGATTGACATCAGATCTTCGCACCCATGGTGCCACAGGTATGTTTCTAACTCTTTTTTTTTGGTTTGATGCATTGGGGACATTGCATGATTTTAAGTTGAGGGTAAGGCTACTTGTGGGTGTTGATGTCCTCCTGGGGTTTTTGTTGCCGTGCCTCTTTTTCCCGGAGTCTTGTTCCTAGTAGAGTCGGCATGTTTAAGAGTATTGTTATTTGTTGTAAAATGTTGTAATTGTCTAGGAGAAATACAAGTACCTTAGGCAGTTAATATGTTTTTATTGATTTTTGAACACCTCTCCAATGGTCTATTTTATAACTGTGTGATATGCATTTATGTGTGACCACTGTGCATCTTGTTATGGCATTAGTACTAGTGACATGATAACCATTGCTAAACAATTGCATAAACCAAATAGGTAGTAGCTGGTGATGTACCTTTGTGCCATGTGTGTGTGAGATACTACCTAGTTTCTGTTGTGTGTTTAATCCAGAACTTGCCCAGTTGGTCTTGCCTTTGTTGAAGGATAGGGGTTAGGAAAGGATCATAGTCCGTTTAGATATTAGCCCACTTTATCCTAAATGACCTTCCTTGTATGAAAAATATCCCTTGATCCCTATTTTGAGCCTGAATAGCCTATTGTTTTTATGATACCTATCACCGTCTCATTTTTATATCATAATGAACCTGTTTTGGCCATGGTCCTCCTTAGACACTGTGCACCTCGACTTAGGCCAATGGCCTAAGTTGAGGGTGGCTATCATATGGGTGCGTCATGTAAAATGGGTATGAAGAAAGGTAGAGTAAAAGAAAAGAATAAAAAGCTAGGTGTGGTTGAAAAGAATAAGAAAAGAAAAGTTGTGAAAAAGAAAAAGTGATTGTAGAAAAAAAACCGCACCCATCCTGAATATGTGTGATCAAAAAAAGAGAAGAATAGAAAAAGGTTAATAAGTGAAACCCCAAAAGCTAGTGTAGTGTCAAGGATGCTTAGTCACTCTAAATATCATTATCACAAGCCCCTAGCCTACATTACAAGCCTAAGACAAGACCTATAGTGATCCTAGCTGACCTGTCCGAAAGTCTTTGTATGGTATTCGGCATACATTGATTGGAACTTTATTCTGAGAGTGAGTGTCTGGTGATTGTCCCCATGGTTACATATGTAATGTCTGATATAAGTGAAGTGGGACTTCTTTGAAGTGAGGGCACACTGGTTACGTTGCTAGTTACTAACTTGTTTGGATAGTGTAAACTTGATACATGCATACTTGTTGTTGCTGAATTGATGCCATATCTTGATTCCTGTGTCCCATTGTTGTTCTTCAGTAGCATACACAGTTGATTTGGAATTAATTGACCTTGGAGAAGGTAAAGATGGTTTTGAGATAATATAGATGATTAACTGCCAAATGTACTTTGTATCGTCTTGGTTGTGTGTTAGTTGCTTGAGGACAAACAATTGTTTAAAAGTTGAGGGTGTTGATGTGTGAGCAGATGCTAACACATTTGAGGCTTTTAACTGAGAATAATTGCAAAGTCTTAAGTAACTTTTGTCGTTTTTGATTGTTTTATATTTGATTTTGCAGTGGAAGTCAAGATACAAGAGAACTAACAATGATGGAAGTAAAAGAGTTGAAATCTGAAGCAAACAGAAGAGAAGTCTGGCTGATGACATTCCTGATAAGTCATCAGCACTCTGATAAGTTATCAAATTCATCGTCAGCCTTAAGTAGAGAATGAGGTTCAGCTGGAAGAAGTGACGACGACATGTGATAAGCCTTTAGAGTTTTGATAAGCCGTCAAGATCGTCATTAGACTAATGCAAAACATGAAAGCTGAAGTAAATCATCGATGACATCTATGATAAGTCGTCAAAGATCTAATAAGCCATCAAACTTCATCGTTAGCCTAAGGTAGCAAATGTCAAAAGTGAAGAGGAGCTGATGACACCTGCGATAAGTCGTCAGACTCCTGATAAGGCATCACAAAATATCATCACCTGTCTGAGAAATTACTGAACTCTGTGATTTTGTTTCCATAAATAGGGTGAACTATTTAAAGTATTGTTTATGGTTTTCTTGGAGGGGGGTACTCGACATTATAGACTTGAACTTCATGTGTTTGCTCTCTAGTTTTTGATACAAGTTTACAATTAACTTTGAAGAGATTATCATCATATTTTTGCATTTCTACTTTGATCTAATTTGAGAAACAGTCGTTTCAAATTATGAATTCAACTCGTTGTATCAATTATTACATTATGAGTGGCTAAATCCCTTTAATCGGAATTATGGGATCTATGTGTTAGGTCTTGGTAAGTTGCTAAGTGTTCAAGATTCTAAAGGTAATAGGACTCTTTGATAATTCTGAGGTTTTAATTATTGTCTATTGGTTGCAAACGATAGATAGCACCTACTTTGATTTGCTTGAGATAAGAAATCAATTATAGTAGGAAGTGAATTATTGACAGGGACTTGGAAGCTACCAACCTTTCGTTTAATAATTGACGCTGTAAGAAGGTTAATTAACCTAAGGTGAAGTCTGGTCGGTGAATATAAATTACCTAAGTCTGAGAGGATTAGGTAATTAAATGCTTAAGTAGGTCAAGATACATTTAGGCATAACTTCGATAAAGACAATTTTTTGTTCCTACCTGTCCTGAGAATCTTGAATCACTATTAGCATCTGTCAAGTACCAAAACCCATAGTGAACAAAATTTTGATTTTCCATAAACTCTTGATTAAAAACACTGAAACTAAAGTGACCAACAATTATTTGCTAATCTCCAAAACCCCCATTTTATCTTTTCGTATCATCTGGTTGAATTCAATTTGTAGCTATAGTTTCAAATTAGTTTAATAACCACTCACATTGTTCCCTATGGATTCGACCCTGACTCTAAAGTTGGGTAAATATATTGACGACGACTGCCTTGTACTTAATTGACGTGTAGGTTGAGCGTTATCAGTTGGTTACACGGACTGGAAAAGTTGAGGACAATCTTTCAACTTCTCATAGTTTGTGGCCTATGAGTCTGCGAGTACTTTCGCAAGCTAATCTCTGGGGATTTGCCTTGAGATCTTGAAACACTAAGTGGTTCTGTTTGTGGCATCTATGCTAAAGAGCAAAGTATCACAGCCACCTGGAAGGTATAGATCCATAGCATGATTCTAAACTCACCAAGCTACCTGGGTTACATGTTTTCTTGTCAAAGGTAGAGTAAGGGTTTAAGAGTGGTAAATGTGTTGTTGATATTTTTTGTTTTGGTGGTAGCACATCTACTTCGTATAGGTAGTCATATTTACATGACAGACTTTTAGTAGGAGACATATTTACTTGAGCTAGAGATTTCCAGGAAGTGGACGTACTTAAAGAAGAAGACTGAGAGAAAGACATATTTTTGTATTTTCTGGACTATAAAGACTCGATAAGAAGACTCAGAGAAAGACATATTTTTGTATTTTCTGGACTATAAAGACTCGATATATTTGTTCTAAGGTTCTATGGACAAGGCTTAGTAAAATGAAAATATTTTTGTGTTTTTGTGGACTGACACTATATATTTGTTATAAAATCTAAGAAAAGTAACAACGACTCGATTATGTACAAGACCCAAAATATGAAAAGTGGAAAACACTATCTCTGATAATTGAAATTAAAAATATGACTCTAATATGTAAAATACTTGAGTTGTAAAACTTGGAAGTGAAAACTAAGGACAGACCTAAGGAGAGTAACTTGGACAAGTAAAACTAAAGATGAAGAATAAAAATGTAAACCTAGCTCAGGTGTTTGCAATCACTAGATGTGGATGCAAATTCCTGCCTTCTCCCGACCTCCGAGAGTGGGGATGGCTCTGATACCAAATAAACGGGGAGGCATATGGACACGAATGATTGCTGCTCTCATAAGAAGTTGTCCGTTCCCCTCTGCCTCATCATCTATTTGGTATCAGAGCCATCCTCACTCCCAGAGGTCGGGAGGAAGAAGGAGTTTGCATCCACCTTTGGTGATTGCAATCACGTGAGCCAGCTTTACATTTTTATTCTTAATTTTTAGTTTAACTTATCCAACCTACTACTCTTAGATCCATCCTTAGTTTTCACTTCCAAAGTTTACAACTCAAAGTCTTGTACATATTAGAGTCATAGTTTTAATTTCAATTATCAGAGTTAGTGTTTTTCACTTTTCATATTCTGCGTCTTGTACATAATCGAGTCGTAGTTACTTTCCTTATATTTTAGAACAAATATATAGAGTCAGTCCACAAAAACACAAAAAGATTTTCATTTTATTGAGTCTTGTACATAGAACCTTAGAACAAATATCTCGAGTATTTATAGTCTAGAAAATACAAAAATATGCCGGTCTCAGAGTCTTCACCATATACGTTTTCTATGACTAGTTTATGTCGATCCTTGGAAACATTACACCCAACCATCAATAGAACTTTGTTAAGAAAGAAAGACTATCCTTATGAAGTAGATGTGTTGATAGAAGAACAAGGTCTGTCTTCTACATATCTACCCATACAAAACCTAGGCCTTTGCCAAAAAGACATGTAATCCAGTGCTGCAGTTTGATTCCTTACACTAACAAAAAATAGACGGAGTTAAGGAATACTTTGTTGGACTAAAACTTGATCAGTACATCCTTACAACTCCGGCTGAATAGCTCATCACTCTGCAGATGGCCAAGAATTTTCCATAGCAGTGGAAAAGCTATAGCTTTACCCATATCTATTTTGGTGCAATTTGAATTGCCTTGACTCACCAAGTGAGAAAAGGTAAACCATTAAAGGAACACCTTTTCCTTCTTGATACTAGATTCAAAGAGTACTAACATATGAATTTGGGCACTTTGGACATCACATTAGACTCAGGGACAACCATTGCTACCGTATTCCCCAACTTCACCATGTTCTTCTCAGATCCATATCTTACAAAGCGCTGAGGCTTCAATTCCAAATCCTTGGAACTCCAGCAAACTATAGCCCTACACAAACAACGTTACACCACCATATATTTTGGAAAGTCCAGAACAACAGAAGAAACCTATCCCTTCCTGGTGGCCACCATTCCTTGTTCTTAGCCATAGATGCCACCAAAGGTACGACCTGGTGCATCCAAGTCTCAAAAGATGACCTAAGGAAGAAATCCTCATGAGTCTTCCAAAATAATGGCTTCGAATTTATGAGATAATGAGAGTTTATTCTCAATATCTTTAGTCACCAAAACCCATATTCACTCAAAAACCTTACAGAACAACTCTCTGCGTCCATATGCATACCCTTGCTGACATTTTTTCGAATGTAGAGAATTTAGATCCAATGAATATGTTAGGTTATCTCCCTAGTGCCATGAATGGTCAGGATTGGATTGTACACTTCTGTCATGATGGGCATACAGTGCACTATTTCAAAGAACTGTTAATGGACACTGCCTATGGGATGTTGACTGTGACTGCCAGAAATGCCTGGTTGAATGATACTGATGAGAAAGAAGATAAACTGGAAAACGATGAGTATTGGGGATTCCAAAAACCCCAATATCATAGGCCTTCAGATAAAGGAGATGACGACCATAGAGATAATGATTATCCATTTGAAGTCTCCTACGAACCGCAAGAATGAACACTACTACCCACTCCATACAAAGATAGACCCTTCGACTCCAGATAAGATCCTAATCCTGAACCCCTAACATTCATGATATTTGAAACAAGCTCCAATTCCAATTATGCTTTCCTGCCAAATTACCCATCTAGAAGGAATAACCAAAACTATGCTCCAAAATCACCACATGTTCTTCCATCTATTGAACAAGAGGAGCCAAAAACATCAACTCAACATTTCATACTTATCAGAACACTAGAAAGTAGGTTACAGGATATATAGTCTGGAAAATGCCCTCTAGGGTCCTCAATACTACATTTTCTTGACAAACAATGAAGACAAATGGCCTATTTAGAAGAACAAATCCATCTCCTAAAATACGACTCTGCCAAACTCCAAAAGGCCTAAAAGGGAACTGTATTTCCCAAAGAATATTCTTCATGAGGATTAGTCCAACCTTTTTCCACCTCTCTGCCTTGTTCAACACTATTCATCCCAGCCTTAACGGATGAATAGGAGGTGTTCAACATCTCCAAGTTTGTATGGGAAAGGAAAGATGCCATGGCAACTCAAAAGGAAGCCAGGATAACACAAAATGAGGTTAAAAGAATGAAGTACTGAAAACAGGCTCCAGATCATGCTGATAAGTTTGTCATAAGACATGCTGCTCCTACACAGGATCTCATAGTCCCGATCAATGACTTAGAGGTCCAAAATATGGAACCACATAGCAAAGAGCAACTAGATGAAGTATGGACGTCCACCATATCTTCTCAACAAAAAAGGGTCATCTCGAGGTGATCTTACAAAGGACAGCTCCATCATCCTAACTCAAGTTATCTCTCAGTCTGATGCTACTGCAGATTCTGGGAATGCTATTACTCAACAAGTTCTAAAGAAAGACCTAGAGGAAGAGTTTCTAAAATCCATCGATGATAACTATGGATTTTAAACTAAGGGGAAGTAATTATACCCATCAGTCACTAACCTTGTGGATGTATGTTTTGAAATTGATAATGGTACTTCTGCTGAAGACACAAGAAGAAAATGCTTCATCTATTTATGCTCCAACATAGTCAAATGATTCTGATGCTACTTAAGATGATGATCGAGTACATATCAATAATCCAGATTCAAGAGATGCTGAATCTACAGTAGAGAAGGACTATCCACAAATATACACAAACCATTCCAAGGAACTAGAGGTCTCTAAAGTTTTCGACGACCAAAATGGGATGACGGATGATTCAATCCCAGAAAGAAGGCCAGATTCAGGTACACCAGTAAGAAAAACTATGGGAACTAGATTTCATACATTCATCCTAGACGATATCAAGATTTTAGCTTGGCCTCAGTGGATCTAGGACTTCTACTCTTGGATGGAGATGAAAAATCTGGCTGATCGGGAGAAATACATTATACTCTCGGAGTTCATATCTATATTCTCTGGCATACTCAGAGACTGGTTGAACGCTCTTGGGATTTTAGACAAAAGCACCTATCTGACATCCCAAGACTTTGACTTCAATATCAGGATTTTGCATGAGGTATTCAGTGGAGATGCAGGCCAGAGATAAGAGAATCTTCTACAACATCTCTTTGAGATGAAGTGACTATCCTTCGACAGAAATATCATCGATATCAACTTCCAGAAGATGGATAAGATCTACTTTAAGTTGGGTAGGGATCCCAGCTTGATAGCCTAAATGAAGGCTAAAACACAAAATGGACACTAAGATAACAAAAATCAGTAGCTAGAGAAAGGCAGATGAAGTAGAAAAACACAAATAGAAGATTCAAAAGAAAAAGAATAGATAATGAGACATTTACCAACACCAATGAGAAGCACTAAAATCCATATCAAACAGTTAAACAAAAATCACCAACGTTAATTACACCTTATTCTTAGGTAGACACAAAGGAATTCACCTTTCCCAAGCACCAACCTTTCTTGCCAATTTGTCAATACAAGTGAAATCCATCAATTTTGCTAACCCTAATTTTAGTTTCTACACTAAATTAGAAGACTAAAATTACAACTAAGGAGTATCCTTTCAATATTAATCAAAGCTAATGAAAAATGGAAGCTAATGGTCTATTTATACTATTACATAACAATGTCTAAAATACCCTTAATGATTGGTGCTCCTTTGGAGTATTAAAAGGGAGTCTCAAAAGACCATAATATCCCTAATTTAAGGTGCCTTTGGAGTGTATTCAAGGCTGCCTTGGAGTGTATTCAATCCACTTCTTCAAGTTTTAGCAAATACACTCCCTTAGTTGAAGGAATCATGCTCTCATACGCTACCATTTGCATGAACAAGGCTTGAAAAGGCTCCAAAAGGGTCTTCAATCTGAAACTTGAACCTTTAACAATACCTTGTACTCTTTGTGCTCTTCATGCTTGTATTATCCTCTCCATGTTGAAAGAAATTTGTCCTCAATTTCACACCTTGAAAAACCAAAGAGAGAAGAAAACAAGCACACAATCCTCTTGGTAGGAGGGTCAGTATTAGTACCACATTCATATCATCAACCCATGGTTGATTATGCTTGACATACACCCATATATATTTAAAATATTACATGAAAAGCTTTCCATAAGAGGGAATAAAGAAGTGGATGGTGTAAGCATCAAAAGGAATTAAGCATGAATCGAAACTATACCTTTCACAACTCTAAAGTATTTCGGGGTCAAATGGGAGTAGAAGGCATGGGGTTAATCTGAGGTGGCCCACTTCTTTCACTAGGCTACCAAACACACAATCATCATTATTCAAACCAGTAAACCAGCCACCAAACTTACTACCTCTACATAATACCAATTCAAAATTAACATGGTTATCATCATAGAAAAAGACGTTGTATAGGAAGGAATCATGTGTGAAGACATCACCCAAGGTGCTATCATCTAAAAGAGGGTTACTTGGTCTAAAAGATATAGCACATAAGGCACTCAAAGATGGAATTAAATGAGTTAAGAAAATATGACTTCTTCCCCTCAAAGAAAACATAAACTTGGCATCCACAAGTTGGGATTCATTTAAGTCAAGAATAAGTGTGTCAAGCAAGGGTGCTCACTTAGAAGTATTATCCCAAGATGAAAATGGCACATTAACCCTTGGGTTTTCAAGAATAATACTTGGCTAGTCATGTAGACCAAGCAACAAGTTGGGTATGCCAGCATTATCATATCCATATTTGGCATCGGGGTCAAATAGAAAGATTGGCCTTAGACATAGATCTAGACAACGTTCTTTTTCCCCATAGGCTTCATCCAATCTAAAAGACATACTCTCTACAATAACATACACATCATCAAATACAAATAGAGTGTAGATAAAGGTGTCAAACAAATCAACTTCAACTATGGTGCCCTTATGTAAGTACTCACTAGTTCCAAGTTCGTCACCACTAGGATGCTCAACATAGGAAACACACAAAGAAGAAATAGATTGAATTTCTAAGCATGCACCACTTTCTATTTTAAGAGAGTAATCCCCATATATATATAAATCACTATGAGCAGCAAAGGGCTCTCACACAAAAACATGATCATAAGAACAATCACAATTTAGGTTTACTAAATATCTAAGCAATTCAAGGTTAACTCCACCCGATTGATCATTTTGCACACCATCACTAGTGGTTGGAAGCTCACATACCAACGTAGACTCACCTTGGATTTCACAAGGGTCAACTAGTGTGTAATACTCTTGTCACTTAGTAATGGAACGTTATTCAAGTTATAAGTGCTAGCACTAGATGGACACAAATCATTCTTATGAAAAGAATTGATTTTGCATACTCACAGCAAGAGTTTGGTCCTTATGCAACCTAACAACACCAAAAGTATCAAAAAAGAAAGATTCATACACTTCTTCACTAAGAAAATCTGAAACTAGACCACGTTGGCCACTACTAGCCACATCACAACAATTCAAGTTTCTAGAGATGTAGAAGATAGCTTTATTGCCTTGTAGATCATGGAAAGTGTGTTCTTCCCTTGGTTTTGCATCATGTCAGCCCTCATGCTCCACATTATATGGGAATATGTCAATGTTTTCCTTTGGACTCACTTCTTCATCACTTATCCCAAAATTGGGATTTAGTGGACTAAGCATTTGGCGTATATCTTCAATGAAACTACCACAATCGGCATTGATGCGACCAAACGTTGCATTAAAATTTTTGGCATCCGTGGTACCTAAAAAAAGAAACAAACCTACAAAACAAAAAAACAAGTTAGTTCAAATATCCTCACCAACTCTCTCACTCTCGGATATCAACTGACACTTGGTCTCACAAGTGTTGAATACTTGACAAGTGAATTGAGTGGTAAATATGCCTTGGCCCAGAGTTGATTTTTATTTGATATGACTCAAATAAATTGTCGTACAGACTTGAACCAACAAACTACTATGAATTTAAAAATGAGAAAAGCACACAAAAATTGAAGACGCAAAACAAACGAACTCTTATCTAATTACCAAACAAGTACGTGGTTACTAGATTGCTAATTAGTGATAGAACCAACAAAATTGAAACTAGAAACAACAATTAGAAACTAAAAAAATAACTAGGAACTCAATTTGGCTGTTTGGTTGATGATGATGTGGCATTCATTGATTGGACATTGAGTTTTAAATTTTTTCTACCAAAATCCTCAAGTCTCAGCCTAGAACCCCTTTGGGGAAGAAGAAATTTCATTTTTGGAGGGAAAAAGAAAGGTTTGAAATTCTTTTTGGAGCTTTAAATTAATTTAAAAGCAATGGTCCCCCCCTTTTGTACTTGGATTGTACTTCATTTTGTACTTTGATTATTCCTTTTTCTCTTCTTTCTTTGGATGAATATGAATATACCAAGGAATATTCCTTCACAAACACCAAGTACACTCTCTTTCTTCTACCTTTTTGAATCAAACAAACTCTTTGAATATTCTTCCTTGGCAAGACTTGATGAACATGGAAGAACAAGATGACTATTTAAGAGTTGACCAAAGTTTGACCCCTAACTAAATGAACTCTAAATATGGATTTTTTTGTAGATCTAGGTTACTTAGGCTAAGGTGAACTCAAATATGTAAAAATCAGCCACAAAACTTGTCCAAATCACAAGGCCAATTTCGGATCTAGCTCAAAAGCTTCAAAAAGACCATATACATGGAGGTTCTTAGCTCAAACTCAACCAAATCTTGTTCCAAGTGTAGATCTAGACTCTGTAGGTGTTAGAGAACAAGAATCTAACACAAGAAACTTCTAAAACAAAGTAAAAACATGTACATCTAAGGATTAAATTTTGGATCTACCACAAGACAACACTAGACACTCTTTTTCTTTTTCTGAGATTTTCAGATTTTTAACTCTTTTTTGTTGAGGCTTTCTTAATACGAACACTAAAATCAAGATTTAGGAATGTAGGAACAACCCTAACCAAGGATTTGATACCAAATGATAACCTAAAGGAAGGCTAAAACACGAAATGGATACTAAGATAACAAAAATCAGCAACTAGAGAAAGGCAGATGAAGTAGAAAAACACAAATAGAAGATTCAAAAGAAAAAAGATAGATAATGAGACATTTACCAACACCAATGAGAAGCACTAAAGTGCATATCAAATAGTTAAAAACAAATCACCAAAGTTGATTACACCTCATTCTTAGGTAGACACAAAGGAAGTCACCTTCCCCAAGCACCAAACTTTCTTGCCAATTTGTCAATACAAGTGAAATCCATCAATTGTGCTAACCCTAATTTCAGTTTCTACACTAAATTAGAAGACTAAAATTACAACTACGGAGTATCCTTTACATATTCATCAAAGCTAATGAAAAATGAAAGATAATGGTCTATTTATACTATTACATAACAATGTCTAAAATACCCTTAATGATTGGTGCTCCTTTGGAGTATTAAAAGGGAGTATCAAAAGACCATAATATCCCTAATTTGAGGAACCTTTGGAGTGTATTCAAGGCTGCCTCTGAGTGTATTCAAAGATCGTCTTCATATTTTAGAAAATACACTCTCTTAGTTGAAGGCATCATGCTTTCATAAGCTCTTACTTACATGAACAAAGCTTGAAAAGGCTCAAAAAAGGTCTTCAATCTGAAACTTGAACCTTTAACAATACCTTATACTCTTTGTGCTCTTCATGATTGTATCACAGCCTAAAGCAAGCCTTCGTGTTATCACTGCCAATGATGCTAGCAAACCATACGACGATGATTATGGAGGAGAGGTTCAAGTCCGTAACCATTCCACAGATAGGCTATATTTGGTAGGCTAACTTCTAGGCTCTGGAAAGCATATGCATAAAGAGGAATGGGCTAAAGAAGATTTTAAAGAACAACCCGACCCTTGATCGAGCCTATAATAAAGAAAACCTTATTACCAAGTCCAATTTTTCCTGCTCTTGTTGTAAAATATGATAAAAAAGGTGACTGCTATTTAGGAGGTTCAAACTGCCAAGACCTCCCAAAGGTAGGAGCAGGATTATCGAGAAAAATATTTTATACAGAGAAGCCCAGCCAACTTCAAAAAGAAGGATGATGGCTGCTTCATATACAGAAAGCCTAGCCACTTCACCAAAAACTGTCCTTAAGCCAAGAAGTTGAAAAAATCTGTCCATCTCTTTGAAGAGATAGATAATTATGCAGGAATCTATCTCAGAATAAAGGACGACCTTGAATCGGTCTTCTCGTATAAAAAAAACAAAGGAGGACACTCTCTTATTCATAAACGTATATAAAGATTCAGGCGACATATATGCTGATAATCTCTACCTAATATCCAGCAAAAAAGAAGACAAGCAGTACCAGGACTATCAAATCCTCATACTCAACACGGCAAGATACTATCTTTTAGGATGGTAGATTACCCTCTTGATCTGTTCAACCAATATGTGGATCCTTTCGATCCATCCATCCTTCGAGAAAGAAAAACCTTCTACGAGCTTTAAGTGTTCAAAAAATATGGTGGATCCATCCTGAAGCCATTAAGAGTACCCCCAGAATATCCCTTCTTCCATGTGTTCATCGCACTGGCCAATGAATTCCTGTAAGAAATCCTGTGGCTATTCCGATTTCTGTGCCACCAGTACTACATTCTCATTGAGTTCAAGTATGATGTCTTTAGGTATTTCAATCAAATCAAACCTTCTCTGAAGAGATTCATGCTGTGGTTAAAGCCACAAGAATACTAGATTCAATGCTTCAAGGATTCTTATGATGCAATGGTCTTCATGATGCATTGCCTTGTAGGAATCTCAGGCCACAACGTCAAAGCTCAATTGGAAATTTTACTCTTCTAGAAATTTTTGGTATCCATACTCTCTATGAAAGATGAATACTATGAGGCTCAGTGCTTTGTTTTCTAGTAGAACAGATGCATTCTAAAGGAATGGGGAAAATAGAAATACACAGATGACAGTCATCCCCACTATGATAAAGTTTGACAAGTAGCAAAAGAATATTAACCGCAGTATGAGATCCAAAGAGATAAAGTCACTGACTCTACCAAAAGTATACGGCTGAAAGCTCCCCAATAGGAATATAAAGATTTATCATTCATAAGGAGTTACTTCACCAGATCGATGAAGAGAAGATTGGAAGGCCAAGAATGCCTCAGGCAGAAACACATAATGGATTGGTGGATGGAACAAGGATACACGAGATCATCATCACCGACACCATCCAATACTGCCTGAGAGATGACATTAGATGACATGTGTAAGAAGTTACCCTCTCAATGGGTTACACTTTCTAGTGGTCTACCCTTTCCAGTGGGTTATCTTTTCCAGTGGGTTACCCTCCTCTCTAAGAAAACCCTATTAGATAAGTTACCCTCGCCAGTGGGTTACCCTTTTTAGTAGGTGACCCTCTTTCCCAAAATAACCCACCACAGTGGGTTACCCTTTTAGATGGGTTTTTTAAAGCTGTTAGCTCAGCTACTTCAAAATCAAGGAGCTTATCACCTATTTGCAAGATGCCTGTGAAGCTACTGATGCACCTGCTTGTAAGCTGCTGACTCACCTACTTGTACATGCAGTCACATGCCAACAACATAGTTTGTTTTGTTTTTATTCAGCCCTACTTATTAATAGGGCCCGGTGTGAATAAAGATAAGGCTTATCTAGTCATAACAGATAATGCTTATCCCTTCCAAAAGGATAAGACACATCCTTATTAATGGATAATTCCTAACCCTTAGTTGTTAGGATAGGATTGTAATATTTTATTTCATGTTTATCCGTAGCATGGCTTAACTAGTAAGATTCTTTCTCCAATAAAAGAAAAGTCTAGGCCTTTAGGTTAGAGTCATCATTTGCTCTACCTAAGAACCTCTTTTACTGTTTTCTCTATTTCCAATAAAGATGTTTGTTTGCTAAACTTTCTTGATCTTGCTTTCTCTTTTCCAAAGAGATGGGTACTTTGATCCTATAGGTCGGAGTAGTGGGTAAGGAAATACTACAGAGAAGTATTAGCTTATTGCGAAGATAACAATGACATCCCGAAATTACTTTCCATATTTATGAAACAAAGTTGGATTCATCCATACAAATCAATGTCTGAGTGATTTCCACGTATATGAAATAAAATTGGCTTAGTCCATGCCATTGCTTTATGAAATAATTCTATATCTGAGAAAGAACATGCAGATTTGAGGTCTGCCTTAGTACACCTTTTGTTTTGTGGATGCTAGATGAAAATAGGCTAGGGAGAGCCACCATAATACCCATTTTTATGAATATATGGAATAGTCTTGTACTAAGGAAACAAGGGATTTTATGTGTTCTAATACTAGCAAAGTCAAGACATCTCTCTTTTGGGTTGCGAAGGCTTTATTTCTAAGGAAAACTGTCCTTGATGTAGCTTGCAGTTCTAAAGTCATGCCATCCCGTTAAGGTTTGAGAAGTCTTTGTAGCTAAAAAGAAAACCATCTATACAAAAGTGTAGCTCAGTCATAGGAAAGCTATGGTGTATCGATTAAAAGCTTTGATTTCTTATGGCATGCTACCTATATGATCATGAATTACCTATCATGTTGGAAAGGTTAGGCTCTATATCTGTGGTGTTGGCGAAAGCTTTGATTTCATATGGTGTGCCGCCTACATGGTCGTGAAACCGCCTTTCATGTTAGAAAGTTTGGGGTCTGTTGTCTAGCCGCCTGGCTGCTCTCGTCGGTAGTTATCTATGCCCCTCTGCCTCTCCATCTATTTTTTATCAGAGCCATCCCCACTCTCAGGGGTCGGGAGGAAGCAGGAGTTTGCATCTACCCTCTGTTGATTGTAAACACGTGAGCTAACTTTACCTTTTTATTTTCTTTTCTTTTTCCTTTTTATTTATCTTAGTTGTTAGTCTTAGATTGAGTCCATAGTCGTCACTTTTTAATGTTAAAGTCCTATATATATTTGAGTCATAGTTTTCATTTCATTATCAGAGTCAGTTTTTTTAGTCATCGTGTTCTGCGTCTTGTACATAGTCAAGTAGTAGTTTTTTTTCTTAGATTTTTAGAACAAATATTACTTGTGTCTTGTCCTTAGATACTTAGCACAAATATAGAGAGTCAGTCCACAAAAACACAAAAATATTTTTAGTTCATTGAGTCTTTCCTTAGAAATTTAGAAAAAATACATTGAGTCCTTATAGTCCAGAAAAAACCAAAAATATGTCAACCACAGAGTCCTCACAAATCCTTGTGTCAAGATGGATATGTCAATCACTTCTAGTGATACGTTGTGATGCAAACTTGAATATAAATATGAAGTAGAGGTGTTACAATAACAACGACGGATGTGTACCATACCTTTATAAAACCACTATTCAGCTGTTGGTAGAAAGGTATTCAATCCTGAGATGAAGATCCACTCTCCGGTCAAAGAAAAGACAACAGGAGTTAAGGAATATGTTGCTGCTACATCACTTGTTTAGAACCCTATTCTAGTAACTCCAGAGGTATAGTTCATATCACTGTGGATGCCACAAGACTTTCCACAGCAATGGCAAAGTCTTGGATTTACTCATCTCCATATTTTTGTTATGCGTATTAGGTTGGCATATAAAGGGTGAAAAGGCTAGCCAGTTATGGTGCATCTTTCTCTTCTTGCAACTAGATTTAATAAGTACCAACATGAAAAATTGAGTACATCAGAGGTTATTCTGGAATATGGTACAATATTTGTCACCATTTTCCCCAACTTCAATATACCATTAGATAATTCATATCTAATGAAGGCATTGAAGATTGAGGTCCAGATCCTTAATGCTCTGTAGGACAGGGATGTCGGTCAGGAAACTCTCTACTGTTAGATAGCTTGGCGAGTTGAAAACCATAATATGAACCTATCTCCTCTAAGTGGCAAGAACTCTCTATTCTTGACCCGTTACATAACTGCTAAAGCCATCGAGTGCACCAAGATCTCGATAAACATATCTAGGGATGAACTGGTAGCATTATCCTAGCTTCATGGGTCACTAAATATGAGAATTTGAGAGACCATCCTCAACCTCTCAGCTCTACTGATGAATCTAACCACCACTATCTAAAAAGGCCACCCAAAACCACCTTCTACATCCCTATGTATAACCCAAGTGATGTTCTTTTAGATGTAAAGGACCTAGATACCACCCTTAAGTTCATCACTGGCTCTATGAGATAGAATGATTGGATAAATAACTTCAATCATGAGGGTCATAGAATAATGTGGCGTAAATGCCCATTCTCAAGACATTACCCAAAGAAGGATGATTGTGACTTTAGAATTCGTAGAAGAAGGGCTGTTGTGGCTACTCAACCTGAGATGCTCCTAATGCCCCTCTCAGCATCCAGTCACAAAGATGCTTTCCCATCAAACCACTGATATAAAGAGGATAACCTTACTCGAGCTCTGAAATCCCCATATGTTAGCCAATCAAAAAGTGTTTTAGCTGCCCCTCAACATGCCATACATTTTAGAGCATTGGAAAGAAGGCTTAAAGCTATACAATCTAAAAAATGCCTGCTACGATCCTCACTATTACATTTTATTGACCTGCAATGGAAAGAAATGGCCTCGTTGGAAGAATACATCCACCTCCTAAAATACGATCATGCTGAACTCCACAATACCGGAATAACGACTATATTTCCAAAAACATATCCTTCATGAGGTTCGGTCCTACCCTTTTCCACTTGCCCATGGTCCATACATACCATTGCTTTTCCCTCAGCTCCCATAGCTGAGCTGGAGGAGTTCAACATCGCCAAGTTTATATGGGAAAAAAATGCCATGGCAGCCCCAAAGGAATATGATTGCACCTTACGACAAAAGGTCGAAGTGTCTACCATATTTCTATATGAACAACCTCCTCAGGGAGTAGGATATAATTCTCTAATTAATTTATCCACATAATTAACTTCACCCTCAGAAGATGAATAGATAAGGAGATATGCCATGACACAAAGGGTCAAGAAAATAGGATGTTCAAGCAAGAATCCATATGATTCTAATAAGATGGTCTCGACACATTTTCTCATTGGCCATGGCCCAGTTGCTAAGGTCTCAATTGATGATCTTGAGATCTCAGCTGATGATCATGAGATCCTGAGATCAGATATGAAGTATGATGATCCATCAGAGGCTGCTTCAATTCAGAGAGCATCACAGGATAGTGATACTGAGGAACCATTATAGGAAAATAATGTTGATCCAGCACATATAATGATCACAAGCTATGAACGAGATTCCATCACTTCATATGATCTTTTGCAGATCCTTGATGAGGAATCCCATAATAGCAAACAGGTCTCTCTGAAGTAGTGTTTTCTCAAGAACAATAACAAGGTTGCTGACTCAATCAACCTCATTCAAGATAACCTAAGTGTTGTTATTCCAAAGAATGATGGGATTATGCAAAAAAAGTCATCACCTCACACAGGCTCCCATCCTTCAGAGAAGCATACAGAAATTTTATTCGACAACCTTATATTAGATGAATTTTCCCAATCTGTCCACTCTGAGGATATGCATGAAGATCTAGATCTTGAGAAAGAAGTGTCTCCGGAGATAGTAATATGTCAGGCAAGGCACAAGAGATACATGCAGTTCAGACAATCTAAAAAGAAGAAACCGTCAGAAAAAAAATTGATGATCAACAAAGATGACAAATCCTCCAAGTAGATAGATCCAAGCAAACACAAATGATTTATCTGGCGTGACAAAGGACACTTCATAAAAGGATGTCCCAAGTACTAAAAGGAGAAAAGGGAAACAAAATCCTTGGCGCAAGCCTCTGAGAAGACAATGGTATGTTATGAAGGTCTTGATGATCCTCATTCAGTTGCAAAAGAAATTCCTAGATCTACTTTCAATGCAGGGAAAGAAATATTTGAGGACATCTTCAACAATGGCCAACCACCATCTTTCATTAGTAGACAGTCATCTGGTGCTTACGATGACTTCTATATTGATGAATTTTTTGAGAACAACAAAAATACTTTATAGCCTGAGGAGGACTGTCCATCTATGCTAGAGAAATGCTCCAGTGTACCAATGGTCTCTAAATTAGTCTCTAAAGAATACCATCTATTTAGTGATCCAGTCCTAGAATAGAGGCAAGAACCAATGACAGAGGCAGAGAAAACCATTGTTTGAAATTTATCCTTGTCTCAGGACTTCAAAACTTTCATGACGATGAAGAATCACACTAAAAGAGGACAATGCATGATATTATCAGACTGCATATCCAGATTCTCTGAAATCCTCATGTAATGGTGGAATACACTAGGAATTATAGATAAAACCAATTATCTCATATTCTAAGACTTTGTCGCCAACACCAGAATCCTGCTAGAATCCTTCTACTAAGATATGTGCTACACCAGGAAGGCCATCTTCTAAGCTTTGAACATTCTATGTGAGAGGAGATCTATATTAAAGTAGATTATTGAGAACCACCATGTTATTAATTCTTATCATAGCAGGCACAATCTTGTTATGAAGTTTAACTGTCCCTGTTCAAGTCGTCAAATAGGATCACAACAAAAGCTATTATTTAGGAGATTCAAATTACCCAAGCCTACAGACAACAAGCGTAAGGTAGCCAGGAAAACCAAGCATTTTAGATGAAGGATCCCAGCAGATTTTGGGAAGAGGAGTGATAGTTGCTTCATCTACAAAAGGCCTAGTTACTATGCAAGAGATGTCCTTAACTCAAGAAGTCGAAAGAGGTTGTCCACCTCTTTAAAGAAATAGGTGATCATGCTAGAATCTATCCCAACAAAGTGGACGATCTTTAATAAGTATTCTCACTGGAAGAAGAATTGATAGAGGAAACCATCTTCTTCCTTGATGTCTATGAAAAATCATAAGATTTCTATGTTGCTGAAGAGAACCAGAAATCAGCCAGTCAGTTTCTCATGTTCAACAGGCCAGGAATATTATCGTCTGGATTAAGAGATTACGATTTAGATCATTTCAACAAATATGTGGACTCTTCAGAAACATTTATCCTCCAAGAAAGTCATACTTTCAATAAGTTTCAAGTATTCAAAAGGCGAACCAAATCTATCCTGAAGCTGTTTGGATAATATTCAGGATATTTCTTCTGTTATGTGTTCATTATAGTAGTCAATGACTTCCAACAAACACTCCTATAGCTATTCTATTATATTTTCCATCACTCTTATATCGTTATGGAGTTTAAGTGTTATGCCTTCAGGCATTATGATCGAATCCAACTAACTCCAAAAACAGTCATGCCATACTGGATTTGATACTCTAAAGATTTATGTGATGCAATGGCCTTTATGTTGTATTACCTGGTAGGAATCATAGGCCATGAAGTTCAAGCTCAGTTAGAAATTTCACCACTCTAGAAATTTCCTAATTTAATGCTCTCTTTTGAAGGTGACTGCTGTAAAGAAGAATGCTTCACACTCTAGAAAAGTAGATGTATTCCAAAGGAAATCAACTCCACCAATGCTCATCCTCAATAAGATGGAGTCCGACTAATAACAAAAGAATATCAGTTATGTATGAGTTAAAAATTGATGAAGCCATAAGCATACAGTTGAAGGCTCCCCCGCAAGTATGCAAAGATTCATTCAAGAGAAAGAGTTACTTCACTAGATTGATGAAGAGAAGATGTCAAGGCAAAGAATGCCTCAGGAAGAAGCTCAGAATAGATTGGTGGATAGAAGAAGGATATGTGAGCTCATCGCCACCGGCACCATCCAACACTACCTGAGAGATGACGCCATATGTCATGTGTAAGAAGTTACCCTCTTCAGTGGGTTACTCTTTATAGTGGGTTACCCTCTCTAGTGGGTTACCCTTTCTAATGGGTTACCCTTCTCTCCAAGGAAACATTGTTGGATGGGTTACCCTCACCAGTGGGTTAATATTTTTAGTGGGTTACCCTTATCTCCATGGAAACCCTCCTCAGTGGGTTACTATTTCAGATGGGTTTTTGAAGCTACTGACTTAGGTACTTAGTTACAAGGAGCTTATCCACCGGCTTGCAAGATGCCTATAAAGCTGCTTATGCACCTGCTTGCAAGCTGCTAACTCACCTTTTTGCATACGTTTTCACATGCCAACAACCTAGTGTGTTTTGGTTTTATTTGGCCCTTACATGTTAGAAGGATCTAGTGTGAATAAAGATAAGGCTTATCCATAAGACTTATCCAGTCATAATGCATAATGCCTACCCTTTAGCTTAGCTGTTAGGATAGGATTTTATTATTTTATTTCATGTTTATCCTTAGTGTAGGATTATCTTGTAAGCTTTCTTCTCCTATTAAAGGAAGCCTAGGATTTTAGGTTAGAGCCATTATTTGCTCTACCTTAAAACCTATTGTATTGTTTTTTCTATTTTTAATAAAGATATTTGTTGGCTAAACTCTCTTACTCTTGCTTTCTCTCTCTAAAAGGGATGGGTACTTTGATTAGAGTAGAGGGTTAGGGAAATACTACGGTGAATTGCTAACTTGTTGCGATGGAAATAATGACACCTCAAAGTTACTTTTCATGTATATGAAATAAAGTTGGCTTCATCCATACTGCGTAGATTTCTAAGTTTGTTCCATGTATAAGTAAAGAAATTGGCTTAGTCCATGCCATAGCTTTCTGAAATAATTCTATATCTGAGAAAGAACACACAGATCTGAGGTTTGCCTTAGTAAACCTTTTGTTCTGAGGCTGCTAGAGGGCAACAGGCCAGGGATAGCCACCATAAGAACCATTTTTAGACATATATAGAACAATCTTGTTCAAAGGAGACAAGGGATTTCATGTGTTCTAAGACTGGTAAAGTCAAGCCATCCATCTTTTGGGCTGCAAAGGTTTTGTTGGCAAGGAAACTAGTCCTTGATGTGTAGCTTGCAGTTCTAAAGTCATACCATCCTATATTTGGGTTGAGAAGGCTTTGTATCTGAAAATAAAACCATCAATACAGATGTGTAGCTCAGTCGTAGAAAAGCTATAGTGTGTCAATTAAAAGCTTTGATTTCATATGGCATGCCACCTATATGGTCATAAATCACCTGTAATATTGGAAAGGTTAGGATCTGTGTCTGTGGTGTCGATGAAAGCTTTGATTTTGTATGGTGTGATGTATGTATTTTCACAAAATCGTCTTTTATGTTGGAAAGTTGTGGGGTCTATTGCCTAGCTGCCTGGATGCTCTCGCGGGCAGTCGTTCGTGCCCTTCTGGCTCACCGTCTATTTGGTATCAGAGCCATCCCCACTCCCGAAGGTTGGCAGAAATAAGGATTTTGCATCCACCTCCTCTTATTGCAAACACGTGAGCTAGCTTTACATTTTTATTTTCTTTTGTTTTTCCTTTTTCTTTAACTTAGCTGTTAGTCTTGGATTGAGTCCATAGTCATCACTTTTTAGTGTTAAAGTCCTGTACATATTTGAGTCATAGTTTTAAATTTTAATATTGGTGTAACTTTTTTCAGTCATTGTGTTCTGCGTCTTGTACATAATAAAGTTGTAGTTTCTTTTCTTAGATTTTTAGAACAAATATTACTTGTGTCTTGTCCTTAGATCCTTAGCACAAATATATAGAGTCAGTCCACAAAAACACTAAATGATTTTTAGTTCATTGAGTCTTTTCTTAGAACTTTAGAACAAATACATCAAGTCCTTGTAGTCCAGATAAAATTAAAAATATGTCACCCACAGAGTCCTCACATAGTCCTTGTGTCAAGATGAACATGTCAATCACTTCTATTGATACATTGTCATGCAAACTTGACTATACAAACTAAGTAGAGGTGTTACCATCACAACGACGGATGTGAACCATACCTTTATAAAACCTCTATTCAGCTGTTGCTAGAAAGGTATGCAATCCCTAGAAGAAGATTCACTCTCTGGTCTAAGAAAAGACAATAGAAGTTAAGGAATATGCTGCTGCTACAACACTTGTTCAACACCCTATTCTGGTAACACCATAGGTATAGTTCATATCACTGCAGATGCCAGAAGACTTTCCACAACAATGGCAAAGTCTT
Source organism: Capsicum annuum (assembly GCF_002878395.1). Classification (NCBI taxonomy): domain Eukaryota; kingdom Viridiplantae; phylum Streptophyta; class Magnoliopsida; order Solanales; family Solanaceae; genus Capsicum; species Capsicum annuum. The sequence continues at coordinate 194,576,726 of NC_061122.1, read as the reverse complement.
TGATTTACCCATCTCTATATTGGTGTTGTGTGTATTGGGTTGGCATATCAAGGGAGAAAAGGCCGTCCAGTTATGGTGCGTCTTTCTCTTCTTGATACTAGATTTAATAAGTACCAACATGCAAATTTGAATATACCAAAGATTATTCTGGATGATGGTACAATATTTGTCACCGTGTTCCCCGACTTCAATATACCATTAGCTGATCCACATTAAATAAAGGCATTGAAAATCCAATTCTAGATCCTCGATTCTCCACAGGACAGGAATGTCGGTCAGGTAACTCTCCACTGTTAGATAGCCTAGCGAGTTCAAAACTATAATATGAACCTATCTCCTCTAAGTGGCAAGAACTCTCTTTTCTTTACCATTGACACCACTGATAAAACCACAGAGTGCGCACCACGATCTCTAGAAACATATCTAGGGATGAACTGGTTAGCATTATCCCTGCTTCATGGGTCACTATATATGAGTAGTTGAGAGACCATCCTCAACCCCTCAGTTTCACTAATGATTCTGACCACCATTATCTCAAAAGGCCACCCAAAGCCACCTTCTACATCCCCATGTAAAACCTAAATGGTGATTTTATAGATGTAAAGGACTCAGATACCATTCTCAAGTTCCCCACTGGCTTTATGAGATAACACGATTGGATAATGAACTTTAATCATCAGGGTTGTAGTCTGATGTGGCGTAAATGTCCCTTTTCAGGACATTACCTATGGAAGGCTGATTGTGACTGTAGAATTTGCAGAAGAAGGGCTGTTGTGGCTACTCAACCTGAGATACTCCTAACACCCCTCTCTACATCCAAGCACATATATGCTTGCCCGTCTAACCACCAATATAAAGAGGATAACACCTCAGGATCCAAAATTGCCATATGTTATCCAATCAGAAAGTGCTTCAACTGCTCCTCCATATGCCATACTTATCTAAGCATTGGAAATAAGACTTCAAGCTATACAATCTAAAACATGCCCACTAGGATCCTCAATACTGCATTTTCTTGACCTGCAATAGAAAGAAATGGCCTCGTTGGAAGAATAGATCCACCTCCTGAAATACGATCATGTTATACTCCAAAATACCGAAAAAACGACCATATTTCCCAAAACATATCTTTTACGAGGTTCAGTCCAACCCTTTTCCATTTCCCCACCTTGTCCATACATACCATTACTTTTCCCTCCAGCTTCCACAGCTGAATAGGAGGAGTTCGACATCAACAAGTTTGTATAGGAAAGGAAAGATGCCATGGCAGCCCAAAAGGAACAAGATTATGGCTTACGGAAAAATGCCAGAGCATTTACCGTATTTCCACATGAATACCCTCCACTGGAAGTAGAATATCCTTCTCCAATTCATTTATCCACACAATTAACTTTGCCCTCAAAAGATGAACAAATAAGGAGAGATGCTATGACCCAAAGGGTTGAGAAAATAGGATGTTCAAGACAGGATCCATATATTACTAATAAGATCGTATTGACATATGTGCCCGTCGGCCAAGGCCCAGTTGCTAAAGTCTCAGCTTATGATCTTGAGATCCTGAGATCCGATGTAAAGTACAATGATTCATCTGAGGTTGCTTTGATTCAGAGAGCATTATAACATTGTGATCCTAAAGAATAACTACAGGACAAAAAAGTTGATCCAACAAATATGATGATCAAATATTATTACTAAAACCTTGTATGATGGAATTAGAATAGAAGCATGATGTTTAATTGTTGTATAATGTGCTTTACATGTACTATGCCTACAATATGTTTGATTAAATGCCTATATAAACAAAAATTATCTAACTAGCATGATATCATGAAATCCTCATGTATATACAAGTTCATGACTATTACATGTTTGATGAAACTCTCCTATGAATGTAGTATGTATTATGATGTTAGTTAAGTCATCAAGTAAATCATGCTATGTCAGTTTCCTTCTATCGAGTCTTGGGGTTACTTGTACTCAAAATATTAGCTATGTGCCTAGAACTATGTCATATTTTCACGACACTCTCAGTCAAGCTATGAACTCTTAGAATTCAAATAGTCTTATGAGTCTGAAAAAATCTCCATGATCTCATGACTCAGTCAGTTATCAGATATCAGTAGTATTCTATCAGCCGCATAAATTCTGTAGTTCATTCCATGCTCAGTTTAGTTCAGTAAATCAAGTTTAGTGTCTATTCAGATAGGAGTAGGAATTAGCGCCAAGTAAACCCAAGGATGGGGACTCACCGTTATATGAGGGTGTGATTCCTAGAACCAATCCTTGCATTCCAGAACTATGTAGCCAACATAGGTTGAGACATCATAGCCTTCTATGTGAGGGTAGATAATATGGCTTAAACTATTATGTGAGGGTTCTCACCGTTCTTGTTAGAGTTACTTGTTAGATGAGGGTTACTCACATGTTGTCCTTACCAGTGGTACGGTATTGATACCCTTCCAATCAGGGCATAGATTGGACCCCAACTCTGCTATTATAGCACCTTTGGTGCATGTCGATATGATACTACTTCCCATAGTTTCATAATACAAAATTAGGACTGTTAGATACAGTCAATCATTCTCAGTATTAGAGCTTAGATAGTTCTTTAGATTTTAACACTGTTAGATATAGTTAACTGAGATAGAGTCTAAAATTTAGATAGTTCCAGCAGATTCAAGACTATCAGATATAGTCACTCATGTTATCAGCATTACTTAGATATATTCCTTCATGTTATCAGTCATATTAGTTACTAGTATGTCATGTTATGATTATACTAACTCAGAAATCATAAAATCACATTGTCAATTACAGTTACGTATTTATGCATATATTCTCACATTTATGTTAGACAGTCAGTTAGCATTATTCATGCATGTGAACCATTGTATATAGCCTACCTCACATGTATGCTCGGTACATATATACTGACACATTCACGATATGGTGCTTTCTTTTTATGTTACACCATAGGTTCAGAGACACAAGTTCTAGATCAGTAGTAGATTCCAGATTCAGTAGTTAGAGTATAAATGAGTCCTTATCCTTCAAGGACATATTGAATTTCTTGTATCTCATTGATTATCATATTAGTTGTAGTTAGTTGGGGACTTATCTCATCTACTTCTTATTCAAATTCTTCCGATAGTAGAGGATTTCAGACTAGATGCAGACTATATGTAGACTAGATACAGACTATTATGTTTTAGACTTTAGTTTTGTTTTTGGTATTCTATTACCCCTCACAGATGTTATGTTATTCATTTATGTTTAGTATTAAACCTTATGGTCTTTTAGTGCATGTTTCTACATTATTAAGTTATCTTATGTAGTGTACAGGTACAGATATTAGTCATAGGTTAGCTTGTGGTCTCTCAGGGTCATGAGCACTGTGTAGTATTCCAGTTCATCAAATCGGGGTGTTACAAACTTAGTATTAGAGCCTAAGGTTCAAAAAAGTCTAGGAAGTCTGAAAACCGTATCTAGTAGCGTATTGTACATGGGTGTGTTGCGTGCTACATTTATTTGCAAGAGGCTATGAGATTTTTTAATAATAGTTTCCCCTCTTTCAGTATTCATGTCGTGCCTGTGAGCATAATCAGAAGTCAGTATCTCAGTCTAATCTGCTTCTTTCTTTATTTCAGAACATGCCTTCTAAGAGAAGAAATCAGTCATCCCCTCAGCTCGAAGAAACTTTGGGCAATCATATTTCTCATGCTAAGCTCAGGACCGTATTTACCACACTTTCTTAATCAGTCACTGCTTATAATGAATGGCTAATAGTTATTTCAGCCAACCTAGTGGCCAACTCAGCTGCAGCGAATATTCATGACTTCACCCAAATGAATCCTCCAACCTTCATCGGGTCTAAGGTAGATGAAGACCCTCAGGAATTCTTAGATCAAGATCAAAAGTGACATATACCATGGGGGTGACTACTGTTGAGAGTGTTGAGCTAGCTGCATACCAATTACAGGATGTGGCTCATGCTTGGTTCAAACAGTGGAAGTTTGAAAGATCAGATGGTGCAGGTCCTATAGAGTGGGAGGAGTTTGTCACTGATTTATTAGATAGATTCTTTCTACAAGAGCTTAGAGAATCCAAGGTGCTAGAGTTCATCAACCTCAGACAGGGCAATATGACACTAAAAGAGTATTCTTTTAAGTGTACTTAATTATCCAGATATGCCCCTCATGTGGTTGCAGATAGTAGATCCAAGATGAGTATGTTTGCTTCAGGGATGAACAATAGCGTGGTTAATAAGTGCAGATCTGCCATGTTGTACAGTGACATAACCTTAGCTAGACTTATAACCCATGCTTAGTAGATAGAAGAGTAGAAAATTAAGTATAGGGAAAGGCAGAATAAGAGAGCAAATACAAGTAGTTTCAACTTTACTCAGCCTAGATCAGAAGGAGAAAACCATTCTCAGTTTCATCCTAAGTCATCAGTTCTAGCTGCCTCTACAGCTAGTGCTCCAGTTCCTAAGTTTAGAGAGGGTAACAAATATAGAGCCTCTTTGCCAGACTTATGGTAAGCACCATCAGGGTGTGTGTAGAGCAAGTAGTGGCATTTGTTTTGGTTGTGGCAAGCCAGGCCATAGAGTTAGAGACTATCCATAACTAGGTCCTCAGGGTCAATAGAATCTCTCTTCAGGTCAGTTTGATGGCCCAAATCAGTAGGGTGCCACTTCCAGTGCTACTAGCGGGCAACACCTAAATTGTCTCTATGCTTTTCAGGCTCGACAAGATCAGGAAAATTCTCCTGATGTAGTTACTGGTATGTAACAGATCTTTCATGTGCATGTTCATGCTTTGCTAGATCCAGAAGCTTCCTTGTCTTTTGTTTATGCTTATATAGTAGTTGATTTTGGAATTAGTCCCAAAATTCTAGCAGAGCCCTTCTCAATCTCTATCCCAGTGGGTAAAACCATCATAGCCCAGCGAGTATAGAGAAACTACCTGATTATCATATTTCAGAAAGTTACTTTATCAAACTTAGTCAAAATAGATATGACTAATTTTGATGTCATTCTCGGCATAGATTGGCTTCATTCCTGATATGCCATAATCGAATGCAGAGATAGAATAGTTTAGTTTTAGTTCCTAAATTAACCTATCCTAGAGTGAAAGGGTAGTGTATCCACTTTCAGTGGTCAGTATATGTCCTACCTTCAAGCAAGGAAATTGATATCTAAGGGATGTGTTTATCATCTAGTTCATGTTAGAGATTCCAGTTTTGAGGCTCCCAGTCCCGAATTTATCCTAGTAGTGAATGAATATTCTGATGTCTTTCTCAAAGATCTTTCAGGAATTCCTCCCGAAAGGAACTAGACTTCGGTATTGATCTTCTTTTAAAAATTCAGCCTATCTTCCTCCATATAGAATAGCACCAGCAGAACTCAAGGAACTAAAAGAATAATTGAAGGATCTCTTAGATAAGGGAATCATCACACCCAACATTTTCCAGTAGGGTGCACTAGTCATATTTGTGCGCAAGAAGGCGGTTTATTCAGAATGTGTATAGATTACCGTCAACTAATAAGGTTACAGTAAAAAACAATTATCCTCTTTCCAGAATCGATGAATTGTTTGACCAACTTTAGGGTGCCAGTTATTTATCTAAGATAGACCTCAGATTCGGCTATCATAAGCTCAGAGTTAGAGAATGTGACATCCCAAAGACATCTTCCGTATACGGTATGGTCACTTTAAATTTCTAGTCATGTCATTTGGTCTTACTAATGCCCCAGCCGTTTTTATGGACTTGATGAATCATTTATTTAAGTAGTACTTGGGCATGTTCGTCATAGTCTTCATAGATGATATTCTGGTCTATTCCCGCATTGAGCGTGATCATGTAGACCATCTCAGAATAGTACTCCAGACTCTCAAAAATCATTAGTTATTCGCGAAATTCAGTAAGTGTGAATTTTGGCTAAGATCAGTAGCATTTCTTGGCCATATAATTTTCGGTGATGGAATTAGAGTAGATACTCAAAAGATCGAAGCAGTAAGAAATCGGCCTCGCCCTATTTCTCCATCAGATATCAGGAGTTTCTTGGGTTTGGCTGGCTATTACAGATGGTTTATTGAGGGGTTTTCTTCGATTGCAATCCCTATGTCCAAATTGACTCAGAAAAATTTAAGTTCCAGTGGTTAGATACTTGTGAGAAGAGTTTTTAGGAATTTAAGACTCGACTCACCTCAACTCCAGTTCTAGCTCTTCCAGATGGTTCAGACAATTTTGTAGTTTCTTGTGATGCATCTAGAGTGGGTTTAGGTTGTGTCCTCATACAGCATGGTAATGTCATAGTCTATGCCTCCAGACAACTTAAACCCCATAAGAAGAATTATCCTACTCATGATCTTGAATTAGCAGCCATAGTATTTGCCTTGAAGATTTGAAGGCATTATTTATACGGTGTTCATGTCGATGTCTTCATAGATCATAAAAGCCTGCAGTATGTCTTTTCTCAGAAAGATCTCAATCTTTGTCAGAGAAGGTGGTTAGAGCTCTTGAAAGATTATGATATGAGTGTCCTCTATCATTCGGGCAAGACCAATGTAGTGGATGACGCTCTCAGTAGACTCTCTATGGGTAGTGTTTCTCATGTTAAGGATAGTAAGAAGAAGTTAGCTCAAGAAGTACACTAGCTTGCCAGACTAGGCATTCTCTTAGTCGACTTTTCAGAGAGTGGTGTATGTGTTCAGAGTAGTTCAAAATTATCTCTAGTTTCTGAGGTGAAAGAAAAGCAAGATAAAGATCCAAGCCTTGTCAATCTAAAAGAGTCAATTAAGAATCAGAAACTAGCAGTTTTCTCCCAAGAAGGAGATGGTCTTCTTCATTGTCACGGTCATCTCTGTGTTCCAGACATAGATGACTTAAGGTAGTAAATTCTTGCGGAAGTGCATGGTGCACGTTACGCTATTCATCCAGGGGCCACTAAGATGTACCATGATTTACGGGAAATCTATTGGTGGAGTGGGATGAAAAAAGATATTATAGAGTTTGTGGCTAAGTGCTCTATATGTCAGAAGGTTAAGATAGAGCATCAGAAGCCTAGTGGTCCAATGCAGGAGTTCAGTATTCCTACTTAGAAGTGGGAAGTTGTGAACATAAACTTCGTGATGGGTTTGCTTCGAACTCATTGTTAGCATAATTCAGTCTGGGTCATTGTAGACAAAATGACCAAATTAGCTCTTTTTCTTCCAGTTCATACCTCTTATTCAGCCGAGGATTATGCTAAGCTCTACATTAAGGAACTGGTTAGATTACGTGATGTTCCATTGACTATTATCTCAGACAGAGGTACCCAGTTTATCTCTTATTTTAGAAAGCATTCCAAAAGGGTCTTGGTACCTAAGTTTATCTCAGTACATCCTTTCATCCTCAGACATATGGTCAAGCAGAAAGGACCATTCAGACTTTGGAAGATATGCTAAGGGCGTGTGTAATTGATTTCAAGGAAAGTTGGGATGACCACTTGCCTTTTATTGAGTTTGCATACAACAATAGGCATTATTCCAGTATTCAGATGGCTCCATTTAAAGATGTCTATGGTGGGAGATATAGATCTCTAATCGGTTGGTTCGAAGTTACTGAGGCGTCATTCATAGGTCATGACTAAGTATTCGATGCCTTAGAGAAAGTTTAGTTAATTAGAGAAAGACTCTGGTATACTCAGAGCCAACAGAAATCTTATGCAGATGTTCATAGAAAGGATCTCGAGTTTAAGATTGGTGACTATGTCTACCTCAAGATCTCTTATATGAAGAGAGTGAAGAGATTTGGTAAGAAGGGAAAGCTCAGTCCCCGATATATCGATCCCTTCAAGATTCTTAGTTAATTCAGCAAGGTAGCCTAGGAGCTTGAATTGCCTTTAGATTTAGCCTCAGTTCATCCAATCTTTCATGTCTCTTTGCTCAAGAAGTGTTTAGGTGACCCATCAGTCGTACTCCCTATATAGAGCATTGATGTTCAGAACATCCTCTCTTATGAAGAGATTTCATTCGAAATCCTAGACTATCATACTCGTAGATTGAGGAACAAAGAAGTCCCTCTAGTTAAAGTTCTTTGGCAATATTAGTCCATCGAGGGAGCTACTTGGGAAGCAGAAGTAGATATATGTACCAAGTATCCTCACCTCTTCCCCACCAACTCAGATCAAGCTCAAGGTAACAGTTTTCCTTAAGCTTACTTAGATTCATGATTAGTGTACATCACTAACTTAGTATTCAGTCTTATGCTTTAAGTACCACCACATGTTCAGTCATGAATTCATGTATTAGATCCGTTATATAGTTATACATCAGACATGAATTCTCATTGTGAGAAAACATAGTTTTTCAGAACTTCTAGTTATTCATTTATGAATCCATTATGCATGCATCAGATATGCATGTTTAGTATGTTATGTTCAGCTTGTCAGTCACGTCCGTTATGAGATCATGTTCAAGTTATTCATGTTCATCTAATTGTTTCCCGTCTAAGTCAATTTGATTCGAGGATGAATGTTTTCAAGGGGGAGATATTGTAATACCTGTGTTTTTTCTTAGCTTGAAAATTATCTCAAGGATATTAGAACTTTTTTTGAAATAAGAATTCATTATTATACACATGGTACATCCATAATTTTTACTTCCTATCACTTGGGAAATTGAATAAGCTTTTGATCACTATATAATTTGCCCAAATCCAACACCCGAGCAAAGAGTTAGAGCCTTTTTACTGAGACAATGTTTGGCCTGAGCCTTCAGCGCGTCGCGAAAATAGCTCAAATGGCAATTGTCAAATTCCAGTGTTGCTCCACGATACTGGCGTATCGCGCCAAACTTCTAGGTTAAAGAAAATTTTACTAAAAATTTAAATTACGTGTTCAAGGTTAAAAGGGTAATTTGACCCCCTATATAAGCTTCCAAACTGGGATTTAGCCCTTATTTATCAAAAATATTGATGTTTTTCTCAAATACTCTCAAGAACTCAAGCTAGGGTTTTCATAGAAAGTCCAATTTCAAGAATATTTCACCATCAATCTTCACAAAATCATGACTAAGGTATGCATAGTGTTTATTCATGGACTCCTTTCGTCCATGAAGTCCAAGAATCCTTTTTAACTACAAGTTATGGATTTTCTTCATGTCTTCATGCTTTGTATGTTCTCTTTCATGTTGATAAATAAAGACTTGATTTATATTCCATGATTTGATGATAAATTTCATGTGGTTTGATTAGTATAGATAAATAGTTACGAAATCTCATGACTAAAACCTTGTATGATGGAATTAGAATTAAAGCATGATCTTTAATTGTTGTATAATGTGCTTTACATGTACTATGCCTACAATATGTTTCATTAAATGCCTAGATGAAGGAAAATTGTCTAATTAGCATGATATCATGAAATCCCCATGTATATAAAAGTTCATTCTTATTATATGTTTGATGAAATGCTCCTATGAATGTAGTATGTATTATGATGTTAGTCAAGTCTTCAAGTAAATCATGCTATGTCAATTTTTGTCTATCGAGTCCTGGGGGTACTTGTACTCAAAATATTAGCTGTGTGCCTATAGCCATATCATGTTTTCATGATGCTCTCTGCCAAAATATGAACTCTTAGACTTCAGATAGTCTTATGAGTCAGGAAAAATCTCCATGATCTCATGACTCATTCAGTTGTCAGATATCAGTAGTATTTTGTCAGCCACAAAAATTTAGTAACTCAGTTCATGCTCAGTTCAGTTCAGTAAATTATGTTTAGTGTCCATTCATATGGAAGTAGGAATGCGCACCGAGTAAACCTAAGGATAGGGACTCACTTGTTATACGAGGGTATGATTCCTAGAAGCAATCCTTGTATTCCAAAACTATGTAGCCAGTATAGGCTAAGACATCATAGCCTGCTATATGAGGGTAGATGAGGTGGCTTAAACTGTTATGTGAGGGCTGCCACCGTTCTAGATAGAGTTACCTATTATATAAGGGTTACTCACATGTTGTCCTTACCAGTGGTGTAGTATTGACACCCTTCCAATCAGGGCAAAGGTTGGACCCCAGCTCAGCTATTATAGCACCTTTGGGGCATATCGGTTAGATACTACTTCCCACGAGTTTATGTTACAGAATAAGGACAGTCAGATACAGTCAATCAGTCTTAGTAATAGAACTCAGATAGTTCTTTAGATTTCAGGACTATTAGATATAATCAACTCAGATACAGTGCAGAACTCAGAGAGTTCCATCAGATTCAGGACTGTCAGATACAGTTACCCATGTTATCAGCATTACTCAGATATAGTCCTTCATGTTATCAGTTATATCAGTTACTAACATGTCATGTTATCAGTATACAGACTTAGAAATCACAAAATCACATTGTTAGTTACAGTTACGTATTTATGCATGTATTCTCACATTCATGTTAGACAGTCAGTTAGCATTATTCATGCATGTGAACCATTGCGTATATCCTACCTTACATGTATACTCGGTACATATATACTAACGCATTCACGCTATGGTGCTTTCTTTTTATGTTATACCATAGGTTTAAATAGACGAGTTCCAGATCAGCAGTAGATTCCAGATTCAGTAGTTAGAGTACAAGTGAGTCCTTATCCTTTGAGGACATAATGATTTTCTAGTATCTCATTGATTAGCTTATTAGTTGGAGTTAGTTGGGGACATTTCCCATCAACTCCTTATTCAAATTCTTCAGACAGTATAGGCTTTCAAACTAGATGCAGACTAGATGAAGACTAGATACAAAGCATCATATTTTAGACTTCAGTTTTGTTTTCGGTATTTTATTACCCCACACAGATGTTACATTATTCAGTTATGTTCAGTATTGAACCTTATGGCCTTTTAGTGCTTGTTTTCGCATTATTAATTTATCTTATGCAGTGTACAAGTACTGATATCAGTCATGGGTTAGCTTGTGGTCCCTCGAGGTCATTAGCAACGTGTATCATTTCGGGTCAGCAAATTAGGGTGTTATATATCTCTTCCAAAAGGATAGGTACTTTCAATCTTTAGGTCGGAGTAGAGGGATAAGGAAATACTACTGCGAAGTGCTAGCTTGTTGCTACAGTAACAATGGCACCCCGAAATTACTTTCCATGTATATGAAATAAAGTTGGCTTATCATTGAGATAAAACTAATTGTAATACACTTTTTGTGAACCTATGAAGTAGGGGATAAAGTTTATGTTATTGCTCATACCTGGAATGATATAAATTGTATTTTCCGTAGCAGAAACTTAGGCTTCCCAAATCAGAAGAGCTCATCTCGGAGGTTAAACTGATGGAACCCTTCCAATAGACTATTGTCCATGATTTCAACTACCAACTTGACCACCAAGCGATGAATCTTGGTACCAACCAATAGGATTAACTTCCAATAACCATTATTGGAAAAGTAAAAAAATGAGAGCAAGTTATTCTTCGGAAGCAAAGAGAAAAGAAAAAGAGAACATAACAAACACTTGCAATTGCTAGAAAGAAGGAGATCCAAAAGTAGATATTTGTACCTGGACAATGATCATTAAAATTATCCATCAACTTTCTGAAAATACTAAACTAACTAAATCCATTGTACAATACAGTTAGTTATAATTAAAAGAACATTTGATTAAACTGTCTGGTACATCAAAATCTGGTCCTATATTTTACAGTGGATTAACTATTGGAAATTAAAAACTCGAGCATCTTAAGAACTAGACACAATAGAAAGTAAAGAACTTTTTATTAACAAGGGGACCAATCGATAAACTACAAAAACTAACTGAGAACTAACTAAAAGCTATCTCCCTTGGTCTTATACTTGGACAGTACAAGAGGAGATTGGGTCGAACCGCGTGCTAAGAATGCATATGTAAGGTAATAACTTTTACATACATTGTTTTATTATTACTCAACTTTTCTTTTTTACGTACTAACAATAAATTTTTTTTTCAGGAAGAATTTCAAAAAAGTATAGAAGAGTAGCGTCAAACCCAACCTACATCAGAGGATAGTACCATGGTCCAACTATCACCTGAAAAGCTGAATAATATGTGGACAACTGTGGTAGGTGGTACAAAGAAAGGTATAACCTACGGGACAGGGGTTCTCTAATCCTTGAGTAGTCCTTCGTTGTTTCCCAGTACCTCTTCTACTTTACAAATGATGGAAGAAATGGAAGCGATGAAAAATCAAATTGTGGAATTGATGCAGAAATGTGCAGCTAACGATGCAAAGTTTGCTAAATTTGATAAATTGAAGGAGTTGGTTAAGAAGCACATGCCGCAAGTATTTCAGGACGAGGAAGATAATGAATCTGATGGTAATTAGATTGTAGTTATTGTTCTTGTTTTTGTTGTGACATTTAGATGTTTAAACTATTTGATTTGATATTTATTTTGAATGGTTTAATAATTCTTTATTAATTTTTTGACTACAGTAGTTAGAATAATTAAGATTATTAAATAATTTTTAATTAAATTTTTGACTAATACTTATAATTATTAAATAAATATTTATAAAATATCCGACTACATTTTCGACTATTGTAGTCGAAAATTTCTGACAACTTCAGTTGAAAAATATTTTTCGACAAGCTATATTCCGACTACCATCAAGTAGTTGGTACTACTTTATTTTTCGACCACTTTCCGACTAAACTATCCATCAGAAATTTACTATTTTCTAGTAATGTCCATGCCATAAATTTCCAATTTTATTTCATATTTGAGAAAGAACACGTTGATCTAAGGCTACCTTAGTACACCTTTTGTTGCAAGGCCGCTAGAGGGCAACTGGCCAGGGAGAGCCACCATAAGACCCATTTTTAGGCATATACGGAATAGTCTTGTACTTAGGAGACAAGGGATTTTATGTGTTCTAAGACTAGAAAAGTCAAGCCATCCTTCTTTTTCATTGCAAAGGCTTTGTTGCCGAGGAAAACTGTCCTTGATGTATAGCTTGCAGTTCTAAAGTTATGCCATCCCATTAAGGGTTGAGAAGGCTTTTTAGCTAAAAAGAAAACCATCTATACGGATGTGTAGCTCGTTCATAGGAAAGCTGTGGTGTGTTGATTAAAGGTTTTGATTTCGTATGGAATGCCACCTATATAGTTATGAATTGCTTGTCATGTTTAAAAGGTTAGGCTCTGTGTCTTTGGTGTTGATGGAAGCTTTGATTTTGTATGACGTGCCGCCTACAAGGTCCTGAAACTGCCTTTTATATTGGAAAGTTTGGGGTCTCTTGCCTAGCTGCCTGACTACTCTCGTCGGCAGTCATTTGTGACCCTCGGCAGAGTTTGTTGGAAACCTTATGGCGTTCTTGAGGTAGAGGGGCACGGACAACTGCCGGCGAGAGCAGTCAGGTGGCTAGGCAACAGACCTCTAACTTTCAAATATGAAAGGCGGTTTCATGACCATATAGGTGACACACCATATGAAATCAATGTTTTCATCGACACCACAGATACAGAGTCTAACCTTTCTAACATGACAGATGATTCATGACCATTTAGGTGACCTTCCATACAAAATCAAAGCTTTTAGTTGACACAACATAACTTTCCTACGACTGAGCTACACATCCATACAGATGGTTTGACTTTTAGCTACAAATCCTTTTCAACCCTTAATGGGATAGGATGACTATGAAAGTGCAAGCTATACATCAAGGATGGTTTTCCTTAACAATAAAACCTTCATAACCCAATCGAGGAATGGATTGACTATGCCAGTCTTAGAATACATGAAATCCCTTGTCTCCTTAGTACAATACTATTCCGTATATGCCTAAAAATGGGTCTTACGAATGCTCT